>NC_057849.1:69851387-70154417 GCF_015237465.2 Chelonia mydas
AGGATCATACTGAAAATATTAAAGATAAGTATAAAAGCAGAACCAACTTACAAAAGTATTTCTGGAACTTCCTGGCATATGGAAAGAGGAAGAATGGGAACTGCATCTCTGTTCCATTGCTTGGAATTAAGAAACCTGTAAGGCCATAAAAAATTGTAGCTGTTTTCTGTTTTGGCAGTTGAAGTAGCAAGAATAATGCTGCTGGCATTAAACTGGGTCATAGACGTACGCCCAGTGGTCATCCTGTCTGATTCCTTATCAGGACTTCTGCCTAGTAGAAATGGCACTTCAGGAAGCACTTAATGAAATATTACTGATAACAACTGCATTGATGCAGTTGGGTGTAATCACAGTAATAGCATTGATCCCCGCACATATAAGAATAGTGGGCAATGAGCGGGCAGAAAAAATGGTGAAAACTGTTGTCAAGCATGACCAAATCGATTTAGATATTCCTTTGGGTAAACTGGAGTTCAAAAATCTAATTAAAAAATGAGTTGTGAGAGGAATAACAGGAAATATGGAGAAAAGAAACATCGGGGAAAAATTCTATCAAATTTGCTCAGGAGATGAAAATATATATATTCCAAGGCATATGAATAAGATATATTCTTCCACACTGAGACAGAGAGTGAAGTGATTCTATTTAGAATTTTAACTGGCCACTGTGGCTTAAATACTTATTTGTTTTTAATAAACAAACATAAAGATGCATTATGCAGAATGTGCAAGGTCCAGGAAACAGCTGATCATCTCCTTTGGAGGTGCAAAGAAGTTACCATCAAAAAGGGGTATTTATGTGAAGAACATAGAGACCTTAAAATATCCCCATTGTCACTGAATAAACTAGTAAGAGTATCAGAAAAGTGGGTATCCATAAAATAGTAATAATGCACTTCTTTAAAAAATGATAGGAAAGATGAATTATCAATAGTGTCCATAGACTCCGCAAGTGAGTCTGCTTTGCCATAAAACAGAAGGAGGGGAAAAACATGTTGAGGTCACTCTCTGGGTCTAGAGAGACTAGAAGGGTCAAGGAAGAAACCTAGCAGGAGAGTTGGCCCTGGTGTCCTCTCCTGAATAATAAAGCCTGGTGAGAGGCCAGAAGAAGCATAAAGCAGCCACAGGGGTGGAGTAATCTCCTGTGGTGAGCCCTGATAGTAGGGCAGGATCTGGACTGTCCAGGAGAGAGTTCTGGGAGGTGTTCAGCTGAGAAACAGAGAGAGGGATGAAAGGCCAAACTGAGGAGGCTTACAGTAGGCTAATTCACCTGGTGTGGCAGAGGAGTGACTATACATGGAATATGAACCAATGGGAGACTGTAAGAAGCTGAAAGATAATTTTTGCATCGGGTGCGACTATAATAGTTAGGGCCAATTTCTCCAGCCTTCCAACTTCACAAAGTGAACCTAAAGTAGCTAGAGATGGCCATGGGAAAGTTCCTCCTGTTTAGGGGGAATCTGCACCAGGATGACGCTTTAGATGCCATAAGCCTCCGGTGCTATAAACCCATGCCCCCAGTATAAAGGAAAAGAACATGGAAGGGGAGGTGAGGAGAGGAAGTATGGCAAAGCACAACTCCACTGTACCGGATTTGCCACTGGTGTAAAGTTTCTAAGGCCTGGTCTACCCTGGGGAGGGGACGGCGGGGGGGAATCGATCTAAGATATGCAACTTCAGCTACGAGAATAGCGTAGCTGAAGTCGACATATCTTAGATCGACTTAGAATCACTTACTTCACTTCCTCGCAGCGCGGGGTCAACAGCCGCTGCTCCCCCGTCAACTCCACTTCCAGCTCTCGCCAGGGCGGAGTTCTGGAGTCGACGGCAGAGTGATCGGGATCGATTTATCGCATCTACCAATAGATCGATCACTACCCACCGACCTGAGGGACCTAACACCAGTGGCATAATTTAAACCGTCCCCTGCAGCTTTAAGTTGCTCCAGAAATGGGCAGCTGAGAATCAGGGAGCTGTGACTGGCTGGGGCACAGTGAAGAATCTAGCCCTTCAAGGGCCCCCCCCCCAGCCTTGTTTTGCAACCATCTATTGGTTGCTTTTCATGCTACAACCTCACTGTGCCACAACCATAAGGACTTACACATACTTATTAGTATATAATTTGATTGAACATTTAAGTCATTGCTGAATCTGGTCATCCATGATCTGGAGGAGCTATACATATAAGATACTACCTCAGCTTTTATTTAAAACAAACAAAAGCAATTTTTCTATTCCTTTCTAAAACCTTGAGAATGCAAATGAATACTCAAATTGAATTTTTCTCACTATTATTTGTCCTAAACCTCCTCTTAATGGCTATTAACCAGCATAGTTATAGCAACCCACGGTCATAGAACCCCCATAATAATATGCAAGTGCAGCCTAGGTTGCTGCTGATGGTGTAGGGCTGTTGCAAGCTTCCTCCCAGCTGAATTGGTGCCTCTGTTAAGCAGTTACTGTAGCTTTTGTCCACAAGGAATATTCTTAATATTTTCTTAAGTGTACAGTGTTATCTTTGGTGCCCAGGCATGGATCAGTCCCATTGTGCTAGGCACATTCATAGTGGCTTACAATCCTATTTAACAGGGGAACGAAATAAACCATGAAATGGAAGTGAAAAAGTAGAAGAGGAGGAAACAGTAAAATGAACAAGTTTTACTTAATGTGAGAGGGAACCTCGTCTGGTGAGTTACGTGTGGGACTGAGAAACTGGGATTCTTCCTTCTGATCCTGGTTCTGATATTGACTCCCTTTATGATCTTGATTAAATCACTTAAGGTCTGATTCTGCCAACCTTGCTCACACTGAGTAGACTCTTACTTGGTGAGTAGTCCCATTTAACTCAAACCGCTGCAGGAGAAGTAGGCTGGGCTCCAATTCTCTTGCAGCAGGAGTTTGGGATGGCTCAAAAATGACCTTTTAAAATATTAAATAAACCAGTTCAATTGTGCTTATAAAAATCTCCCCATAATACTAAAAACCAGCCCTTCTCATAATAGGAGAATGGCGGTAGGAAGGAACTGGTGACATTTCATCGGGTAGCTTGAAAAATTGCTTCATATACCCATTCAAAAATGCTAAGGCTGTTTCTGGATTTAAGAGATTTGTTAATTCAGTTGTAATACAGGTTTCTTGCATACATAGCATAATTTATTCTTGAATATATATTTCCTCTGTGTAGTAGGGACACTCATTCTTTAACATTTAGGAGGTACAAGCTGAAAAGGTTGCGGAGAACAAGGACAAATAAGATGGCAGTGGCATAAATGAGAAAGAATGCAAATGCCTAAGTATATCTGAAAAGCCTTGAGAAGTTGAATGCACAAGTCAGACTAGCCTGGCATGGTCCTAACTTTTATTTTCAGCATTTACACAGTCAATAAGCTAAGCTGACATTGACCTTGGTAGCAAAATGGGGTAATATTTTCACTTGGGTGAACTGTTATTGGATAATTTCTCCAGTGTATTAAGCACAAACATTCATTCCACCAACATCAAGTATGTATGTTATCTTTTTCCATCTATTTCTTTTTCTGTTGTGCAAACATTTTTATTGTTCTCAGTACAAGGACAAAATCCTTTCTGTGAGCTAAATTAATCCTTGGTGTAACACCAATAAAATCACCTTACTCTACTGCATTTGGTTCCTTGTGTTGAAAAAGGTGTGTCACTTATAACTTATCAAGGCTGTAATACAGCAGAACGTCTTATTCTGAATTTAAGAATGTTTATAACTTTCTTTTATTTGTTTTTTTATTTAATTTTTTAATCATAGAAACTTACCTCCAGCACATAGCTTCTGGACATGTTCACAATGAAATACAGTTAAAAGACAATGAATAAATTAACCTACGCTGCTGACAATTGGTGGCATCAAAGGAGGATTGCCACATTTATGACCCTCATTGTGCTGGAAAGCAAAAAACATAAACTTCCAGATAGCATCCCCCAACCTTTGCCTAGACAGTTCTTAAAGAAAAGAGCATGCTTCCCAATCATCTACCTTACCCACCAGCCTCAATAAACAAATAGAATGAGTACAGTGTCCTAAAAGCTAATGATCAGGGGTCATGGGACAATCATGATTCCCTTCCTGGTTCCCATCTTGCTCCAGGCAGAAATACTTTGTACCAGCACTTTACTAGGTATAAAATACTAATCCCTGGATGCTGTTTTAGCTGTACTTGCTGCTGTTTGTGGTGGGGAGGGAAGGTCCTGTCTGTCCATTCCCCACCTACCTAAATAGGGGAAGAAGAAACCTAGCAGGAACAGTGTTAAAGAAAAGCCCATGGGGCATGAGGGAAAATGGATGTTGCTGCATAGAAGGAATGCAGAGGGAGGAAAGATACAAGTCTTGTCTACACATAAAAGTGGCACAGATTAAACATACATTGAATTAATTAACTCAGTGCAATCTCATGTGTGGACATTTTTATATTGATTAAAACTGGTTATATTGTTTTAGCTTGTACCTGTATATTAACAACACATGCTGAACTGCTAGAAGGCAGGCTTAATAGGACAGTGTCCTTACATAAAGTTGCATGTGTTTAACTAAATAGCTATAAAATCACATATTTAGTTAAATCAGTACAACTCTGTGTAAACCATGCCATAGAGAGGGAAGAGAAACAGAAAGGGGGATGGATAAGACAGAGAAACAAAGGACAGAAATAGCAGTGGTCCAAAAATGAGAATATTTTTCCAATGTGTGATAATGAATGCAACAGTGAGGCAATGGATAAATAACAATTGGTTATTCCATTAATGCCATAGTTTACCCTGAGCTTTCTGCAAGCTTCCTGTTGACAGCAGCGGGGGTCCCTTTGGTAGTATGCAGTCATAAATTTATACACCAGCCCATAGATCACAATTGAAAATGGAATTTGCTCCCCTACACAGAAGGAATTTGACACCTATGGAGGAATTTGACACCTTAGGCCTTGAACCAAACTCTCATCAATGTCAGCATTATTTTCTGGTTTAGAAATTGATTGGGGGGCGGGGAGTCTTTTTTTTTTTCTGGTGCCATTTCACCATAAGCACAAAAGCAATCTTCACTGCTTTTAAAACAAAGAACCAAAAAAACTTGCCTTCTTGAAATTTTAACCTTCTCTGGCTTCGTGAAATTCTAACCTGTTCATGTCACAATGGAGGTGTAGCTGAAAGGAAAAATTGAAATAGAGCTACTTGAATCAATAGGTCTTGAACTCAACATTACCTGCTTTGTCACACAAGAAAGTTATGTCACGGAGAGTGCAGGCTTCAAAAGAAAACAGAAGAAACAGACATCACTAAAGAGAAGTTAAATGTTCACACAATCACAATACAGCCTCATGACTTGTTTCTCTGACTAAAAATAAGTACCTTATGCACAGTGAAATGGTCCCATTCTGAAGATCAGCCATAAGAACATAATTAGATATATATGTTATGTGCTTGTTTGTTTTCTATGTTAGATAAATACACTCTTCTTAGTAGAATTTGATGTCGGGAGAAAAGAAGAAAAGACAGAAAATTATGCAAACTTGTGTATGTCTACTTCCAACAAAAATGAGAGGGCAGAACAGGAAAGAGTTTGAAATAACCTTAGAACATTCCTAAAAGATTGTGTATTTGGGAAGCAGTGTTTAGAAATGGTATTTCTCGTGACAGTTTAATGATGAAATAAAAACTCTTACATTAAAATAAACATTTTCCTAATACCACATTTGGCTGGAGGTTACCTCACTGTGGTGGTATTCCTTAATTTGGTCAGGCAGGTGGATTCTATTTGCCTTCTCATAGGCAAATCCGCATTTCCCTTCCTTACCTCCCATTCTCCCTTGCCAGGTTCATTATAGGTTAGTTGTGTAATATTCACAAAGACTTGTGGATGAGTTGTGGAACTGCAACAGTCTTCGGGGAGGCACAATCTCTCTCAGGACTGCTCTGTATACACACAGGGTGAATAATTGGCACTGCTCTTTGGGTTGGCATATATTACTCCCCGCAGTGTACCTGTCCTCTATCACAGATCAGTGAGGAGGATGAGAATGTCCCACAGCCCTGATTCCTTGCTACCCCTCCCTACCTACATCTGAACCATTTGCTCATAGGGAATATTATTATGAGTAGCTCTTTCACATGCCACAAAAAGGCATTGGAAGACTTCTTGTACATACATACCCTATGAGCCCGCACAATGGCCAACCATATTTTAACCTGATGTTCACATATCAGTCTCTCTCCTCATTGTTGCCTCAACTCTCAACAACTCTCTTCTCTTGTGTTGTGAGATACTTTTCTTTTTTTCTAAATCATTTTCCTAATTCCAAAGCCTTCCATGTTCATTGCCAAATGGGTTATGATCATCTTCTGCTCTCATACACAGGTTAGAGGTGTCCCCCCTACCCTCCCACGTAAGTACTGGTTACACTCCTGCTACATTATTGATCCTTTTCTTTATAATACTAGTTCCCTAGCTCTGAAATATTGAGTACTTTCTTTACTTCTAGGTCTCTCTTCTTTGATCTTGATTTCCCCCTCTCTTTCTCTGGCACAGTTTCTGTTCTTCTTGTTCTTATTTTCCTCCATATCTCTCTGTTTTATCTTCCAAATCCACTATGCACAGATCATATTGCTGGCAGAAGAGGCCCATTGTTATTACTAGAGCTGGGCAAAATTTTTTCATCTGAAACTTTTTTCAACAAAAAAGGCAGACTTGGCAACACCAAAACATTCTGCAAATTCATGTCTTTAATCAAATTGTTTTGGCTGAAGCACAAAGAATTCTGAAAGAATCATAATGTTACTTTTTTGAAATAGTCAATATGAAACATTTTTATTTTCTTGGTTCAAAATGACTGCATTTAAAATTCCTTTTAATTTTATTTAAAAAGCAATCATACATTGAATAAGTTAAAATCAAAACAAAACTTTTTTTCAATTTGATTTGGAGAATTTTTTTTAAAAAGTTTTTTTGTTTGACCTAAAATATATGTTTTTATTTTTTTAGAGTCATCCACACATAATAATAATAATTAATAATAATAAAAACATTATTCACAAGGCTTTAGCTATTAGCGCCACCAGTTCATAAGAGAATGGTTATAGAAAGGAATGGAGTTTTCTCTCATATTCCATACAGTAGATCTTGCAGCTCCTTGCTTTAGGAAACTTAACAAAATAATGTGTTCTGATTTTCTTGGGGTCAGATTTTCAAAAGTGTTTGTCAATGGTTAGCACACAAATACCGTGGAAAGTCATTCTACATAACACAGCATAAAGCCAATGAGGCTGGAAATTTCCCAGATGAGTGAGATTTAAAATATCTCATTGAAACAAACTTAAAAAACCTTCACCATGAAAGGGAGTTGCTTGAAATTGTAGTTTTTGACTGAAAAGTGACTGCATAAATGTCATTGTCAAATTCCATGTTAAAGGATATAAATCCTGAGAATTCCACTGAAGAAACTGAAGCTAACTTTATTTTTTCTGCGAAAGCAAAAGGCACTTTTGAAAATATCCTTGTTTCTTTCCTGGTGGCTCCCATGCTATCGATTAAATCCTTCCTACTTCTCTTAGTGTACCATACACTAATGGACAGTAAAGCAGCAGCTCATGCACAGATCCTTCAGACTGTAAACATCTTAGGGATAGGGACTTTATTACCACTGAATGTGTGTACAGTGCCTGGCCCAAATAATGCCTGATTCTTTATTTGGGTCCTTAAGTGCTACCACAAAACAAATAATAAATTACACCCTTTAAAGAGCTATTCAATAACCATGGTGAATGGGACATAGAATTGGGGTAAAGATGCATTTATACTTTTATTTCTTCAGAATGATTTAAGATTTTTGTGGCTAGCACTTTGATATAAGATTGGATATTTAAAGTCTACTTACATGAATTTGTCAGTGTTTAGAAAGGAATATGCACCAGTGAAACAAATTGTTGCACAGCTAACCATTATTCATAAATAAAGGTCTAAAACACTTGAGTGATTCCTCAAGTAACATATTCTAGTTAAACTACTGTAACCTCTGATAGATTGAAGAGCTGTCCTCTAAAATGGCTTTGAACAAACCATAGCAACAACAGATGAGTGAATGACTATCTCTCCCTTACACCTTTCTTTCCACAAAAATGGATTTCACTATATTATTTGCTATGAAGGTAGTAAAGTTATTACAATATGACACTGTCACAGGGTCAATATTGCCTGCTTTGAAATAAGTATCTCAAGGTCACTATGCCACTTATTCCTCAAACCTTGCTGTGTATGTATAAGACTTTCTATTGCGGATCTGTCATTTCTGCAATACAATAAATTTGTAATTTGGAGGAGAATAACAATTTCATAATATTCTGAAATTAGTTTCTGTAAACAACACAAAGGATACAATCACTGTATAGAAATGTAGATGAAATTATATAAGCTCAGGGTTCTTTAGATCCCCAAATATCAGAGTATTATTAAAAATAGATGCTTTTAAATAATCAAACTTCCAGTGCACAGATGATATTAGAAAAGAAAACATTAATATTTTAAGTAACTTCATTGGTCCAGGCAAAGGATTGTGTGTAAAAATATTCTCTCGAAGCATCAATATCACTTTCCTTTCCTACTCCTTTTGTAATGTGGAAAATATATAAACAAAAGTAATTAGAAATACAGTTTCAAAATATCTGTGAAGATTTCTTGGAAAGTAAAACAATTCCAAATGAAGGAAAAAACTAACACACTAATTACATTAGGACAAATTCTCAGATGTCTGTTCTACTTTCATGATCATTCTCTCATTTATATATTTCTCCTTTCCTTCTATTCCTTCATTCTCATAGTTGTCATGAGAGGACTAAAGGATAGTGCAGAGTATCATCAAGTAGATTTCTGTCCATCATCTGTTAGTGCTATTGTGTTGTTGCTTTTTTTCTTGTGTGTGTACTGTGACAAATCTCTGTCCTTGCCTCTGTGGGTCCTGCGTATCCTGGCAGATTTTGCTAGCCTCAGAGCCTCACTGTGACCCCCCATGTAACCCTTCTCTCTCTAGAGACAAGGGTCACAGGCTACTGAGCCATTTTCATCATAAGCCAGCAAGGGAGGTAAGGAGAAGTTATCCTTCCTTGTACAGTCTCTGTTGTCTCCCAGTCTCAGTGATTAATCAGGGGGCAAAGGGGGGGGGGGGGGGCGGGCAGGCCCACCCTCTACTCCGGGCTCCAGCCCAGGGACCCTAATAGTATCAGCTATGGTAGCTGACCTTTTAGAAACAGGACACGTACAATTCCCTGGGCTACTTCCCCCACAGCAGCCCCCACTTCCTCAAGCTCCACTTCACCCTTACCTCAGGGCCTCCTTCCTTGTGTCTGATATGGTGTGTACTACTCAGTCTCTCCAGCAGCACAACTTCCTCCTACAGCTGCTGACATCCACCCCCACCTGACTAACTGGGAGGCTTTTAACTACTTTGAGCCAGTCACTGATTGGCTTCAGGTGTCCCAATCAACCTAGCATTCTCCCTGCCTTCTGGAAAGTTCTTAATTGGCCCCAGGTGTCTTAATTGACCTGGAGCAGCTGCCATTTCACTTATCCTAGTACCAGGGATTTGTTTAGCCTGGAGCTGATATATCTATCTCCCACTACTTTTCTATAGCCATCTGGCCTGCCCTGTCACAGTACATATAAAGTTATGTTAATTTCAGCCAAAACAATTTTAAAAATCCTAGGTAATAAGGATATATCTAGTAAAGTGGTATCATCATCAGTTTTAATGGAAACTACTCCTAAAGAGTACTGCCTCAATTAGTAACTGCCTCATGCGCAAGGGTTTCTAAGTGATATAAAGCAACGTCCATGTGGGGATCACACTGCATAATCATACCCAGGGTCATGCCGACACAATCTGAGGAAGCGCTCCAGGAACGAATGTGCTTCTGTGAGGTACAGTGCCTCCCAGAGCACTCTGGCTTTCAGGACTGATGTGCCTTGCTGTGCCATCCTGAAGGAGGATGAAGCATATGACCTCTTCATGGCCAATCATGTCCTGCCACCTTGCCAACCACTAACAGCCAGTGGATACAAGCAAACAGTGGCTCCTGCACTGAAGAGGGTAGAGGGACTGCAACTGTAGCTGGCTTTTGATTGAGAGAGGATATGGGAGGATGTGGACTTGCTTTGTGGCTGATACTTAGTTTCTCAGCTTCATCATCTGTGTCCCTTCAATGACCCACTACCAATGGTGGCTGAGGGGTTGGATCAGCACTTCAGATCTCTGGGAGGAATGAGGATGAGAGCCAAATTATGGAGTGGACATAGTCCATACGAGGGGCGGGGAACTCTCAGGTCCCAGCTGATACAAATATGGGGAGAATAAGTAATAAAAAGGGAATTTATGAGGCAGAGATCAACATTTATCATCCGCCTGACTGTTACTGTTTAAGGCCTTATCTCAAGGGTCTGAGATAATGGCAAGCAGTGCCAAAGTTCTTCCACTCACGTTACTTAATGAATAGTCATCTGCTAATAAACTTGCCAACATCCATTATTTATTAGTGGACAAAGTGTTCATTTATTAATGGGCAAGATCGCCAGAGCACTGAGCTCTTCTTATCTCAGTTCAGCTTTAACAATACAGTTACTCAGCTCAACATGAGAAAAGAAAGATTCCGGGAAAGGAGTTGGCTGAATCTTTGGAATCTGCCTTCAAGTTCAGTCCATACCTAATCCCAAAGATGCATGTCCCAGGATAAAGGGAAGATGAGGATTCACGTAGTGTACACTAGACCTTTGCTTGCCATAATCTTTACATTAACTTAATAAGCTCTTGACAAATCTGCCACTGGAATCACCAAGATTTCTTGTTCAGGGTGACTTTATTGTCCTTGGTAATGACTCTAGTATATTACTCCATGACATCTACAGGATTATCCTATGTGATTTTTGACTGATGTCCAATTGTTAATGACACTCTGAATTGATTTTTTATTTATTTTTTGGGGTGGGGTAAACTGAATATCAGGATTTTAGTGCAGCCACGGAAAAGATTTATTTCTATCATCTGTAATATAAGATCACGTTTTCCCCTTATTCATATCAAGTTGGTGGACATGTCCGTTTTCTCCCCTTGGAGACTAGATTCAAAGAGGTTCCAAAACATTTTTATCATTTTATGTCTACATTGGAGCTGGAAGGTGACATTTCTATCTCCAGTAGACATACTCATGATAGCTCTGATTGAGCTAGCACCCAAAAAACAGAAGTATAGGCACAGCCGCATGAGCGAAGGATGGGTTCACTTCCCCTAGTACATGCCTAGGGTCTCAGAGAGGGCCATACTCAGGACAGCTAGCTTCTCCATTGGTTGCACTGCTGAAGCTACACGTCTCTTTTTAGTATGCTAGCTCTGATTTGGAACATTAGTCACTGGTCATTAGTCACTGGTCATTAGTCATTTTTCTTCAAGCTCAGACTCTACAACTCATTATTCCACACTCATTCCAACTAAAGGAGAAGCCACCATGGACCAACTCCTTTCCAGTTGGAGAAAGTGCATGCCAATGTGACTAACAGAGGGTGTGGAGCCAGGATGGAGATTGGGGAATCCTAAAATATGCCCTATCCCCACAAAAATAAGTACACAGTGAACAACAAGTGGCATCTACTGCTTCATGAGAGACAACTGAGGGTAAGCTGTAATGTAGATGGAAAAGGGAAAAGCAAACAAAAAAGAATACACATACTCTTTTTCAATTTGAAAGAAAAAAAAAGAAAAAAAAAACCTTTATCTTCAATAAAATGGTAAGGAGAAATAAGAAATATCAGCAAAAAAGAAGTAATGGAGGAAAAAAGTAGGTTGATTCATAAATGAAGAACGGGATGAAATTAATACTGCATTAAAAGTGGCTTAGATGCCGTACTACTTTTTACAATTTGTCTTCAGGAAAATTAAAGGAAAAATTTATATGATTAGCAAATGAGGAAGGCCTTATAGTAATGGCTACTGAGGGTCAGCCGATAGGGAATACATCAAGTGGTCTGGACAATATTCCTTGTAAAGATACAAAGGGAATTAACATGCAAACTTATTCTTCCCCCGACAATTATTTTTGAAAAGTCATGGAAAAGTTGCAGAGATGACAAAGGTTTAGAGAAAAGCATATGTAGTATCTTTTCCAGAAAGCAAAAGTACAGTGATCCTGACAGTTACCATCCTGCACTATCCTGAGTAAAACACCAGTGCAGATACTGAAGGGGAAATTTAGGAAAAACAATCATTAAATATCAAGACTTAGATTTTCCAAAAAGCCCACAATCCACAGCTCCTATTTAGTCACTTAAATAGATAGCTGGATATTCAAAACGGTCTAGCTCCCATTAAGACACCTAAATGAAGTGGCCAAATTGTACAAGGTTCTCAGCACCCATTTGTCTCAATGAGTGCTGCAGAGATGAGCACTGAATTTAAATGCTTAAATGGGGGATGCGTTCTTTTGAAAATCTGGCTCTTATTGTGAATGATGAGGACTTTTGAAAATCTAGCCCTTGGAGGACAAAGAAACCAGGAATGATAAGCACCATGTATTCATACAGAGCAGATCTTGTCAAACATCTAATTTTAAAAATAGTAGATGAAGTGAAAGTGAAGTATATTTATCAAAAGCTTTGCTATATTCTGAAGTGTACCACTGACTATGTTTCTCAGTGGGCCTGACTGTAGCATTCCCAATGAGTAAATTTTTCAAAAGCACCTAGCACAATTCCCATTGAAGGCTGTATTGCAAGGAATAGGGTAGCATCCCTTTAAATAGTTTGGAAGCCCTGTAGTGTCACTCACCATGTTTGTTTTGAAGCTGCCAGAATCCAACCAGAGCAGTGAACCTCTCTAATCTGGCAGTTTTTGCCTATTCGGTAAACATGGTCATTTGGACCTTGCCTTGCACATGTAGCTCATTTATATTGTGTTTATTCTGTAAAGGACAGAAGACATAACAAAAGTAATGAAACTTTTTACTCCTAAACCGCTTAAGCACTACTGAAAATCTTACCCATTGTGAAATATCTTACTATGTACCTTAGCAACATGAGTGAGAGTGACAGTGCTAGGCCCAAAATTATTTAATCTTAGCTTTGATGTAAACACTATTGACTAAAATCTGGTTGAATAAACCATAATCGAAAGTTTAAAATAAAAACATGATCAAGTCAGCAAGAAAGGGTGTTAGTTTATCGCAGTGACCCAGATAGCTTCAGTATGATTGTACTTGAAATATTGGACTAATTTCTGCCTGAAATATGCTTTATGCAATGCTATTGAAAACAATGGGGTAGCACAGACTTTGGCCTATTATGCTAATTTCTGAGTATCTCTCTGCCAGCAAGATACTGGCAAATTGGAATTAGTTCAGAGAATAGCAACAAACATGATCAGAGGACTGGAAGATTGATTCATGAGAGGAGATAAAAAGAATTAAATATGTATACTGTTGCTTGGCTAAGCGATGACTGAGGGGGGCATAATTACACCCTTCAGATATTTGTAGAATGTGAACACTAAGGAAAGAGAGGAGAATTATTTAGCATAATAAAAGGGAATATGCCTTCAAGGAATAGATTAAAATATAGAAAGGGAAAACTTAGGATGAATATCAGAAAAATCTTCCTTACAGTACAGTCTATCAACCTGTGGAATAATCTTTCAAAGTAAGTGGTAGACTACCAAATTGGACACTCTTTGAATAATTAATATAAGACAAGGAATAATCCTGCTCTGACAGACAGGTGGACTAGGTGACTGAGAAATGTGGAGGAGCTCTTTAATAATTGCATCTGGATCTGAGACTAGCATGGTGTGTTTGTACCATATAATGCAATGGATGTTTCTGAATTCAGTTTGCTAGTGCATGAGTCTAATGAGTTTCAGGGTAGGAAGCAAAACACCTCTGATATATTTTTTTCAAACATGGTTTAGATACTTTGGTAAATAAAGTCTAATTCCTATGCCAACAAGCACTATATGGATCATTATGGGCCAGGGGCCAGATTTCAAACATGCCCAGCACATACATCATCTCCAAAAGAATTCAACCACCATCTAGATATATTAGCAAAGTGCAAATGACATTTGGTCTAATTAAAATGGTAATAATCTCTAGCATAGCCTCCTCCAAACACACACCAATTAGAATAGTATAGATGCGACCCTTTTCTTAAAGATAACAGAATAAGAGCTTTTTTAATGTGTATTGATTTAGTTATGAGATTATTGGGTAATGAAACCTAGTTCATATAACATATTCAACCTGTGTTTTTTCTCAGCTTGCACCAGTGCACAGACATGTATGTAACAGATGATTCCTTAGCCAGCTACAAAGGCCACATCTGTAAAACTCTCATGATTCAGTTCATAACTCATATTATTTTATTTATGAAGTCAATAAAGCATGTGAAATAGAAAATTGACCCTTTTTCCCCTAGACTATGGTTTTACCATATGCCCCGAGCAATAAACAATGTATTGTTTTGTTGCCCTGGAGCACATTGAGAGTCAAAATCTGCCTCCCAGCTTTCCCCTTTTTCCAACGAGGACATACTCTGTGCCAGGTTTCTTCTTGTTGCAGTGTACATCCTCCAAATGCTGCAATACAGCTATGGCAAGCTGGGGGTGAGGGCAAACCCATGTGTTGGTGCACTCCCTATCTTGTCCTTGCTACATGTATGGAGGTGATGTAACAACTTTACATGTCCCCCGGCACTGATAGCTATGGTATGGAGTAATGGAGTCCATGCTGGGGCATTAGAGGTATCATGCATCTCCATATTGCCCTGCATAGCTGTGTAAGCCGGGGGTGTGATCTGGCTTTTAGAGGTTTTTTGAATCCTGCAGCCAGTAAGGTGTAGCTCACATTTTGTTTTAGTTATGGAAATGCTCACTAATGATTTTCAAATCTTGATTTCCTTCTCTACAAATGTACTTGTTTAGTTAATGATATTCAGCTTCCTGTGGCTATTCTCTTCCTTTGAGCAATGTGGTTAGTAGAAAGGCCAGAAAAGCTTCACACCTCTTGCTCTAATATGACTAAGCCAGGGACATTCTTATTAGTGTGTAGTTTTAATTTCAGCAGACAAAAAACAAACAACATAAATGAGTTTAGCCATTACACAGAGGGGAGGTAGAGGTTGTTAAAGGACAGTTGGAAAATTTACTGCAAGTGATATCATGCAGCCATTTGCAAAGCAAACTGAGAAACAATACATTTTAGCACATCTGTGTAAAATATGTTCAATTTGCAGTCCAGAAGTAGGCTTTTTTTGATGATTAAAGAACAGTGAACACGGAGATCAGAGAGCGTTTTCATTTTCTAGAAAATGAACTTCAAACAAACATGATGTGTAACTACAATGAAACAAAGTAGTCTATTACCGTGAGTTACAACATCCATTAATGCATACCTCTAAGATACCTGTGCTTAGAAGTGAAAATCTATTGTTCCTCAAATGTAAACAAAGAGAAAAAAAAAACAAAGCAAACAACAACAACAACAATGGGGCTGACCATTCATAATTCTTGTTGCTTATTCTCCTTACTTCTAAAGTTTTATGTTTAACTGAGCTTTCATAAATTTTCTTCTGTTAGCCTTTCTATCATAATCATTGTTGTCAATTTAGTTACACAAAACATATACCTCTCTTTACCACTAGATGGGACTAAAAAACCTTACAATTTCTCTTCATAGGCTAATTCCTATGTATGCGTACCAATAATGTCTTCACCAAAAAGCCTGGAAATAGTCCAGAACTCAAAATGTCCAAGTTCATGAAAGGGTATCTAAGACAAAGTAATTACCACTTGGTGGAAGACCGCCTTTGTTGTTAGTAACTGCAACTGCCAGAAGTTAGTCTAGTTAAAATATATCAAAACTGACTGTCTTTTCAAAGCTATTGAGGGGGGAGCATATCCTTTATGTCTTCAGAAACTGAAATAACTCATACTAAAAGTCGATATTGATTTGTTTGTCAGTGGATACTGCTGAGGCAAACCAAGATAAAAGTATACTCACTCTTCAACATATCTGACATTTAACCATTTAAAAGTCAGATTAGAATAGTTAGAACAGGCTTTTAAACCTCTTTTGATTTCATTGGAGGGGATATTTGCATCTTTGCATGTCTAAAGAAGAAAGCAAACATTTCTTTTGTTGCTGAAAAGAAATGAATATATAGAATTACTAGTTTCACTATGTATTTAAATAAAAAAGCATATTTAAAAAAAATATCCATCCCCTTTATGCCAACAGGTTACTGCTTTAGATAGATTATATTAATGGATTATCATCATAGCATTACCCATCAGTTGTTCTGCATCTGAATCTTGTATTAAACACTTTCTGTACTAAGCATAAGTTGGAATATTTTTTTGTAATAAACAACAACATAATTTCACCAGCATGGCCATGTTAATTTAGACCACTTTAACTATGGTTTTAGCACATCCATATCCTTCTTCAATTAAATCCAGATGTTCCTTTTAATTCTTAGAATCATGGCATAAGTAATTCATTTCACTGTTTTCTCCTTTGACCAGGTGACTGAACATCCAACACTTCCACTGCACTTGAAAAATAAAATTAAATTGCTTTTGTACTCTTTTATCACACTTTCATGTTTGCTTCTTGCCTTGGAGGTAGCTGCTCAGAATACTTGTGACTTGTTAGCACCATGCTTTGAATTTCAGCTACAATTAAACCATTTAAAACTAAATCGTATGAAGCGGAACATTGTGAATTTTAATCATGATTCTTTCACATAGTTGTCAAGTGACTTTAGAAATTAGTAGGGAGAAGACCAACTAGAAGTTACCCAGGCACCGTAGGCCACTCTGGCAGACACACTGGCACACCTTTTAGGTCTAATAGAATGAAACCAGCAGAGTTTTAGTAGCTGAGGAGCTGATGGAACTGTGGCTCACTGTGCTTCTCATGCTTTTCAAGACTATGGATAGCTTTCTTCTGGTCTTCATCTCTGCTTCTATCACTTTCTCCTCTCCTCACTTCCTTTAGCCTCAAAGTTCCCTTTGAATCATTCTCCCACAATTTCCTTTGTCTACTTCCATAGTGCCCCATCGCAGCCAGGATAGAGGTCCCCCAGCTGAATGGTCACCAAGATGTTGTGTTTGGGTCCCAAAAAGCTAGACCCATTATTCTCAAGTTTCCCGTGCCCTGAGTAGGCAGCAGAACTATCCCTTTTCTTGGCCTTTCTAGCATACCTCCTGGGCACAGTTTTTCTGTCTGTTACCCCTTCATGGAAATGGGGTCCTGAGGCCCAGCTGCACTGGGTCCCCAATACCACAGCTGACTCCCCACGAGCTTAAACATACCGTTTCCCAGATCTCCAACCTGGTGGGAACTCTGGGTTTACAGCTCACATCAACAGGGACACATAATAATGGAAAAAGAAAAGGAGTACTAGTGGCACCTTATAGACTCTAAGGCGCCACTAGTACTCCTTTTCTTTTTGTGAATACAGACTAACACGGCTGCTGCTCTGAAACCTATAATAATGGAAGTAAACAGACACACAGGCTATGGGTACTTGCAATTCCCAGCAAGGGTAGAAGTAGAGATGTTAATTCTGATTGAGCTAGCATGCTAAAAATTGTAATGTGGCCCCGGTGTCATGGGTCTTGAGGGTCTTGGATGGGACTGTACTCAGGCAGCTAGCCCAAACTGCCACCCAGGCTGCCATGGCCATGTTAGTTAGTATGTCTACCCATGCTGGAAATTATAGTTCCCAGCTGTTGCAAAGACATACCCTTTGCAAGGGTTCCCAAAAATGAATCACTCCTTCATTTATCTTGCACAAGAAATATACAGATCTAGACAAAAACAAACAATTTTCCTCCAGGGCAGATTGGAAGAGGTTCTGGAGGTTTTTCGCCTTCCTCTGTAGCATAGGGCACGGGTCACTTGCTGGAGGATTCTCTGCTCCTTGAAGTCTTTAAACCACGATTTGAGGACTTCAATAGCTCAGACATAGGTGAGAGGTTTTTCGCAGGAGTGGGTGGGTGAGATTCTGTGGCTGGCATTGTGCAGGAGGTCAGACTAGATGATCATAATGGTCCCTTCTGACCTTAACATCTATGAAACTCTCCCCTCCCCGGCACACATCAGTATACATTTCTCTGCCTCAGTTTCCTCACTGCTCTTAAGCATTCTTCGGGCTTAAGTGAGAGACTTCTAAGGAATACAGGATTCTCCTCCTGCACATGGCTTCTCCTCAAAATCATGGAGTCTCTCTTTCCACTGCAGCCAGCTCCATTTCCTCCCAGCTAGTCATGCTACAGAAGCATGCACCTCTCTTCCTCTGTCCCACCCAAGCTTCCATTGTCTCTGTGAGTATCTCTAAGTCCTCCCCACAGAGTGTCTCAGACACTGTGGTATTTAAGACCCAGTGTTAACAACTGATTTTTCTTCTTCTGTTTGGGGATGTGGCGCTAGCAGAGAAGTTGGAGAAATCTGGTGTCACATAGGATGTGGCCGTTGCATTGTGCTGTGGTGATCGCATTTGAATGGGAGCCATCAAGATTTATCATCCATCCAGTGTCCGTGGTCTGGGGGATACATGACATAGTCCTGATAGCATGTGGCTGACTCCACATACACTGGGCCACTGAATGAGACAGCAATTTCATAACATCAACTAGTATTCATAAGCTGAACACACAGATTCCCCAGATCATCACCTTTTTAGCTGGACCTCTTCCATCCCTAAAATGGTCTTTCTGTGAAGCCTGTCAACTTCCATCCACCAAGGTAAGAAGCAGTGTTACATTTTTATTTTTAAAAAACTAAACAAAATCTTTGTGCATTGAACTGTGCTCTAAAATACTTTTTTCAGTGGAAAAAAACATTTTGGGGGGCAGAATTTTATGATTTATTCACTTTGTTTGTAAGCCACATGGGACAGG
Source organism: Chelonia mydas (assembly GCF_015237465.2). Lineage (NCBI taxonomy): Eukaryota > Metazoa > Chordata > Testudines > Cheloniidae > Chelonia > Chelonia mydas. The sequence continues at coordinate 69,870,338 of NC_057849.1, forward strand.
TACATTGCTTCCTCTTACATTTTGTACAGCAATGAACACACTGCTGGCACCACAACCCAGATGGCATACTGTGACACATGCAACAGCTGCAGGCAGTCTGCCTGTTTTGCGTCTTGATGAGGGGTAAAATATAGCTCTTTTCCAGGCTCAAAGTCAGATTGCAAAAAGTGCATAGACATAAGTAAAAGCCTATGTCTAAAAGTGCAATAGCAGTGGTTTATTTGCTCATTTTATTTTGTGTTATAAAATGAACAGAAGTGCATATGATAAATTGTATTGGCAGCATAAAGTGCGAACATAAAATCAGAGTGCATTTAAAGTAGTGTGTAAGTAACTTATTTTAGATATTTTTGTGGATGATCAAACTATATTAGGTAGCAACCTTCTGCAACAGCCAAAGTAAGGTTATTATTAAGGAGTCCCAATAACGGCTGTTGTTGTCGTCTTCTATTATATTTCACAATTCACTGCTTTAAAATACATTTACACGTGTCCCAATGGTACTTCCTTTGTTTTATGATTTCATGTTTACATTTCACATGGGATAACTTTATTATTCTCAAGCTTCAAAATCCTCAGGAAACCACACACATTAATACTAAATTGTACAACATGGTACTAGTGTGTAATGTATTTCAAACAGTCCAGACAGAGGCCCAGATCCTCAGCTGACGTAAATCAAAATAATTCCACTGACTTCAATAAAGCAATGTTGATTTACACCAGCTGAAGATCTGGCCTTTAGTTGTTGATGATATTGATGCTAAACACATTCATTTATTGCTGTTACATTCATTATAATTATGATTTTTAGCATATTTCCCAAGTGAAAGCCTTTAAAATTGTATGAGATTTTACATTATTATTTTCAGCATTACTGCCATAACAATGTGGCATTTGATACTCTGAGAATAAACAAATGAAGAATAACAACAAAAACACCAAACATGGATATACTCTAAAATTGTCCCCTTCTGACTTCCTTTTTATTTTATACCCAAGAGTGAGACTCTTTAGAAGTTAGTACCGTTATAATAAAAAGTCCTCTATTTTTTTAAATTGTCTATGAGTTGAGCTAGGTTGTTGCCTGTAGCTAATACCAGAACCCTCTAAGCCCTCTTAATGGGAGTTCTGGATCTCTAACACATCCTATTTCCATTCTACTCTAGTTGAGCTCTTGTAGCATGACTAACATTGTAGTATTTGAGCACATGGTCTCTACAGGCCCCATCCTGCAAACACTTACCACATTCATACAGCTATCCTCATTCATGCAAGTATCGCACCGAAATCAGTGTAAATATTCTGGATGCATTTTAAGAGTAAAAGTTTTCAGGAGAAGCTCCCAAAATAGATTAATTAATTTTACATAAGAAAAGATTTTACAGAAGTACTGTTAGTCACTTTGTGTAATGTTTAAATGTATCTACGTGCTGTAACCTTGCTTCATATTATGGAGGGTACACCAGAGCCAGAGTACTCTCAAGGAGCCAATTACAGCTCCCTAATTGTTTGTCTGACACCAGCCTTGGGCTGGATGTGGTCCTGTGATTGGGCTTAATCCCCACCAGCTGTAAGGCAGGGGAATGAATTTGATTAGCTATGCTCTGCACCTAGGAGATGATTAACTAATTCCATCCTAGCCTGAGGAGGCAGAGGCAGGCTTCATAAAGAGCTGAGGGAGGTCAGCTGAGAGGGAGAAGGCTAGTAGAGATGAGCTAAGAAGCATTGCTTCTCCCTGGGATGGATCTGGAGGAAGGTCCAGTAGTTTGGAAGTGGCTGTGGCCAGGAAGCAGAGTTAGAGGAATAAGGTTAAGTCCTGTAGTGAGCCACAGAGCAGAGAAGAGCCCTGAGCTAGGATCTGTGAGGATGCGGGAAAAACAAAAGGCCAATTATAGGCTAGAAGGACAGCATAAGATTACTTAAACTCCTAGCAGGGAAAAACCTGGTGAGTTAGTACCCTGATAAGTGGAAAAATTGAAGTTGAACCCAAGAAGGGCAAGGACCTTTGGTTTGGAGCTGAATCCCGGAAGGAGGCTGAACTGTTGTGTGACTTTGCCACAGGACTGAGCCACAGAAGATCCAGGAAGGTAGTCTGGCAAAAAGATTGCCCGGGACTCGTCATCGTGGCCGAGAAAGTGATCAACAGAGGGAGTGTAAGAGAAAAGGACCCTACAATGCTGCATTAAGACAGGAGGAGGTGCTCTGGAGGTAAGGATGCATGCTTACATGTCCCTCATAGACCTTCTGCCACTTAAGGATTGTCTGAGTGGATTCCAACATAGCCATTCTTCCTGACAGCTCTTTGCCAGTCCTGCCATGTCCTTTGCATTGGAAGCTACAGAAAGAAAGATGTGAGAGGCAGCTGTGTAGGCTCTACACCTACTATGGGTTCCTCCAGCCAGAGAGAATCCCAGGGGTGAAGGTTAGCCTTTGTTCCCTTTTTACCACACAGTGACACAAACAGCATCCACAATTACAACTTTTAATATTGAAAATTCTTTAATACATTTCAAATCTAAAAAGTCTGTAAGCTCTTTGGGGCATTTACTGTATGTTTGTAAGCCATCTTAAAAAAATAAGACTTCAACCTGGTTGTAATCTATATGTTACTGCAGTATAAATGTTTAATAATAATCATAGTGCTCTAATAGAAAAGATAAAATATCTTGGGGTTTTTTTGTTTGTGTTTTTTTTTTTTTTTTAAACCTCGGAACTAACTTTGTTGCCACTGATGTCTTGATAGCTGGACTCACTATCCTGTTGCAGTTGACATTACTGCAATTGGAATTTTGCCACTGGCTTCAGTGGGAGCAGGATGTAGTCCTTCGTGCTATGCTTAGTTATAACTGAATATACACAAACACATTCAATTAAATAATATGCAGTAACTTGAATTTCCTCTACAAAAGGAGCAGGAAAATCTGTTTCACAAAAACAATTAATAATGCATTGCTTGCAATTCTCCAGTATCTATACAGTATCCATTGTGATAGAAATAATTTTTCCATGACCTGTTATGCTAATCCTATAATTGCCAACCTAATCTCTTTAAATTGAATTTAAATCCTTCTACGTAGATTAGAGAAGAAGAAAAAAGCAAAATTAGTTACCAAGACAAAAATTCTCTCCTCTGAGATCTAACTCAAATATATAATTAGTTAGCCGAGTATGAGATAAAGACATACATTAAAAATATGCTTCTGACCTTACCCTCTTGACCTGCTTTGAAAACCTGCAATAAGGAGTCACAAACTAGTTTCATGAATACAGTGATTACTGTGGATTTTTAAACCCTCTCATATTGATCTTGAGCAAATACAAAGCTTGTGACCAAAAAAGTCATCCACCTAGATGGTCTTAACTCATTTATTTTCTTAAATTTTATCTTTTCTGCAGTACATTGGGGGTCATAATGATAGAATCCTGGAGAATTCAGGAACCATTTTTACCATCAGCTGACATCCAGAGGCGGCTGAGTCTGGATTCCCATAAGGAAGGAAGTAGAGCTGCTGGCCAGTGGAAGGTGGGATCTATCATCTTTCTGATTCTATATCAATTGTCACAAAACCCATTTTAATATAATCGGTCAGGGCAAGCTATCAAAATGAAGACATCCTTGAGTATGGTTCTTGGCAGTGATAAAGCTTTGACCCCACACTCTGAGAGGAGAACGTGTACAGTATATACTGTGTCAATTATGCACTTCATAGACACCACCCTGATCATACCAATATAAGACAGAAAGCGTTGCTTCCTCCAAATAGCAAAACCAGTTAATTCACCAATGACCTAATGTCAAGCTGGTAGGTTAAATATGGAGGAAGCATCCTGAAAGATGGATGGGTGCCCATTTGCGTAAAGCAACATCAGCTTTTTTTCATCACAAAGTCTGTGAAGTTACAAAGACTTTGCTGATGTCAGTGAGTTAACCTAGCTTGTTTGCAAACTATGTAATGACCCATAGCCCTGTAGAGGCTTTTTTGCCCCACTGCTTTCACAGAGGCCAGGTTCAAAGACATCTTCACTGCTTTCCATGTAAGCCTGAGTCCTGGGATCCCACAGAGGTTTAATTACACTGATGTGATGCTAGCTGTGAAGACCTCAACAGGAGCAGCATTCTCCACACTAACAGGCCTGGAGGGAGGATCAGTCCCTCCATATGGTACTAGGTGGCATCTGCTTCCCAGGTTTCCTGTCTATTCCACAAACCATTGCAACCCTCTCTTCATTCTTTCTCTTAGCTAGGGCCTCTTTGGGGTGTTAAGTGCTCTGTGGGAATAGAGATGAAACCGTACCATGATTACAGGGCCTGCAATTGTGCCAGGCCTTACATGGGCTGCACAAGAGTGAGGAATGTTCCCTGTACTCTCTCCAACACTGTCATTGGGACAGGCAGAATCTGTCTCTGTGATTACAGAGCAGCAATAGTCCTGCTTTTTTATTGGTGGCCTAAGACACCTGTGTACCAGGCCATTTCTGCTAAAAGTCTTGGGATGCAGGGAAGTTATGTGCACCAATTGTTACTTCTGTGCACAATCGGAACTGGGGTATACTTACTAGCTGTATGATCAGATGGTTCTGACCTGCTGCTTTGAATGACTGCATATCTTAGAGTCTTAGACAGAAAAACACACATCACTCTTAGAATATGGGATGAATGAATATTCACCAAAGAAAACTGGGGGAAGTGGCAAAAACTATCTAGAGCCTGAGAAAGTCCTTCTCTCTTACTAAAGACACTGTGTGGTATATAAGGTAGAGAGAAATTACCAGAGAGGTAATCTTGAATCAAGACTGGCTAGTACCATACTCACTCAGTAGGGGGCTAGTCATAAACTCTACAATGGGCTCCTCCGCAGATAATTTCTTACTTATTTTGAAAACATCTTAGATATTTCATTTTGGTATAAAAAAAGATAATTTAGAAAGAAGGTTATGACCAGGAGACCAATGGTGGCTTTCAGTACTTGGAACCTTTGCCAGATAGAGATTTGAGGTGGGAGAACCTTATGAGACAGACAGTTGGCAAGAGACTGACACCCTAATTCCAATGCAGCAATCATGATTAGGTAGTTAGCTGAGGGCCACCTGGGGGTATTTATCCTTGAAAGGTCAACATCAGCCTTTTAAGTAAAGCAAGAATTGTGTGCCCTATAATGGAAAATGGTGGCTGCACCATTACTGGAGTTCTGTGCAGTAACACTAACACTAATGTCTTCAAGATGCTCAAAGGAGCAACCTTTGAAATAAAATGCCTGAAGAATATATGAAAGAGTGGTGGATTAACATCTCCCAAGCTACATCTCGTCCATGACACTAGATGAGAGCTAGAGGGTGGTAAATAGATTGTTAGATAGCCCTGTAGAATCCTTGATGGGATCTTCCTAGTCCAAGCAATTCTGCTAGCTGTAAGAACGGTGTAAAAAAGGGGGGTGGGTGAGGTTAGGGAGTGTCTGAGGCCCTTTGGTGTCCACTTGAACTATGAGTGCGTGAATTGCCCCCACAACCACCACTCCTCTTCTTTGTGTCTCACCTCAAAGATACATCAGTTTCAGATCAGTGCTTCAGTGCAGGTATTCTCTTACAGTATTCTCTTAATTACAGTAATTAAGCTAAAGCAAAAATGTTAATAGCCTAATCAATTCTTGTTAGCCTTTCAGTACAGAGAGGATAAATCCTGATTACCTTCTAGATATTAAACAAATATCAAGCTTTACTACAGTGATTTCCACTTTAAAAATATGGAAACATCCATTGTTTAATCATCTCTTAAAAAGCAGTCAAAATGACCTAGTATGGTTTGGAAGCTGAGGGAAAAGAAAAACTTGGCTCCTTGTATATAGGCTTAAAATCCCTAATTGTCCATTGCCTGTTAAATTATGCTTCTTGTTTATTTTAATAGTTAACAGGCAGAATAAAATGTCAAGGGAAAACAAATCCTTTTACCTAAAGGATATAATCTGTTCTTTTAGCAAATTGCTTCAGGCTTTAAAGATCTGGATCTGAACAATTTCTACATTTGGTTATGTTCAGATCCTTTTCAGTTCAGACCCATTTAAGATAAAATTGGAAAGAAAGCAAACAGACAAGATCTTGTGACTAAGATATCTGGGATACTGATCTCAGGCTTTTCTGGAAGCTTATTTTACGTTTCAAGGAAAGTGAGGTTCTATTGTTTATATTGGCTAAGCCTTTACTTTTGAAAGAACGACATTTAATAAATTCAGAAGACCCAGACTGAATTTGACAATTAAAAAAAAATAGTTTCCCACAAAGTGCATTTGATATTAAACATATTTCATATAACACTTTAGAGAAGTACTCCACATTTAACTGTCTAGTTGAAATTGCGTAATTTCATGTTTCTTTCACTGGGCAATATGTGACATTTTTCCACAAGAAATACAACATATTTGAAAACCTCAAATCAGGAGGGAAAATCACCTTTATGCAGACTTCCTTCTAATAAAAAGATAGAGAAGAACAACATTGATAAAATATAACATTGGGTCTGCTCTGGCGTCTGGAAATGCGTATGAGCAGCTCTGAAAAGAAAACATGTAAACATCAGTGGTGTTTTGAAAATGTAAGGCTAGGATCAGGATATACAAAGCTCTACTATCCCAGCGAGAATTTTCTATACGTTAAACTCTAGAGCCTCAAGAGATTGTTGTAGGCATTGCAACGCCTAACTGCTGTGCACCCTGCTGCCTGTGGAATCCTAAACTCTGAGTTAGGCACCCAGGCTCCCCAGACAATACACGGGGTGAGTTAGAAGTCTAAGTAAAGGATTCTTTGAAGGTAATAAGCTGAGTGAGGAGCTGCCTAAGCTATCCAGGAGGGAAAAGCAAAAGAAAGTGGTGGGGCTTAGGACCAGATTCACAAAGGTACTTGGGTCCCTAACTTCCTCTGATCTGGGCCTCAAAGGTTATGTCTATACAGCATTTAGAGACCACGGAAGCGAATCCTTCAGCCTGCATTGACAGGCTAGCAGAGCTCACACTAGCACTCTCTTGTGGCTTGGGCTGATGCTCTGGCTCTGAAGTCAAGGGACAGGGTGAGTGATGTGTTACACATATGCTCTTTATCTGTGGTAAGTCAATTGTTTAATACAAAAACACTAGCATGAGACATAGCCCAGCTGAAAAGAATATGCATAGCTGCCTGTCACTTCATAGCTTTCTTACAGTCTGGGTAAACAATTTCTATTATGTTGTGTTCTCTCACAGTAGGTAAGAGAAAATCATCCTAATTTTGCTTATCTCAGAAGAATGGGGAGTTTTGAAAGATGATGTCAAATTAATTGTAGATTGTCTCAGCTTCATAGAGATACTTTTAGAGAGACTTTTCTTTTACAATGCAGAGTGCTGCTCTGTGGGATATAGATATGGTTTTTAGTTCAATAGCATGAACAGTATAGAAGCAGCAAATGTCTCTCATAGATGGAAAAAGTATACTATATTGACTTGGTCTAATTTGTAGTTGTATGGACTCAAAGTTCTTGAGTGAACATTGAAAGTCCAGATGTTCCTCAGTGATAGATTTGTATAAGTGGATCTCTATTTTAGCTGACAAATATAAAACAACAGGTAACCAGATATCTCCCTAAGGCTGCAAGGACATTACCATTGTGCACACTGCTTAAGTGCTTCTAGTGCTAGCAGACTTGGAAGCCCTAGTATAGATGGGTTCTGGCTGCCATAGGGGTTTAAACTCCACGTTGACACGAGCTGCCTTGAGTATGGTACGTATAGTTCTAGAAAAAAATTCTCTATTGTATCCAAGGCCTAAAGATGAAAATCACCCTTTATAACACACAGCCTGTATTGTGAAAGAAATGGTGATCATAGTGAAGCGGGGTAGGAAAGTTAGATACATCCTAAATCATGGCTGATCACACTGCTTCAGTACAGCCCCTTCTTGTCTATGTATTAGGACACCTGAAATCTGTTGTTGCTCCCTATATAGGGGTGCTAAAGTATTAATCACACTTCCACATATCCACCTCACTCCCATCTAATCTGCACCATCCTATTTAAGGCAACGTGGAAAACCCTTTCACTGTGTGCTGGGAGTTTGGATGCTTTGTGACCTCTTCACTTCCAAACTCCCATGTGAGGCAGAAATGGTGCAAAGAGACTTCTGTGGAGCCTTGTGAGCTGTGGAAGATAGAGTTCAAGCTATCCTACTTGTGGGCAGCATTAATATACTTCTTAAATGTTCTTTAATGTTCTAATGTAGCTCAGTGTTGCTTGTGACTCATCCTCCTTTTTATTGGAAGGGTCAATAAAAAAAAAAAAAAATCGGAGAAAGAAACACCACACTAGAAAACTCCTTTTTTTTTTTTTCAAGATGGCAGCAGCATGTCTGAATATTCTCAGCTACATTCAAAGACATCTGTCAACTCCTTAACTACAGGAGCAGAGTCTCTCCCCTGACATCTAGTGACACACTAGGAGAAAAGACTTCAGAAGCTGTCCATATTTGCACAGACATACCTACTCTGCTGAGGTGTTCAGCAAACAGAACAGCCTGCCTAAAGTGATCAGTTTTGGCTGATTTTTAGATTACAATTCACTTCAGGATTGAATGCAGGGAAAAAGACATGGAATCCTTATTGTATGAGTAAAGGGCAGCAGAACAGTGCTTAGCATGCCCTGATTGATGGTGTCACCTCAAACTGAACCTCATTTGCTAAAAAGGGGATATGGATGCCAAATCCCAGTGAAGGGATGTGGAGGGGACCGGTGTTCTATCTGATGATGTGGACTCTGCCTAAAGAGTCCTAGACAACATTTGACCTTCCCCTCTCTACTATTCAAAGACAACTGATTGGACTCTGACTCTGGACTGTTGTTTCTGTTCAGTGATTACTAGAGCTGAAATCACTGAGGAGCCGGCCTAGGGGCTAAATCTTAAACATGGTATAGGGACAGCATTGCAGTGAAAGACAGCAAAGAGAGTGCAGCATAGAGGCTCTCTGATAGCTCAGCTCTTTGTGATTTTACTGAGTAAGTGGGGGAACCTCAGAACTCAGCATCGTTGGAGTGGCAGTGAGTGACTAGCAGCAGCAGAGATGAGTGATGGCAGAGAATAAGAGCAGAAGAGAAGTGGCAGAGGTAACAGTGGTAGCAGCAGTGAGCCAGTTGCAGAGATAGCGGCAGCAGAAGCATGACTTGCCTGCCCTCCCCCACCTTTTTCAGTGGTGGAAGTGGACCCATGTGAATGCACCTCTGAACTCTGGGTCCTTTTCTGATTAAGGATAACCAACTATGGGTGGGGTGCAGTGAAGGGAAAGGGGAGTGGTGTAGTAAATGGACATTTGTTCACTGGACTTTCAAAATGCAAGGTGGATATTATGGGGAGGGTGTTTGCTTAAGGTTACTTGCTTTTGAATTGGGGTTTGGTGTTATCCCAAATTAATGCTGGGTTCCCTTTCACTTTTAAGAAAAGGGTGTTTTTTTTTTAATTATACACAGACTTAGTGCTTGTGAATGGGGAAGTATTACCTCTGAGAGGTGCCCAGGAGTGGTGTTTAGATTTACCAGATTACTGGGTGTGGGCTTGATCTGGTTCTCTTTTCTAGCGTTAAGAGGAAGCCCCAGATGTTGAACCCAGCTCTTGTTGCTGCCAACTCTACCTGGTAGAAGCGTTACAAATATATGTAAATAAAGCACATTGTGAACATTCATAGGGCAAGAAAGAGAGCATAGGAACAAATTCACGGTGACCTAGAAATTCACTCTTCTCTCTGAGCTGACAACTCAGAGCCTCTTCTTCGAAAAGCTTAGCCCCCTACTAGCTGTATACTTTGCTACTTGTAGAGAGTTTAGAAGTTCACATTCCATCCAGTAGAAGGTGTGTGTATATATAATCAACCTAATTCACTGTAGTCTTATATGCCACTGGGGTTTTAAATTCCACAATGGGAAAATCTGAAATATGAAAGTAGTTGAGCAAAATTTCAAAATTAAGAAGGCATTTAAAAATATATTTTGTTTTAGCAACTACGCACAGTCTTGAAATGCAGTGTAGTTGTAGCCATGTCCGTCCCAGGATATTAGAGAAACAACGTGAGTGAGGTAATATCTTTTATTGGACCAACTTTTGTTGATGAGAGATTCAAGCTTTTGAGACACACAGAGCTCTTCAGGTCTGGGAAAAGTACTCCCAGGCTATGTCTACACTAGCACATTTGTTGGTAAGACTTATGTCCCTCAAGGGTGTGAAAAAACACATCCCGAGTGACGTCTGTTACATGGAGAGAGGCACCAGTGTGGACAGTGCTATGTCAGCGGAAGTTCATCTCCTGCTGACATAGCTACTGCTGCTTGTTGGCAGATAGTTAAATTATGTGGAGGGGAGCGCGCTCTCTCTCTTCGAAATAGAGCAGCTACACTGGAGATCTTAGTGGCACAGCTGCAGTACTACAGATATGCCGCTGTAAGGTCTCTAATGTAGACCAAGCCCCAGTGTCACAGCAAAATGCCAGATGGAACAGATTACTTAGTATAAGTAGTGAACACATACTGTAAGGAACCATTCAAGGTAGTGTGGCCCATTAACACCTCTGAAGTCATAGGACAAAAAGAGGGGGATGATGGTTTACAGATAGTTGTAATAAACCCTAAGTCCAGTGTCTCTGTTCAATCCATCAATTTTAGGGTTCAGCAGGGTAATGTCTTTAAACTCCCAGGCTCATCTTTTGAAAATGTTGTGCAGGTTTCCTTTGAGGTTGAGGACTGATGGTTCAGCTATCGAGTGACCACTTTGTGAAAAGTGTTCACCCACAGGTAACAGGGGATTTAAATTCCCTCATAGTATTCCACCACAACTTCACCAGCTGTTACCCATCCATTATAGTCTCTCTGGTTCCACACTAGCATCAACTTCCTGGACACCACAATCAGCTTCAACAATGGAATCCTACAAACAACTGTATGCAAGAAATCCATGCATCACCAAACCTACCTTCAGAAACCAAGTAACCACCCCAAACACACCAATAAATCTGCTATCTACAACAAAAAGAAAAGGAGTACTTGTGGCACCTTAGACTAACAAATTTATTTGAGCATAAGCTTTCATGAGCTACAGCTCACTTCATCAGATGCATTCAGTGGAAAATACGGTGGGGAGATTTATATACATAGAGAACATGAAACAATGGGTGTTACCATACACACTGTAACGAGAGTGATCACTTAAGGTGAGCTATTACCAGCAGGAGAGTGAGGGGGAGGGGAAACCTTTTGTAATAATAATCAAGGTGGGCCATTTCCAGCACTTGGTACTAAGATACCCCAGAATATGCTCTGAAGAGAAAGTCCTTAATATATACCTTAACACACTTAAAATGGCTTTCACCAAATAAGGACAGTCCACCAGAGAAGTAGATGGCATCATGGAACCAGCCATCCAAATACCTTTAGACAACCTGTTTCAATAGAGAAATAAAACCCTCTCTGACCGCACACTCACAGTTGTCACCTATCACCATATATTGGAACCCATACGGGATATCATCAAACAATTATAAGCATACTCGATGGAGACCAAATCCTAAAAAATCTTTCCTGCACCCCTTCTTCCACACTTCAAGCTGCCTAAGCTCCTCACAGACCAAGACACACCAACTCAAAGGAGCATCAGACCCTGACAGATGCAAAACCTGCAGACATCTCTCCCCTGCTACAATAATCAACACTCCTCTGAAGATCCATGGATCCTACACATGCCTATTACATGTGTGTACGTCATCCAGTGCACTAAATTCTAGACAATCATTATGCTCTCAAATGAACTCATACAGGAAAATAATAAAAGAAAAATAATACCCTGTCAACCTGTGGGTGAACACTTTTCACAAAGCAATAATTCAATATCTCACCTATCAGTCCTCATTCTCAAAGGAAACCTGCACAACACTTGCAAAAGATGAGCCTGGAAGCTTAAATTCATTACTCTGCTATACACTAAAAATCATGGACTGAACAGAGACACTGGATTTATTGCTTATTACAACCATCTGTAACCCACTAACCCCATCTTTTTGTCCCATAACTGCTGAGATGTTAACAGGCCACTCTACCTTAAATGGTCCCTTACAATATGTGCTAACTACTCTTGCTAAACAATTTGTTCAATCTTGCATTTTGCTGTGGCACGGGGGATATCTTTCCCAGACTTCAAGAAGAGCTCTGACAAACTTGACTCTCTCACCAGGAGAAGTTGGTCCCAAAAAATATATTCACTCACCTTGACTGTCTTGAAAATTAAATACAGTTAAAATGATGTTTATTGCTTAATTTGTATATGTATTAGGAAAAAAAACCCTAAACATAGAACAACTTAATTTTTCCAGAAGCAAAAGATAAATTTGCAAAATGGAAGTGTCTTCAAAATATCATACAAATTCTGACACTAGAGAAATTATTGTGAATTTTTAAAACTGGGAGAAATTGTACGCTACAAAATTTCCCTGAGTTACAGGCTTTTAGTTCTACTCCAAAAGATCTTGCTCAGCTAACTGGAGTGTTTTACACATTCCCAATACACATGTATTTGTGTGCAAATACACACAATCAGAAACTCACCAGCTGAGTTCTATATTCACGGCATGTCTGTTTATATTCAAAGATTGGAACCGTGGAAAAGGATTTCTCAGTGCTGCAAAGGAGTATCATGAATTATTTACAGTAAATCAAATTTTATAACCCTTCTCAATCTTTCATAAACTGTATCTTCCTATTTTATTAGATACTTTATCCAGGGACTTAATACAGCATAAGTCAGGGAAATCTCTTAAATTCCTACAAGATTTGTAGGAGTATGTGCAGAAACAGTTCACAGAGTAGCTTATGCATGTCAGGTAACTGTAGGACTATTAATATCCTTCAAGTGTTTAATTTTTAAGAGAAAAGGGGCCCAGTTTTCTCAAGGGCTCAGCACCCAGCAACTCCTATAATTCTTAATTAGGGTTAGTGGGAACTGCTAGGTGCTCCGCAAACTTGAAAATCTATCCCAGAATTACTTGGCAAACTGAGCTCATTTCATCAATATGCTAATTAACACAGCCAAATGTAAGGTCAAAAATCAAGGATCAAAGAATACAGGTCACATTGACAGGATGGTGCACTATATCATAGAAAGGAGTTCTTGTGTCTACACGTCAAAAAGAATGCAGAAAAAACCTGCAAGAATAATTCTATTGAAATCAATAGAATTTAGGACCCTGAATATCTTCATGCATCTGGGTCTAAGTACCTACATGAGGAGGATTTCAGATAGTAGAAGGTTCTTTAATTTAGTAATTAGGGGCATAACATGATTTTGTGTATGGAAGCTGAAGCTACGTAAAATCAAACTGAAAACAAGGACACACTTTTAACATTATAAAGAATTACCAAGAGATGAGGTAGATTCTTCATCACATAGTGTCTTTCTGGGGGGGAAAAAAAAAGCTCTAAGTCAACCAGAAGTTATGGACTTGATGAAGGAATTTCTGAGTGAACTTCTATGACCTTCATAATATATGTCAGATGAAAACCCCATTATCCTAGCTACTGTAGAAACAGACAGGAAAAAAAGATACTCTCTTCCCTTAAAAAGCTTACAAAAAGAGTCTGTAAAGTTACTAGCCAAGCCTAATGCAATATTGTTGTCTTACTACTGAATCATGTGTAAATATATATTTTTGCCAAGCAACTCTTAATTTGTAATAAACTCACATATAATTAAACATTACAGGAAAACGGAAAATGGGTGAATGGTCAAATACCCAAGGTTTGGGATTCAAAATAAATGAAAGATGAAGGACTTTGCGGCCGTAGTTGACTAAATTAAGGCAAAAAGCTTCTGAGAGACGGAGTTCAAAGACAAGTGGACACAATGGCTTCTTACAGGCAAGCTCTATTAATGGATCAAAAGCATGTCTCAGTACTAAGCGTTATTAACTTTGTCAATATTACCTAAGGCTTCAAAACTGTAAGATTAAGATAAATTTATATGTTTGGGAATGCAGGGCTCAAAAACAGTTTAAAACAAAACTGAGAATTTCATGTCCAATAGAGTTTCAGTTTCTTCAGTAACATCAATCTGAGAAATCTCTAAGGCTTACAGGAGGGGAATATTGATTGCCAAAATGGTGGTAAAGAAAAAGTAGGTTAAATAACTGATAATGTGTTTGAAGCAAGATTACATCTATTAATGGGAATAATCCAACAGTGTTCAATGCAGACCAGGTTGGTTAGACCTGACCAAATATAAGTGTAATATCATTCTGTGGCTTAACTGAAAGACTGAATCTGCCTTCTTCAGAATAAGGCAGAAATAAAATGAACATGAAGGAAAGGTAAGTTAATTACTGACAGCCCAGCTCAAATCAAAGCAGTAGCTTATTCAGTTTTAATCATTATAATTGCAGAACAAAAGTGATCCCAGAACTCTAAAGCAGATTATTATAGATGTTATGGTCTATTCTAAGCAAGTTTTTTATAGTACAGCGATGAGCATGGTATCTGAATGTTTTCCAGTTATGCATTAAATGACTTGGCTAACATCTGGCACCTATCTGTTCATTCGTCTCCCCAGGAGGAGTGTGCAGTGAATGATCTTGTTTTGATAGGGTTTATTTATATATTTATTTTCGTGAATATATCAACATATAATATGTTAGAGAGGACAAGGTCAAAGATTTGCACCATGCACTTGGAATGGAAAGGGGTGAGGTGTGCAATAGCCCTTCGTGCCTGGGAGGGTTCATTGCACAATTTAAGATTGACGTCAGAGAAAGTTCTGTCTCCCATGCAGAAAAAAAGTGTATGCTTATTATGGAGTTCCATTGTGTTAGAGGAGCAAAGCTGTAAACATTGGTCTTCATCCCAGAATTTTAGGAAGCTGTCATAAATATAAAGGGAAGGGTAATCACCTTTAAAATCCCTCCTGGCCAGAGGAAAAATCCTTTCACCTGTAAAGGGTTAAGAAGCTAAACCTTCTCTGGCACCTGACCAAAATGACCAATGAGGAGACAAGATACTTTCAAAAGCTGTTTTAAGCTGTGCTGAATAGAATGACTATTCCTGTCTGTGTCTCTTTTTGTAACTTAAGGTTTTGCCTAGAGGGATTCTCTATGTTTTGAATCTAATTACCCTGTAAGGTAATTACCATCCTGATTTTACAGAGGCGATTCTTTTTTACTTCTATTAAAAGTCTTCTTGTAAGAAAACTGAATGCTTTTTCATTGTTCTAAGATCCAAGGGTTTGGGTCTGTGGTCACCTATGCAAATTGGTGAGGATTTTTACCAAACCTTCCCCAGGAAGTGGGATGCAAGAGTTGGGAGGACTTTGGGGGGAAAGACATGTCCAAACTACGTTTTCTCAGGAACCCAGATAAAGTTTGGTGGTGGCAGTGGAAGTCCAAGGGCAAAGGGTAAAATAGTTTGTACCTTGGGGAAGTTTTAACCTAAGCTGGTAAAAGTAAGCTTAGGAGGTTTTCATGCAGGTCCCCACATCTGTACCCTAGAGTTCAGAGTGGGGAAGGAACCTTGACAGAAGCCTTTTTATATATGCTATGCACAGGTCACGGAGCCCCCTGAAGATAATACAAATAAATAATAACAAAGAGTCAACTGCTGGAAATGGCCCAGCTTGATTATCACTAGAAAAGGTTGTTTTTTTTTTTCTCTCCTGCTGGTAATATCTCATCTTAACTGATCACTCTCGTTATAGTGTGTATGATAACACCCATTGTTTAATGTTCTCTGTGTATATGACAGTAATACATATCTTGTAAGAGTTTCACAAAAATGTCAAACGAAGGCCCTGATTCTGGAGATGCTTAAACATGCTTAGCTTGATTTCAGTTGGACCACTTTTATCTAAAGTTAAGAACATGAATAAGTATTTGCAGGATTAGACCTAAAATTCTTCTGCCTGTCAAAGATTGCTATACAAAAATAGTGACAATGGATTTACAAGAATAAAGTTTTATACGTACATTTTAAGATGACCTTTGAGAAATCAATTTGATCTGAAGAAAGTTCATTAGGCTTATTACAAATTATACGTTAATTTCTCTCAGCATTGACATGATATCTGAGAGCTTTTAGCATAGATGTTTGGGCTGGCAGATATTTCCAAACACTGTACAATATTTAGAGTTGCATTCATTAAACAGTGTTACAGGTACAGGAGCTGTGGCGGGAAGAGGCAGGGCTGGGTGCGAGCTAAGGGGAAGGGTTGGAGTGTGGGTGGGAACTCTCAAGGTTGGCACTTCTGCTAGGTAAATAACATTTTCTTGGTATTTGCACAAATAATATTGCTAAGTACAACTAAAACAAGAAAAACATACAATCAGGATAAATATATTTAAGTTCTCCTTACAGCCAGGTATTACCAAGGAACTCTAATGAGCTTTCTACAGCCAACCGTTCCTCTTTCCCAAAAGAGTCCCCTTGTTCAGTCCAGCCTAGTCAACCCACCTAGAGAGAGAAAGTCAGCTGGCCAGGAGCTTGCCTCCTAGGTTCCTCATAGTACAATACCTACCACCTGCTTTTCAAAGCTGCAATTCCTGATAATCCTTGCAATGAGGACAAGTGATTGTGGTTTCTTCTCTCTTCATAGAGAACATAGCTCTTTCCCTACTATTCTGTGTGGTGTCCACACACCTCTCACGAAAGAGACTGTCATCTTATCTTCAAAAGTCACAAATGTGTCACATATTAACTGTAACGACTTCCTTTGGGAGTGTGATGGGGTGGATAAACACCACACTAGGAAGACAGAGCAAGAACTCTGGGCCTGGGAAGCATTACTCCCTTAGGCCTGCTGGTCATGTTCCTGTTGGAGGGACTGAAAAGGGAAGCTCTTCAGAATAGCCAGATGGTTGGGGGAGGGTGGCAGACCTGTACTCACAGTTATTGAGGGACTATACTAGGAGGGTGCATCTCCAGGAGGAGGGCTGCTGCCTGAAGCTGGGATTCTCTAGCTGGCAGAGGCCCATGGACAAGGTAGCAAGGGATAACCATAAGCCATAATGCACCCCAAGGAGGGACAGAACAGTAGGAAGAGACCCAGGGGAGGGTGTCAGCTAGATCTCAGGTAGTGAGCTCCATCATTATTGTGCTTAAGAGGGCCACTTGGAACTTGGTGGAGTGGGAGGGCCTGAGTTCCCTACTTGACTGCTGAGTGGGCCTGCTGCAGTGGACTCTGTCCACTGGGCACGGTGGGGTATGTGTGTCTTTCGCATTCACAGGGGGTATTTGAAACCTTTTTAAATTCAGGAGTTAATGTGCAATACTTCACTCTCAGGATGGAGATTCAGGAAAGCAATTCAGATTAGAAAGTGTTTTGTTACTTTGATTTTTATGAACCCAAAAGTATTACTGTACTATTACTGTATGTGTATACTCGCGTAACATTGACAGTTATGCAAGTAAACTACAAGAGCAGCCTAAGTCTAAATGCTAATGAACACTGCTCCATAGACTTATTTACATGGTTTTTGTGAATTATCTTAATCCAAACTATGTAACACAGAAATGGCTTTGGAGAAACAAAATGACATGCTATTCAGCATCACTTACCAATTCCATTCAATCCATATTCCACATTCCAATTCCATTCAATCTATACAATTGTCCTGAGCAAATCAGTAGGTACCTAAAACTAACGTTAATATTTTGTATCCATCTTTTCTTGTTATGGCTCTTTTGGCTTTGACTGTTTTCACTGAGGGATTCAAACATTGCACCTGATTGAATGCAGGTTGTACTTCTATATCCCAAGCATTGCAGTAAGACAATAGGAGGAAAATATCTGCCGAACCAGTTGACCCTCATCTAGCATAAGTGAGAGGCATACTGAACAGTAGTGATTTGAGCTTGGTGGTAAATGAATGGTCAGGTTCCTGAGACCTTTACATAGCATATTTTGTTTGCACCTTTTTATTTAACACTGTACAGTAGTTTCTATGGAAATAGAGTGCTGAAACCACTGCCTATTATGATGACCAATTGTACTCCTGTATCCATATGGGGTCTTTTTTTCTCATGTTTAGTTTGTAAATTCTTTGGGGCCAGGACACTTTTTTTTATTCTGTGTTTGTACAATGCCTAGCACAATGCAATCCTTCTCCATAGCTATGGCTCCTAGGTGCTATGATGGTAATAGAAACTAATACTTATTCATTTTTTTTCTCAGATTCCCCTGAAACAAGTTAATTTTTCTATATGCTCAGATAGATGAAATCATTATATTAGGAAGCTAACACAACTGCTAAGGAAAGATTTGCAAGGGCTACAATTTGTGGTACTCTAATTTCTTATCGCAAAATGGAGTGCTTGGGTTTGTTAATTTCACCTACACAAATGGGGTAGGGAAGGGAGGGAGGAAGAAAGAGACACTGATTCAAAAAATATTCTTTAGAAATCTTGGAAAAATTAACTGAAGCATTTGATCCACTGTAGAGCAATGGAAACAAAAAGCTGTGGAGAGAAATGAAGTTGGATGACTTGAATGGTATTAAATGCAAGACAGGAACAGTTGCACAATCTGGTGTAAATAATGCAGCTAACAAGCACAACATGTGGTCTGCATAAATGTGACATTTTGCTTATACTATTAGCAATATTTGGGAATTATGCTATGTTTTCAAAAGTTATAGTAACTCCTTGCCTCAAATGGGGAAAGCAACTCTACACAGGTGTGCTCTGCACATTGACAACGTCTTGTTGAAATCAGGGGGTACAGGTGGAGGCCAGGGTTGGCTTCTCCAGAGCCACGTGTAGATCTGGGTGCTAACGTGTTACTGGAAAGAGGTTCTCAAAATGGTGAAGAGGACTGTTAAAGTTATAAGGGACACATTATCATAACATAAAACTTATAATAAAAATGTAGGACTGGAGCAGCTCTCAGTAGGCCTTCTAGTCCAGTTCCCTGCACTGAAGCAGGACTAAGTGTTATCTAGAACATCCCTGACAGGTGTTTAAGAACAGATTAGATAAAGAGACTAGAAGAGCACCAGTCATCACTGGGCAACATTACTTCTGCATTAATGAAGGTTTGGGGCAATTAATATTAATCTAGTTCAATGTCCTTCTTCCATGGTGGCCAATGCTATACTCGTCATAAAAATGCCTGTATTGTATCTAAGTATGTGATGCTGTGCCATTGGGTTTAACCACATCTTATGTTCTGAAATCTGAAAATTGACAACCCTTGAAATTTCATCCAAGCTAATCAAAATGTAGATGACACACTTGATAAAAGAATCCTGTAGATTCATCAGATGTGGGCAAGATGAACAGTAGTGCATTCAATGTCTAAAAACCTATTCTTTCTTTACTCTAAAGAAACAGTTAACTACAGTTAACCTCTTCCACTGCATTTTCAGAATATCTGTCATTAATCAAATTGCAATGCAAAAGTTATAAATTGTTAGCTAGGTTAGGAAATTAAGTCTTCTATCTTATGTCTGTATATGCTCCCCAAGACCATAGTTTCTGAGAGTCTATGAATCTTATTTATTTATCCTCACCATACCCTGGTGAGGTAGAGAAGTACTCTCCAAATTTTACATACAAGGAGCTGAGATACAGGGGGACTAAGGCTCACACTGTAAAGATATTTATGAATTGCTCTGTTTGCTATTACAAGATTAAGTGATGTGGACATCTAACTTCCAGCTGATTTAGGAGCCTAAATTCTACTGACTTTCAATGCTGTCTTAATCCCTTAAGCCTTGCAACACTGAGTAGAGCAATATCTAAATGCCACCTTTTAAACCGCTGGGCCTAAATGACTTACCTGAGGTCACCTAGGAAGTCTGTGGTAGAGCAGGGACCAAAGTCTAAGGCCAGCACCCTAATCTCTGGACCATCCTTGTTGTCACACACAGCTCCAGGTTTTCAAGGTTCTTTTTTTTCTAGGATTGTAAATATTAATACATCTTATATGTACCTAGGGCTCAATATATAACATGTTCCAAATAAATAATGAATCTCTGCCAAAAAGGCAGTACATTCTAAAGACATGAGTTGATTCAAAAGACAATATGTAGTTAAGTGCTTCATAGAACAAATAGATCTTCCAGATTCTTTTCAATTACCAGGGTTACTCGGTTTCTTAACTTAACATTTGAGCAGATTGGAAATGTAAATATTTTCAATGAAAAAAATGCAAAATTTTATCAGTTTTCTCCCCCCCATGTAATTTTGTTGCTTTGGGGGTAGGGGGAGGCAGTTTATAGAGTGTTGTTTTTTTTGAAAAAAATAAAAACTCCCTGTTGACTAAGATTTTTCTTGAACATTTTTCAACTAGCTTTCCTCACTGCTTGGTTGAGGAATTTCTGGGGAACCATTGACAGATGAGTACAGATGTTAAGTACAGCCTTGGCTTTTAATGCTTCAGTTTTCCCAACAAAGAAGCAGCAGCTCTTCTGCTTGTAATACTAGTAACCACATAACCCCCCAGGAATAAATGATGGTTTGTTAGCAAACATTTCTTCCCACCCTCTCTAAAATTCACATCGTGGTTATGTGACTCTGCATCAACTTCAATATAACTTTGTATCTCAGAACCACAATGTAGCCTTTAATATTTTAATGCATAAATATTACCATTATAGAATATATAAGCTAATATTAATTGAAGTTTAAGTTTTGAAAAATCAAGGCACCGGAAATCACAAATTAGTGATTTAGTTCAGCAACAAGCATGCCATTCCTCTATTCAGGAACAAGTGCAATGCATCTCTGCCCCAGGAGTACCGTTCAGGCCCCTCTTAACTCTCTCACGCACAAGGTTGCCCATTGTAGGGACTTTCCCCTATGATTCCTTTCTGGGGCTAGCCCTTTAAATTTGGCAGTTGCAGGCCTAAAATAGCCATTTTGTAACTGGCAGCTGCAAAGTGTTCCTGATTTTGTTCATGCTGGTAAGTACTATATGTGTTGTGTTTTCCTTCTTATTTAATTCTGAAATAGCATATTCTCACAGTTCTGAAACTTGAAGCTTTAGCAAAGTCTGAATGAGGAGTCTGCTATGGAAGATTTGTTGCTGAATCATGTCTTTGTTCATATGACAGTGAACTCATGTCTAGCCCTCCTATACACACTTTGTAAAATGACCCCCAAGTGAAGGCAAAACATACTGAAACTTCAAAAAAAAAAAAAAACAACAAACAAAATAAAGCTGCTATGGATACCTCTTACCTTATTCATTTGGCTCACAAAATAGAAAAATGTCAGCCTCCAGTACCTTTTTATAGGATATCATATTTTGAAAGGGTTTCTAGCTATATTAATCTATTTTTCTCAATCCATTTTCTATGAATTTATTCTCTTTTTTTTTTTTGTACTTTTAACACTTGTATCAAAAACATAAAATAATCCTCATTGCAATTAACTGACATAGATGAAAATTACTACTGAATGTTATTTTTCCATTTAGTTTTTATCAGAGAACTCACCTAAGGTCTTCAGTTCACTACAAGCCAAATGTGTATAAAATATAGCACTTAATACTAACTTCATTTGATACAAAGGCAAACAGTACTGTAGCTTGTTAGTCAGCAATGTGAAATAAATGTAAGGTTTTTTGTCTTGAATTTAAAAGGTTTTATTGAAAAGCTTATAAAAAATATACAGCAAGCTGACTGATATTATTCTAAATATTTTGTCTGTCTGGAAACATTATACTTCATAGTAATTCAATTAACATTCAAAAAGAGGGTTCTGTTTTAATTGTAGGTTTGGATGGTGTATGGTATATGGGAAGAGTTAGTTTAAAAAAAACAAGAACCCTGGGTGTTTGAGGGAACTGATTAAAGTATATCCCAAATATGATAAAAAAAATGCAAAAATCAATAAAAGCAAATCAATTTGAAAAAGTTCCAAATCATTTTCCAAATTAGGAAGAGAGAATTGAATTAACTAAAGGTTTAAAATATAAAATATTCATATGGTACTTTGTATTGCTGCTTGTTTCAGATTATTTAATCAAATAAAAGTTTTGCAAGGTACAGAATACCTTGCTATAAACAAAAACATACACTCAGGAGATTAGCTGCTCCAGTCTATCCAAATTATAAGTGTAACATTTTGAAAAAGAATGTTACAAATACAAATTGAACACAATGAAACCTTGGGAATCTTGCAGGCTGCTGAGCATGGTCACAAGCATTAGGATTGGCTAATTGGCCAACTTTCACATGACTTTAGATAACAACACAAGATGCCACTAAAGCTAAACCGTCCTGTCGGAAGGCAAAGGAATAAGCAACACCCACAAACAACTGTGCCCTGGCCAAATTCTGCTATTTTTTTCTATACCACTTCTCAAATCCAATCTTTGTTTCCTATCAACAGTACGAAAGCTTTCTTCCAGGCCCTGTACATCACACATTCTGATTACCATATGTCATAAATATAAAGGGAAGGGTAAACCCCTTTGAAATCCCTCCTGGCCAGGGGAAAGCTCCTCTCACCTGTAAAGGGTTAAGAAGCGAAAGATAACCTTGCTGGCACCTGACCAAAATGACCAATGAGGAGACAAGATACTTTCAAAAGCTGAGAGGAGGGAGAGAAACAAAGGGTCTCAGTCTGTCTATATGCTGTCTTTACCGGGGATAGACCAGGAATGGAGTCTTAGAACTTTTAGTAAGTAATCTAGCTAGGTACGTGTTAGATTATGATTTCTTTAAATGGCTGAGAAAAGAATTGTGCTGAATAGAATAACTATTTCTGTCTGTGTATCTTTTTTGTAACTTAAGGTTTTGCCTAGAGGGATTCTCTATGTTTTGAATCTAATTACCCTGTAAGGTATCTACCATCCTGATTTTACAGGGGGGATTTCTTTATTTCTATTTACTTCTATTTCTATTAAAAGTCTTCTTGTAAGAAAACTGAATGCTTTTTTCATTGTTCTCAGATCCAAGGGTTTGGGTCTGTGGTCACCTATGCAAATTGGTAAGGCTTTTTATCCAACATTTCCCAGGAAAGGGGGGGGTGCAAGTGTTGGGAAGATTGTTCATTGTTCTTAAGATCCAAGGGTCTGGGTCTGTAGTCACCTAGGCAAATTGGTGAGGCTTTTTACCAAACCTTGTCCAGGAAGTGGGGTGCAAGGTTTTGGGAAGTATTTTTGGGGGGAAGACGTTTCCAAACAACTCTTCCCCAGTAACCAGTATTTGTTTGGTGGTGGTAGCGGCCAATCCAAGGAAGAAAAGGTGGAATATTTTGTACCTTGGGGAACTTTTTGACCTAAGCTGGTAAAGATAAGCTTAGGAGGTTTTCATGCAGGTCCCCACACCTGTACCCTAGCGTTCAGAGTGGGGGAGGAACCTTGACACCATAGTATGATTTTTTTCTGATCTCTCTGCCAGTCATGCCACTCCCCTTTCCGTACATACAAAATACAGCTGCTAAGAGTATCTTCCTGGCCTGTCACTCTGTCCAAGTTATCGCAACCCCCTCTTTGGGGTTTTCCACTGATCTCATGTCTTCCACCACATCATGTTGTAGTTTCTTGTCCCCATATTTAAGGCTGTTCACAGCTCTGCCTCTCCCTATTCATCCGTTTGTCACCTATTGTATCTGTTCTACCAGTCTCAACCACATGTTTGTGCATCGGTTGCACAACCGTCTTCATTCCTCTTTGTTGTACTATCTGCTTGGAATGTATGTACTAATCTCTAAGACCACAACCCTCTCTTTTTTTTTTTTTTTTTTTTTTATCCTCTGTTAAGGTTCACTTGTATTGTGACCCCTGGAAAAAAAACACCCAATCAATGACAGCTACTTTTGGACCTTAAAAAAAACCTTTAAATAATTCTGCACAAGCAAGTTGTGCGCAAAGGCAGTCGGTGGACTGGTGTAATCTTATTACTGCTTCCAGCTCCTTTTATCCTTCCCATTGTTTTTTTCACATTCTCTGGCAGCCTCTCATCTTCAATTAAGCCTGATACTGAAAACATTTTATGCACACGCTTAACTGTACTACTATGAATAGTTCCATTGATTTTTTTTTTAAGTGGTTCTACTCATGGCAGCTAAAGTGAAGACATGCATAAATGTTTACAGGCTTGGGACTTTAGAGCATTTGCACTTCAAATCGGGGATCATACCTTCTATGTATCTATACAGCATGTTCCATGCGGGGACCCTGTTTCTGGTGGGGATCACTGTGTTACTACAATGGAAAAATGTAATGAAGATAATATAAGTATCAAACCACTTGCTATTTCATTAGAAACTCAGGAATTGTCGTAGTCAGTTGTCCATGGAATTTTGTTGGCAAAAAAGGGGCAATTTTTAAATGAAGGGCCTCATCCAATTCCCATTGAAGTGAATAGAAGTTGTACAAAAGACTTTGCCTGAGGCAGAAACTAGCCACAAACCACCATTATGTACCAAAACATACAATAGCACCTCATGAGGGAAATGTCTTCCTCAAACCTAGCAGACGGTTTTGTAACTGCAGGAACTTCTCCTGTTAGCCTTGCACTGCTAAATTTCTTTTGTTGCTAAAAATTTCCCCTAATATGAAGCAGAGGCTCCAGCAAGTGTTGCATCTTGATTTGTATTAAACTGCACTTCTCCTGGGACTGCAGCACTACAAATTGGATCCTGGAGGCGGCAGTTTCTAGAAGTGACCAAAGCAGTCCAAGATGCGTCAATGTGGGAGCCAGGAACAATGTAAGGGGAAAATACTGGAGGGAGCCAACAGCAGTGATGAGTGATTAGGAAGACAGCAGCAGAATACAGGGAGAAATCAGCAGCAAGTGACAGGGTGATTTAGGAATGAATAAAGAAGGAAACCAGAAGAAGGGGGATTTATAAAGCAGAGACTATAATTGTCTGCAGTGGAGAACACTGCTCACTCCCAGTATGAATTGCCACGGCACTACCCTGACACCATAGCTCTGTCATTAATCCTTTACTTCAGTAGAGCTCAAAGCCTGGAAAGAAAGAGGAAGAATTGAGATGTTCTTTTATTTTTTTTAGCAACAGCCAGCAGCACTCTTATTCCAGAGCTTAGTGCTACTATTCTGAATGCACCCTGCATATTCACAAAAGGGGCCTCTAACATTAGACCTCAATGCAGACATCACCAGGGAAACTTTTATATACAAACCAGTCTTGTGACACCTTGGTTTCAAGGGAATACCATGATAGGAGTAGTTACAGTGGTCATTAATAAATAGTCAACATTTTCCAGGTTACTTCACTGGATTGCCTGAGATACTTCACTAAACCCCTATACTGAGATAGATCAGATACTATGGGGAGTGACTTACTAAATCTTGACAATTTAATGGTGACTACTGGATTTATTCTGAAGATCATCCTAGCCAGAGCATAATGACTTGAGGGATTTTTACTATCCATTTCTCAAGAATCTAAGTTGTTCTTTCTTTATTGTCCATTAGTTGCCTATTGTTGGAAGTAGTAAACCCCCTGGCCTCTTCTTGTATGTACATTTTGTGCTCACGGCGATTACATTGTATTTCGTCTTTAAACACCAGTGTGCATACTTGAAAAATTCTAACACTGATATCTGCAAAAGCCACTTGGACAAGTGGGTTTGGAAAGTGCAAATTCTACTACTTTTAGGTGAGGAAGTTTAGGAATTTTCATGTCTGTCTGTGTGTGGGTATGTGCATGTCCATGTCTGTGGATATGCAGTTTTGTGTCCTATGGCCAAGAATGGAAGTCTAGCTGTAAACTTGTCCTGTAACTGTTTTGTGTTTTACGAGTTACAATTTAAGACTTAGAGTATGTTCTTTGGGGTAAGGGAACACAGCTATCCCTGTTTGCGTAGCACCTAGCTCAAAAGGGCACTGATTGTGATCAGGAGTCTGGGGAAACTACGATAATTTAACATTTAATAATATGTAGATATTACTTGTAACTCAGAGGCCCAAGTTTTTCTGTTATTGCCACTCATTGTGTCATGTATAAAAATAGGTTTTAAACTCTTGAGGACAGAGAGTGTGCCATGCCAAGTCTATTTGCATGTTAGGACCCCCGGGCCATTTTGAAAATAAATATATGAATAAGAAATAATATAATAAAACCACCTAACTTCAACTTTTGAACTATCACTCTTTTCGAAGGTGAAAAGCCGCCCGTATTAATCTCTCCTTGTACGGAAGCCATTCCATACCCCTAATCATTTTTGTTGCCCTTTTCTGAACATTTTCCAATTCCAATATATCTTTTTTGAGATGGGGCAACCACATCTGCATGCAGTATTCAAGATGTGGGCATACCATGAATTTTATATAGGCAATATGATATTTTCGGTCTTATTATCTATCCCTTTTGTAATGATTCCCAACATTCTGTTCACTTTTTTGACTGCTGCTGCACATTGAGTGGATGTTTTCAGAGAACTATCCAGAATGACTCCAAGATCTCTTCCTTGAATTCTAACAGTTAATTTAGACCCCGCCATTTTATATGTATAGTTGGGTTTATGTTTTCCAATGTGCATTACTTTGCATTTATCAACATTGAATTTCATCTGCCATTTTGGAGCTTAGTCACCCAGTTTTGAGAGATCTTTGCAGTCTGCCTGGGACTTAATTTTGTATCATCCGCAAATTTTGCCAACTCACTGTTTACTGTTTTTTCCAGATGATTTATGAATATGTTAACTAGGACTGGGCCCAGTACAGACCCCTGGGTGACACTATTATTTACCTCTCTACGTTCTGAAAACAGACCATTTATTCCTATCCTTTTCCCCCCTATCTTTTAACCAGTTACCAATCCATAAGAGGACTTTCCCTATTATCCCATGACAGCTTACTTTGCTTAAGAGCCTTTGGTGAGGGACCTTGTCAAGGGCTTTCTGAAAATCAAACTACACTGGATCCACTGGATCTCCCGTGTCCACATGCTTGTTGACCCCTCAGAGAATTCTAGTAGATTGTTGAGGCATGATTTCCCTTTACTAAAACCATGTTGACTCTTCCCCAACAACTTATGTTCATCTATGTGTCTGACATTTTTGTTCTTGACTTTAGTTTTAACCAGTTTGCCCAGTACTGAAGTCAGGCTTACCGGCCTATAATTGCCAGGGTCACCTCTGGGGCCCTTTTTAAAAATTGGCGTCACATTAGTTATCCTCCGGTCATTTGGTACAGAAGCTGATTTAAATGATAGGTATCAGACTACAGTTAGTAGTTCTGCAATTTCACATTTTGGTTCCTTCAGAACTCTTGGGTGAATACCATCTGGTCCTCTTGATTTATTACTGTTTAGTTGATCTGTTTGTTCCAAATCTTCCTCTAATGACACCTCAATCTGGGACAGTTCCTCAGATTTGTTATCTTAAAAAGAATGGCTCAGGTTTGGGAATCTCCCTCATCCTCAGCAGTGAAGACCAATGCAAAGAATTCATTTAGTTCCTTCACAATGGCCTTATCATCCTTGAGTTTTCCTTTAGCATCTTGAACTTCTAGTTGCCCCACTGGTTGTTTAGCAGGCTTCCTGCTTCTGATGTACTTATTTTTTTTTTAATATTACTTTTTGAGTCTTTGGAAGATGTTCTTCAAATTCTTTTTGGCTTTTCTAATTATATTTTTTACACTTCATTTGCCAGAGTTTATGCTCCTTTTAAATTTTTTTATTCTCTTACTATGTTTTTTAATTTGGGGTATACAGTTCAGCTGAACCTCTATTATGGTGTCTTTAAAAAGTTTCCATGCAGCTTGCAGGGATTTCCCTTTTTGTGCTGTACATTTTAATTTCTGTTTAACTAACCAACTCATTTTTGTGTAGTCCCTCTTTCTGAAATTAAATTCTACAGTGTTGGGCTGTTGTGATGTTTTCCCCACAGGAATGTTAAATTTTATTATATTGTGGTCACTATTACCAAGCGGTCCACCTATATTCATCTCTTGGACCAGATCCTGTGTTCCACTTAGGACTAAATCAAGAATTGCCTCTCCTCTTGTGGGTTCCAGGACTAGCTGCTCCAAGAAGCAGTCATTTAAGGTGTCAAGAAACAACAAAGTTCATTTAAAATAGAAATGTTGACACTGGTGCTGCTGTTTCATTAAATCTTAAACAGTGCTTTATTATTTTTTAAAAAATCAGCTTTTGGCCTGTTCCTTGGTCTTTAAAAAATTTAGATGTTAATTATACTGTATGTGCAAAAAGCTCAAAGGCATTACTCTGGTAAAGCTTGGCGGAAACCCAATAAACCCATTTCAGTCTAAAGCACCGTCAAGGGAACTAAAACAAGCGTGTGTCAGTATGTTTAATATTGTAGCCTAGGGGGACATAACACTTGCTCTGTATGAGAAGAAAACAGCAGGCCTTTTCACTAAAAACGAGACAGAGGAAAAAACTTGTGATCGCAAAACAGAAAAGCATATTGCTGATAAGACAAAAGTGTAAGAGGTTCTCCACAAATTCAAGCTGTGCCTTTCCCAACTAAAATTGCATATTAATTTGCACGTCTGTTTTTAGTTGCACAGCTGGCAGGAACTGTGAAAAAGGAAATTAGTTGTTGTTTTCCCAGAGACTCTTTACAGCAAACTTCTGGCAATGCTTTTTTTCTCTTTGAGCTGAAATATCAGACTCGGATTAGCTGCTTTATCTGCTCTTCTTATTTACAATAATAATAGAAAAAAAAAAGGCACTCAAATTAGCTCCCTCTTCTGAAAATTTGATTGATCACATGTTTACATTAAGATTCAGGATATAGTTTCATGAGACCAGATTCCTAAACTAACAAAATGTGATATTTTGAGAAATTCCTTCCCTACACAGGTAATGGGCTAAATTATTTATTTTGCTCATTTTATTATATTGCTCTTTACTTTCATTTTGAACATAACTTTCAACCCAGTCTTAAAAGAAAAGAGCAACGTTGTACTCTCAGCTTGACAATTTCAGTACAGTTACCTCTGGTAACGGGCAGAAACATACTTGACCATAAAGGCTTTGCAACTGGCCCATGAGCCGCATGTGGCCCCATCAGGATAATCTGATTGTGGGCCGCGAGACATTTTGCTGATGTTGACCGTCCGCAGGCATGCCCCACCGCAGCTCCCAGTGGCCGTGGTTCACTGTTCCTGGCCACTGGGAGCCGCAGGAAGCGGGGGGGGGTTATGGCTGTTTTGAGTTGCTGGTATGGTGCAAACAGCCAGAGCATATAACTGAATCTAGCCTTATGGCTGCATAGGAATAATTGCTTGGGTGTGCATTGAGCATTCCATGCAGAAATCTGTAAGTGCTTTCCCAATATAAATTTAATCAAATCTCATAACCTCATGAAGGTAGGACACTACAATTTCATCTATTTTACAAATGCATAAACTGAGGCGCAGATGTTTGTGACCTGTCCATACTTACAGGGTGAGTCAGTGACTGAGGGCTGGGAATATCCTTTGGGACTTCTTACTCTTCTTCCCCTTTCCTTAACATTAGACCCACATTACTTACTTCCATGGCTCTCTAGTATATGGAAATTGAAGCTTATCTAGTACAGCAGCCTATACAGGGGAAAATGTCTAAATACACTGAGAGATGGGGAGAGAGCGAGAGAGCAGATACATGTATTAGTTTGTAAAGTAAGGACAAGCAGATGTACATATAATATATGGTTTTCGTAATACTGAATTTAAAAATATAAGCATTTAGCTCCTGTAATGTACTGTGAGATGTCTGACTTCCTAAATGGGTTCAAGTGTAACTTACTGTTACCCATCACAAGGTCATTGCTGTATTTAAGAGCCTTACAAAAAAAGATAATTAATTGAGCTGATCCAAGTGCCTTGCTCATCTCACTAGACCTATTTCTCAGCTGCCCTAGGTTAATCACCAAGTCCGCCACATGCTGATGTCCTCCATTACATCATAATTAGAATTTAGCTGGCAAAGCTGGCAAAATTATTCATATTTTCCTTCTAGGAGCCAGATGTTGCTGAAAAGATTTAATTTAATTGTGTGATAGATGCAATAATAGTGTCCATGTGCAGAGAGCTGATAGTGACATTGATAACAGTATAAGGAAAGTGAAGTGAGGCATGCTTCTTGGCTAGTTAATTATGATGATTCCTTTATGTAGAACCTCTCATTTCATATTACATTTAAAGTAGATAGAGAAAGTATTAAGAATATGCAAATGTAAACTATTTATTTAAAATTCTGCAAATGTAAAGCTGTGCTCTGTAAAGTTAAGGCTGCTGAAGTGGGTGGTGGTTGTTGTTGTTGTTTTTCTTAGCAACAATTAAATAACCACAGCATTGATATCTTGTTGAGATATAAAGAACTCTATATGGTGACATTATATATGATTTGATACACAAAACCTCTGCATTATATTGCTGAAGTAGAAGATATCATTGCTGTTTGATGTCCACAAGAAATAAGTTATAGGCAGATATTGAATCCTGTGGAGATGAATATCAAGTGGTAGATTCTATCTACAAACATGAAGTCAAGGCCATTATTTAACTTTTGGGATATTAAAATATGAAGTTAATGGACCAAATTATATTCTGGTGTAAGCAAGTACAACTCCCAGTGAAATATATGACCACTTATATTTATTAAATCAACTTTCATTCTGGTATTAGATTTTGAATGTTATCAAAAGTATTTGGAAATCATGCACATTAATTTATAAAGTAGTAACCTGTTTTAAAAAAAAAAATAACAAGAAGATGAAGACAAATTTCTAACTGAAACAATACTGATTTCTTGAATAGTGAATATTGTTTTTATATTTTTTAACTCATCGTTCAGGAGAGAGTTGTTTGACAATATGAACAATTTGATTAATAATGTGCCAGACCTGAGGATTATTGTCTACTAATACTAAGTGTAATTGGAAAAGTTGATCAAAAACAAAATATGGATGAAAATGGAAACAAATATTTGTGAAATTCTTTTTGGTCTAGTAAACAATAGAAACTTGTTAACACTTTGTATGACTCTTTTCAGTAGATCACATTGGGCAATACATCTGTATATATTTCATTGATCAGTGCAGCTTGTTAGAACTATCTTTGAGTGAGTATGGTGCAGTCACAAATGTAGCTAGTGTTCCGTTTGGTTTTGCTCTTTGACTGCAATGTTCTGAGCTCCACCTCACCAACAAACTACAGAAATGAGTTGGCTTAGAACGGGCCAACTTCAGTAACTAGAGCACTGTTTTTGACAGAGAAAGAAACTGCGTGGCTCAGAGTTTGGAGATGTTTTCCTAGAGTTCTCATGTGCTGCTTCTGTGAGTTAGAAACTGAATTTTGCCTTTGCAATCTAATATTTCTGCTTTGGAATAATGTACATACTTTTAAATAAATAACTTTGTGATACAATCCAGTTCTGGAGCTAGCTCATTGGGAGCCCTAAGCAAGAATATTTGGGGACCCCCTACATGCACAACATGTACTAATAATTAATAGGGGGTCCCCTTGAGCCAAGCAATAGCTTAGTTTTGCTTATGACTAGCACTGGCTCTGATACAAGCCTTTATATCTGTTAATTCATTTCTTTCCCAACTACGAAATAACCTGTCTCTTGACCACTTGAAATACATCATATTATATTTACACTTAACCCCCCCACACCCCGAATTTAGTATTGCAGTAGTGCCGAAGAGTTCCAAACATGGGACTAGGACCCCAGAGGCTAGGCTGTACTAACATAAAACAAAAAGAGCTACAGACAGGAGAGCACAAAGGAAAAAGAAAAGACAATAGTGCCCAGTGTGCTGTAGGCTTCAGTGGATCAGAAATCTTTCAACCCATAATATGATGGCTTGCTTAGTCAATCTGGATTCTTTTACTTTAAAAGAAAAAAAATCCTATCATATAACTGGATGTAATTTCCACCTAGCACATTCATAGATCAATTTCTCAGAATCTCACAATATAAAAGCTAGACAGTAGTTTACATTCTGAAAAAGAAGAAACTGTCCTGGCAAACCTTAGTAGTGCTTAATAGGCCACAGAGTCTGCCTTTTGGAAGTAAGGTCAGGAATAGTAGCAAAAATGAACTTGGCTGGTTACTTTGGATGTTGATTGATGTTGCGATTACTAAGGTAGATATATTGTCTGAAGAAATACTGTAGTGATTGCCCTCAGTGAATTTCAGGTGATGAAGTTGGAAATATGCATATAAAGTGAGCTCCATTAGCCAGAAGACTTGTGACATGCTGAGGGGTATAATGAGAAATTGAAAACCTTTGTTTTCATTGCCATGGGGTGTTCTGATATATTTCCTTAATATATATTATGACTGGTATACTGCCAAGCCAACAACTATCAATTAAGTGTGGAATATGTTTTGAATACCTCTGCATTTCCATACAAAGTCAATCTAACTAAGTCCGGAACAGACCTTTTCCTCAAAATATAAACAGTGTCCATTCATAGTGCATGGAAAAGAAATCAGAAAATGTACAACATCTTCATGGACCAAGCAGAATAGATTTATAATATCCAGTATGGGCCTGATACTGTGAGATACTGACTCTTTCAACTCCCACTAAAGTCAATGGGAGTTAAGTGTGCTTAGCACCTGGCAGGATTTGAAACCTCATAATTGTGGGCCAAATTCTTACTTAGAATCATATACCTACCTCTTTCTGAAGCAATTATGAGACACTGGTGCACCTAAGGGCATGATCAGGAAGCTCGAAGGTTTGGTTTAACATAATCTATAGAATCAATGGCTGTCAATGATTGCATATGGTGCTCAGCAGTATGTTAGGTTCTTGTCAGGCGGACAGAAAGTAGAAGACCAGAAGTCCGAAGTGTAGACAATGCAATGTTTATTGGGTTAGTTTCCAGCAAACGTGCTCCATAACTCTGGTACCGCAGAGCCTTGTTTCCTAGTGTCTCGTTTCCCCCCTCTTCAGGAGGCATAATTATGCCTGCAATGCATGCCCACAGTCCCACCCCTTACAATTTAGGGTCATGTGCCATTCTGGGTCTGGGGACTTCATCCCACCTCTTTGTACTCCATGGGAGGGGTAAGGAGTAAGGTTGTGCTCCGATCAGGGATGGGCATTTCTTTAGTCTTTTAGTGTTTTTTACCACCCCCACCCACCCCGCCCAAGCTTCTTTGCCTCTACGGGCTGGTTGCTTGATTTTTGCTTTGAGATAGGGGTTGAGGCAATCATAAAGTGTGCTCTGAGTAACACTTTAACTGCTCTTATCTATTCCCATTGTACTAACAAATCCATCTGACTGGGCAGAAGCAACATCACAGTGTCTTTGTCCTTTGTTTACACATATTGCATATTAGTATAAGAGTATCAAAAAGGCAAACCCAAAATTCTATCCAAGGCTAACAAACTGACCTATATACTAACAGAGTACACTAGCTCTACTACAGCAAAAGGTGAGATAGACATTCCATTTAAAACTTTTGTTCAGCTGCTGTTAATGTCTCAACAGTTTCTTTTGTTTCCCTCTCATGCTTGATGTAAGCTGAATGCTTGATCATTTTTGAAAAGTTTGAGCACATGTTCAGCCATTTTTTATTTCTGCTACAGTGGGGAAAAAAGTTGTACACTTTTCAGAAACTGTTCATACTTCACCTGCCTTTGCATAACTTACATAAGCTTTGCTTGAAACTTCAAAATTAGCATGCAAATGACCATCATTTAGATATGTGACATTAAGACTGAAGAAATATGAGTGAAATCACAGTTTAGTAATGTTTTATAATCCATCAATCTCATCCCACCTCATTCACTTCTTATTATATTCATTGCCCACTCTGACTCCACTACAGAATCTATTTGTCTCCCGAACTCTCTGTCCAACTTTTATGTGGCTGATCCTTTGCTATCTCTATACAGTTCCATCATGCCTGACTCCATTATACTTTTCTACCACCACATCCATCTGATCTTACACCACTGATGACTTTCACTGCACTGTAGCAGTGTCCACATCAGACGTTACTGTGTGGGAAGTTGTTGCTCTGAAGAGTCACACCTTGGTTTACAGGTTGGTAACTTGCCCTGTAGACAAGCCATACAATATGGGAATAAATAATCCGGGTGTGCTTTAGAGGTACACTGAGCTTGCAAAATGGGATTACAGAACAATTTACAGAAATGTAGGCTTCATTCCTTTACTGAGAGCTCAGTCCTGCTTCTATTAAAGTAGATATCAAGCTCCCATAAATTCAATAGGAGCAGAATTTGGCCCCAAATGTATTGTGACGTAGGCATAGCATTGATGCATCATTTTGATGATGAGAATTTACAAACTATAAAGTATATTAATAATTGCTAGGTGTCCTGGGTAAACTCCTACTCCATTGAGTTTAAAAGTTATTTGTCTTGTCTGATTGGCTATAAGATCTATGAATGATATTACATTGATTGTTTGTTCATTTGCATGCCACAATGCTGTATCTGCCCACTCCTCTCCTGTTGATTTCTTGTCTCTAAATTTTTCCTCTGTTTGAAATGAATTTTGTGCTTTTCCTTCTGTCAGCGCTAATCACTGCAAATATAGCTAACATTTATGCAGCTGGCATTATTTTTGTGTCTCACTTCTGTAGTTAAAACATTTCCAAATAGAGAACAGAAGAGTGTGACAAAGCAATAGACTTGAATATGTTAAGTGTTACAGAAGAGCACAAAATACTTGTAGTGGCAAGATTTATTGAAAGGTTTCAGTTAACTAACTTTCTTTGCCTTAGGTTTGGATCTTATTTCTCTGGATTTTAGATAGGTTTGGAAGATCTCCAACAACTGTGATGACACTTTAGCTCTATCAAATTCTCTGGAAATGCATGCTTGTAAACTTATTAATGTCTCAGTGGAGCAACAGTTGAAGCTTGAAATTTGATGAAGCAGTGTTTGTAGTGTTTGCCATGCTAAAGAATACTGAGCATGATTTTCCACTGCCTTGAATCTTGTATGATGTGAGTATAAAATGTTGACATGTCATAATGACAGAATTTTCTGCTCATCTTGTACAGGTGCAAAGGACTGTAAAAGGTGCTAGGCAGCAGAACGTTAGGGCTTTAGTTAGAAATGGTAATTGTTTACTTCAGTTAAGGTTGTCTGACTCTATGCTATGAGGATGAATCAGGTTTTGTAGTGCATGAGACTATCGTCTGTAGGACATTTACCTCATTTGTTGCGGAAGGTGGGTAGCGAATGAGGCATCAAATGAGACAAATACAAGAAGAGAAAAGATGCTCTTATGGTTAAGGCAGGTGCATGCTGCCCTGGATAATTGGATACTATCCCTGATTCCTCCACAGAGGTCTTATGTGATATTAGGCAAATCACTTAATCAAAACTTTTCACATGTGGGTTCCTCATTTTCTGGGTACTCAAATTGAGAACCTGGGGTCTAATTTGCAGGGAAGCTGAGCATTCATAGATGGAAATAAAGTCAGTGGGAATTACATTTTTGAATATAAAAAAATGCTATATAATACTAAGTAGTCTGAAAAATCAGATCGTAGGTGGCTCAGATGGGGCACCCAAAATTAATTGATACCTTTGACTTTTATCTCTCTGTATCTCAATTCCCCATGTGCAAATGGGATAATAATATCACTGTCTCACAGGGATGTCGTCAAAATAAATTCATGAAGGTCTGTGAAGCACTCAGATATTATAGTAATGAGCACCATCGAAAAGCCCAAGAGGAAAATGATTCTGTCTTCGGAGCAACATTAGAACAGTGTGTGGTAACAAGGCCTAGGACTATACGTTGAACAATGAGGCTATAATAAAATATTGAACCATTGCTCATTCAGTAAACACACCGTCCATACTGTGCATTAAATGAGGCAGAAAAGCATATAGCAAAAATAGTGTGTGCTCATGTAATTTAAGACTTTATCATAACGCATATGCACAAGAGGACCAAATTAAGGTTACACAGGCAATCTTAATTCTGGCATTTCCTAACATTGCAGTGCTTGACTTTGTAATCTTAGTGTTCTTTTAACATAATAGTGTGTGTGTGTGTAATTTACAGAGAAAAGTGCAATGTTAGGATAAGGGCAGAATATGGCTTCCACAAAGGGAGCAAGGAGGGAAAAGAGTGAAGCTGGAAGATGATGGAGCTGCCATTGCAACATGTGGCCTCCCAAATTCCCAGAAGACCTCTGCCTGAATCACACAGAATCCCTTCTATGCTCCTGGTGCAGTTCAATCTGTTCCACAGACTCCTCTGCAAAGATGTTCCTTAAAGACACAGTGTAGTTCTTTATACTGAGCATAATTAGTGAAATATTTAGGATGTTGTTGTATGAAGTAAGAGAGAAAGCAGAAATGCTGCTTTGTAAATAGTTCCATGAGACTAGTCAGAAACAAAGAGAAGAGTGTGCATTTTAGCTCTTGCATACAAAAATATGTTCAAGACTCCCCAACATAAAAAGTACCAAGATGGGTAAAAAAGAAAACACACACTGTCTGGGTATACTGCAAGAAGGAGAGGAGACTTATTATGGGTTTTAATCAGGCCACAACTTTATTATATAGATGTCTGGAACTACCCGGCAGATGAAGTGTACAGTGCAGGCAAATCCATGCTTATTCAAATCAATTCTCCAGGGCTTCCACCAGTCTTCCTTTGTTTCCATCCAGGTCCCGCAGCCGACCCATGGCTTGGACCTTA
This sequence comes from Chelonia mydas, assembly GCF_015237465.2. Lineage (NCBI taxonomy): Eukaryota > Metazoa > Chordata > Testudines > Cheloniidae > Chelonia > Chelonia mydas. Next base: position 69,906,957 of record NC_057849.1, read on the forward strand.
CCATCCAAGCCGACCCATGGCTTGGACCTTACCATCCACCAGCCTCATAAGAGGGTTAAGGAGGGCTATGAGAATGGGGGAGGGGAGGGTGGTTGACTCCCTGCTGTACGAATCATAGGAATCCCTGAACGCCCTTCTGTTCTTTTCCTTTATCCAATACCTCCTTTTAGGTCCTTTACCAGGCCATTTATCTGGTCACTGGCTGCCCTCCCTATGGAGTACCTGCACTGAACATCCACCACAAGGAGGCACCAGCCATTTGCTTGGTTTCCTCCCCACCACGCTGAGTCCCTTGCCTTGCTCCCTCTCCCTCCCAATGCACTTTGATTGGGACGCTGAGAGCCTGAATCCATGCTGTCTCCTGACTGCAGGAGACGCTGAGTTTTTCTTGTTAACTTAACCCCAATGTGTTCTTCTTGCATATTCTGCCTGCCCTCACCTGCCTCCAGGGTTGGGGGGGAAACAGCCCCCTGTTTTCCCAAGCTCACCCTTCTCTGTGCCCCTGGAGCCATGCTGCTTAAACAATCCTAATTGTGCTTCCCTGGAGACTGCCGGCTTCCTCGCTACTTGGACATAGAGACTTGCTCCATCCAGGTTTCATACCTTTATGCACATTCCTGGGGGGGGGAGGGGAGGGGAGGGGAGGTGAGTCATTGCTGCAAAGCTGACCACAGAGCACCTTTTACAGCAGTTTCTGACCTTATTCCTCTCCACCCCCACCCCCCAACCACAAAGCAGAGCTGCCCTTCTTTGGGTAAGCCCAGACAAATTCTGCCCCCTTTTAGTTGTGGTGCAGACACACACACACACACACACTTACACTTGCACGCAAAAGCACTTAGGCATTTTTGACCAGCCTCACAGCTTGGTGTTCTAAAAAGACCAAAAAAAGTGAATGCACCACTTTTATTTTAAGAGTTCTGATGCAGTGGAAGCTAAAAGGTTATGAGCAATTGGGAGTAATCGATATGTATGAAGGGAGGGATACACTCTGGGTTTGGATGCAGAAAATGTGAGGTGAATAGCTTTTCCAACAGGGGTCCAGATTTTGTGTCGCTGAAGTCAATGGGAAACCGGATCAGACCCAGATGAGAACAGTAAGGAAACAATTATTTAGTGCTTCTGAGCAAACATTCTGCAAAACTTGATCTGGAAGAATATGTGTGCTTGTTTATACCTATATTAGTTTATACTACTGCATTTTCTCTCCCATATTATCAAGTGATATCTTTGCGGAGAACAGATACAAAATCCAAAGTGCTGCAAAAAGTTGATGTCAGTGATTCAATAGGTGTCACTCTTCTCTCTGAATGCATCTGATGAAGTGAGCTGTAGCTCACGAAAGCTTAAGCTCAAATAAATTTGTTAGTCTCTAAGGTGCCACAAGTACTCCTTTTCTTCTCTCTTGGTTACTATGGACCCAGCACCTGCAGCATTGTCTTGAAAAGCCCTATTACTGTTGATGCCATCTTTCAGACAAGACACAGAAATGATGATTTGTTATTAATGGGTCAAAGTCTGCACTGAATTACACTCACTGTGGCTTCATTGTGTTTGGCCCAAAGTCTGTAACATACATTGGGATTCTTCTGTTACCAGTTATCTGTTACCACAAAAATAGCAATTATTCTAGAATGGGATAACTTCAATTCAGTTTTGTTACTGATCACCCCAATTGCTTGAAATTTAACTGCTTTCGCTCTGTCCACATAGAACTCCTTCAGATAAGGGTAAGCTTCTGTCCTCACTACAACTACTGCATTTGTGGGAGAAAATACTGCATCACAGTGCAATTCTTGAAATCAGTAAAAAAGCTTCAATCCTAAAAATATCCCATATATTAATTGTATCTTCCATATTAGGAACGGTCATTTTTTTTCAAACAGGGAATGGTTTTCCAGCACTAGGAGCTTTATGATATTCTCTTTGTATTTTGAAGCTTGTTTGGTAAGTGTTTGGTATGTGAAAAGTGAAGTCTAATTATACAGTTTTTACCCTTTGCGGTGGGGAATGTGGAGGGAGGGAAGACTGTGACCATGATTATTTAATTGCCTTTTGAGCTGTTAAGATAAGATAGATGGATATAGGATATAGATATAATCTTATGGGTATGTATGTTACCATTTGTATTTGCTTTTCAGCCAACAAACACTAGGCTCTTAGATCTACAGTGACAAATTCCCTAGAAGTACCCAGATGGCTATATGGCAGTGGTGGGCAGCCCGCAGGTCACACACAGCCCATCAGGGTAATCCGCTGGTGGGCCGCAAAAAAGTGTTTACATCGACCATCTGCAGGCATGGCCGCCTGCAGCTCCCAGTGGCTGCGCTTCACTGGTCCCGGCCAATGGGAACTGTGTCGGCTGGCCACTGCTTCCTGCAACTCCCATTGGCCGGGAACGGCGAACTGTGGCCACTGGGAGCTGCGGACAGCTGTGCCTGCGGACAGTCGATGTAAACATTGTCTCGCAGCCTGCCAGCGGATTACCCAGATGGGCTACATGCGGCCTGTGGGCTGCTGGTTTCCCACCACTGCTATATAGCTTAAGCAGTGTAGAGTATAATGAACTCTCCCCTAACAGCTAGTTGGGTAGGGGGAGAGACTTCATGAGCAAGCCGTATTTACATGAATTTACATGAGCAATCACGTATTTACCTTTACACCTACTGTGTGTAGGTATCTAGCAGACAGGAGCTGTGCAGCTCCAAGTGATCAACTTTGGCTGGTGTTGGGTTACAAATAACTTTAGTACTGAATGCAGGGGAGCAAAACTGTGCTTAAGCTGTCCACACTGGTAACAGAAGAATTGTCCTTTCCCCCTTCGCCCAGCTGGGATGGTGCTGACTCCTCCATCACCACAGCCAAAGGCTCCTTATGCCTGGAAGTCTCAGCTTGGTCAGTGGTGCATTGCAGCTCAGTTATTTGTTCTGTCAGGACCTGCACTTGTTGGGCTAGTTATTCTCTGGTGCTCACCATCAGTATGCTGGCTGGCTCAGATGCTTGGGCTTCCCAAAACTCAATGGCAGCCTGCCTTTCTTCCTCCTCTCTGACCTCTTTTATCAGCTGGGAGTAAGTTGGGGGACTTCCTGTCATTCTCTTAACCAGAGATGAAGTAGAATTGGGTTCTGATACTGAGTTCCTCTTACAATTTGAGCCAGTCTGGTCTGATTCATCTGCTCAGCAGTCACTGCTCCCCTTTAGACTGAAGCAGTTTCTCCAGTCTCTGTATCTCGGCTGAGACCTTCTCGCCCCTTCGCTGTCGAGAATTAAGGAACTTACAGTAAATTACCTCAGAGCCCTCTACTCTCCAAAAAGTGTGCTCGAGGGCCTCTAGGCCCCCAGGGTTAGTGAGCTTCAGGGTGCGAATCATATCTAATGCTGGGCCCCTGAGGCTCTCTACTAGACATCTTTGCTTTTCTCCATCTGCTACGGCCCACTCCTGCAGCATTTCAGTGGTATGTTCCAACCAGGGTTCAAACTCCTCTTCCCCAGGCATTGGGATGGGACCCCAGCAAATAACCTTAACTTATGGTAGGAGCTTGATGTAGCATGGGATAACACCACTTTTTTCCAATGCTTGCCCCAGTGCTTTTGCCCACTCATCGGCCAAGGCTGGAGCCCCCAAACTTGGGGCTGCTGAGTCAGGGCCAAACAAGCCTGCCAGATTAGCCATTATACAAACTGCTCGCTGCCTCCCCCTGGTCGCTCCCATCCGCCACCTTCTGCTGTCACCTGCCTCTCTGCTGTGACCTCTGTATGTCAGTCCCTTAGTGATTGATTTTTAGCTCTCAGCAGGCTGGGTAGAAACACTGTTCCACCACAAGTGATTTCAGCATTTAAAATAACAAAAGGCTCCCAATGAAGCCTATTTAGCTCTATCTTTGAACAGTGGGGAGAAGCAGATTAAACCAGATTAGGTACCCTGAGGGAGAGTCCGCACTTCCTGGGGGTCAGGCATTGGAGCAGTGTATGTGTGTCATGTATATACAGTTAGCTCCTGAAGCCTCTCCCCCTCCCCAAGTATGTGACAGGGGACAGTTCATTCAGACCCTGCTTACAATAGTAAGATAGGTAGTTCTTACACTTCATTAGTTGTTCTGTTTTTCCAATATAGAGATCAGTAGCTGTTGTGAAGTGATTACTGTACTGTCATCATGTCAACCATTTTGCAAGACCAAATAGGTCAAATTTATCTTTGATGAAGTCAAACCAGGAGTGAATCAAGCCTGTTATATACGGTAGATAGTTATTTTTCAAAGATATTTAGGTGCCTAAAAATGCAGATTGGTGCTTAGTGGGATTTTCAAAAATGCTGAGTTGTCTAACTCCCATTAAAATAAATGGGAATTTGGAACCTGGGCTTTAATATCTACACCCTCATTTCTGCATGTCCTCTGTTTTTTGTATTCTTTGACACAGACTGCAGAGTTTAAGAAAGGCAAAAAAACTCTAGTTTGTCAGAGACCTGGATCACCATATTGCTACAAACAAGCAATCTGTTATAGACACCATATCTGTTTATGCATTTTTTGAACGTTACTTTCATAATGTCATAATTTGAGGAGGGCACAGATGTTCATCTCCAGTTACTTTTAAGGAAAATTCAAATGCAAAATGCTTTGTTTGAAAACTCCACAACGGCAGTATACATATAAATCAGTCCCAAACTCTAAATGCGAAATTAACATTTCTGAGATGTGCTACAGCAACTTGTTTTAAATTCAGGTTCAGAGCTATGCTTTTGATTAAAGACAGAGGGGGCAGGTCTACCTCTGTTGTAACTCCATTTATTTCAGTGGATATGTAAGGGATAAATTTGCTTCATTGTCTTTAATGTATGTTATTTGAGGGTAAAACAGTTACAGAATGTTGTATCCCAAACCAAGTATTACAAACCCAGGAAATTAACAGTTAAGGTTACACTTACAAGAAATCCAACCATGTTAAGGTATGGAAATGTACAGGTAAGGCACCAGAACAATCTTAACCCTGCCATTTAGTGATACCTCAAAATAACCATCTCAATATAATTAAGGTTTGTTAGGGTTTGTGTTCACAGCTTAAATTAAATGTATTTTTAAAGACAAAATAAAGTTTGCTTTTTTAAAAAAATTTCCCTTCATAATGTCACCACACGGCAAGTTTGAAGAGTTTGTGTTATTCCATTATTAAGATGATTTGGCACCAAGAAAAGACTGACACACGATGTTAAACATCATCTTACAGAACCCATTTTTAAAATAATTTTACTTTGTGAAATAATTAATGGATATACTTTTAGATTATGAAAATTAATTCTCTGCTGAAGAAAGAATTGTGCTATAATTCTGAAAAGGAAATATTATATTTTCTTATACATAACACAGAGGTTCAATCCCTTCTTAAGTGCTAAATGGAACTCAACTTTAGCTGTAGAGTTGCAACTCTCTCCACAATTAAATTATAAAAATGATATAAATTCATATTTAAATATTTTATTTACATATATTCCCATTACTTTTGCTGACTTCTTCAGTGTGATATTTGTATAGGTAGTTACAAGTAACATTGTATTACAGTTTCCCACAGATTTGTTAATGAAAGCACTAGTGACATCAGTTTTACCTCCTTTGCTTCATGAAATCAGAGGGGCTAATTCTTTTTCCATTGTTATTATTATTAATTATTATTTTACTTTATTTATTAAAGTGAATGCCAAAACTCTTACTGACTTCAATAAAAGCACTTGGTTTTTATTATGGTAATGCTAAAGATTCCAGTTAGGATGGCATTGTACAGACACATAGTAAAACCAGTTTCCTGATCTGAAGATTTCAGAGTAGCAGCCGTGTTAGTCTGTATCCGCAAAAAGAAAAGGAGTACTTGTGGCACCTTAGAAACTAACAAATTAGAGCATAAGCTTTTGTGAGCTACAGCTTACTTCATCGGATGCATGGAAAATATAGTGGAAATATATAGTGGAAAATATAGTGGGGAGATTTTTATATACATAGAGAACATGAAACAATGGGTGTTACCATACAGACTGTAACAAGAGTGATCAGGAAAGGTGAGCTGTTACCAGCAGGAGAGCTGGGGGAGGAACTTTTGTAGTGATGATCAAGCTGGGCCATTTCCAGTTGACAAGAACAGTGGGGTGGGCAAGGCGGGGGGAGTAAACAAGGAGAAATAGTTTTACTTTGTGTAATAACACATCCACTCCCAGTCTTTATTCAAGCCTAAATTAATTGTATCCAGTTTGCAAATTAATTCCAATTCAGCAGTCTCTCCTTGGGGTCTGTTTTTGAAGGTTTTTTTGTTGAAGAATTGCAACTTTTAGGTCTGTAATTGAGTGACCAAAGAGATTGAAGTGTTCTCCGACTAGTTTTTGAATGTTATAATTCTTGACGTCTGATTTGTGTCCATTTATTCTTTTACGTAGAGACTGTCCAGTTTGGCCAATGTACATGGCAGAGGGACATTGCTGGCACATGATGGCATATATCACATTGGTGGATGTGCAGGTGAACGAGCCTCTGATAGTGTGGCTGATCTGATTAGGCCCTATGATAGTGTCCCCTGAATAGATATGTGGACATAGTTGGCAATGGGCTTTGTTGCAAGGATAGTTTCCTGAGTTAGTGTTTTTGTTATGTGGTGTGTGGTTGCTGGTGAGTATTTGCTTCAGTTTGAGGGGCTGTCCGTAAGCAAGGATTGGCCTGTCTCCCAACATCTGTGAGAGTGATGGGTCATCCTTCAGGATAGGTTGTAGATCCTTGATGATGCATTGGAGAGGTTTTAGTTGGGGGCTGAAGATGATGGCTAGTGGCGTTCTGTTATTTTCTTTGTTGCGCCTGTCCTGTAGTAGGTAACTTCTGGGTACTCTTCTGGCTCTGTCAATCTGTTTCTTCACTTCAGTAGGTGCGTATTGTAGTTGTAAGAATGCTTGATAGAGATCTTGTAGGTGTTTGTCTCTGTCTGAGTGGTTGGAGGAAATGCGGTTGTATCGTAGAGCTTGGCTGTGGACAATGGATCGTGTGGTGTGGTCAGGATGAAAGCTGGAGGCATGTAGGTAGGAATAGCGGTCAGTAGGTTTCCAGTATAGGGTGGTGTTTATGTGACCATTGCTTATTAGTACCGTAGTGTCCAGGATGTGGATCTCTTGTGTGGACTGGTCCAGGCTGAGGTTGATGGTGGGATGGAAATTGTTGAAATCATGGTGGAATTCCTCAAGGGCTTCTTTTACATGGGTCCAGATGATGAAGTTGTCATCAATGTAGTGCAAGTAGAGTAGGGGCATTAGGGGACGAGAGCTGAGGAAGCGTTGTTCCAAGTCAGCTATAAAAATGTTGGCATACTGTGGGGCCATGCGGGTACCCATAGCAGTGCCGCTGATTTGAAGATTGTCCCCAAATGTGAAATAGTTATGGGTGAGGACAAAGTCACAAACTTCAGCCACCAGGTTTGCATGACATGATCGGGGATACTGTTCCTGACGGCTTGTAGTACATCTTTGTGTGGAATGTTGGTGTAGAGGGCTTCTATATCCGTAGTGGCTAGGATGGTGTTTTCAGGAAGATCACCGATGGATTTGTAGTTTCCTCAGGAAGTCAGTGGTGTCTCAAAGATAGCTGGGAGTGCTGGTAGCATAGAGCCTGATCTGAAGAGTTTACAATCTAAGGTCACGATCCTGCAACAGTTTGTACAAGGGTGGACCCCTACATGTTGTGTGGCATCACATTGACTGCGCATTAATCTTTACAAGAATCAGTGCTAAATATTACCCATCCTTAATGATTAAAAATGTTCACATTTAAAAGTTATAATGGATAGTGGAATTGCATGAAATAGCTGGCACACATCCAACTATGCAAGATAGTAACCGTGTACCCAGATCATCCAAAACCTGGGGAATTCCAAATTAAAAAAATGTTTGAAAGGTTAACTCATGACCAGGTGTCATGAGTTGGCACAGGAATCAGTAGGAGAGCACAAAGAGTCACTATGTAGAAATGCTAATGAGGACAGAAAATACAAATCGGCTTGGAGGACAAATGTCATGGCATTTGTTAAATGAAAATTATACTACAATGACGTGTCCTGGAATGATACATTTTCTGAATACAAAGAAGAGAATGCAAGTTTAAATAATTTAGATAAGGAAACAGTAAGATTATCCTAAATAAATATAGCATACATAATAAATAAGGGCACGAGAACTATGCAGTAGGCTTAAATTTTCAAAAGTTACTACTGATTTTGAGTACCTTAATTTTTGGATACTCAAACTGATCCACATTGAAGAAGCCTGATTTTTAAAAATTACTATACCATCTCCCTCTGAAAATCAGATCCTTTTAAGGTGTTGGAAGTTGGACTCCCAAAATGACAAGTCACTTGAAAATCTGGATCTTTTCCTCCACTTTAATTGTAAAGAAGCTACTTCCCTTCATTGAGAACTAATGCTCATCTCACTTGTTTGATGTCATTCCTGTGTAAAATTACATCTCTAGAATATTCTCAAAAAGAAAAGGAGTACTTGTGGCACCTTAGAGACTAACAAATTTATTTGACCTTTTCTTTTTGCGAATACAGACTAACACGGCTGCTACTCTGAAACCTGTCATTATGCAAGAATATTCTCAGTAATCCTAGCTGTCAGTACAGTCATCAATGCATTCATGTTCAGCAGGCTTCCTGGTTTAGTTCATTAAAGCAGGCCTTGTTGAAAACTAGATTAATGAAGTTACCTTTTACTGGAAAATATAATTCAATATTTAAACAAAGTAACTGAAAAAAAGGCTTATACAAATAGGATCAAAACAGTGAATTGGTTAGTTTTATATTTTTATGTTCTCTAATACTGCCTTTCAGTTCCCACAATATTTCAGTGACCTACAGCAGTGGTTCTCAAAGCCGGTCCACCGCTTGTTCAGGGAAAGCCCCTGGTGGTCCAGACCAGTTTGTTTACCTGCCACGTCCGCAGGTTCGGCCGATTGCAGCTCCCACTGGCTATATGGTTCACCACTCCAGGCCAATGGGGGCTGCGGGAAGGGCGGCCGGAGGAGCCGGGAGGAGAAGCAGCAAGGAGAAATACCCCCAAAGAAAGGAGCAGTCACAATTTTGTATCTTGCACTACCTCTCATAGTGATACTAGACACTGCAAAAATGGTGGGATGGAATAAGGTGGGTGAGGGTCTATACAGAGGCATAGTCCCAGACCCAATTCTAATCTAGTCAGCAGAACAGGGCATTGCAAGGGGATGAGGGGAGTCTTTCAAAGGGAGTCACAGCATTGCATTGGCATGTGATCCCCTATCTCCCCTGGGGATTTTTTGATTATCTTTGATGCACAGTAATCTCTGCACTTCCTCCTCATAGCCCCTAGCTGGAAAAGCTAGAATAGACTCCAAAGTAAAAAGCAACCAGGGAAAGAAAAATATTTGTTTCTCTCAGAGCCTTTGTAATGTAATGTAGTTGTTAGGAGAAGACCTCCCCAGCTGCTAGTCACGTGCTTCAAGCATGAAATAGATTTCACACATAATTTCTGAAAACCCTCTGATGGTTTCATTAAAAAAAAGCCTCCAACTCCTGCTGTCTTTCCAGTAACCATATTATAGCTACTGTCCAATCCTTCCCAGGATCAGGAAAGAAGATTTCCTGTAAATATTTCAGTCAAAGATGGCACATAAGCCAAACAATACAAACATGCCTCTGTGTATGAGGAGTTTGGTGAATATAGGAAGGCTGGGCTGTCTTAAGATACAGGGCCAAATCTTGCTTGCCTTACCCACACAAGTAGTTCTCATTGACATTAGTAGGACTTCCTATGACAAGGAATCTGTGTCTATTTTTTCCTATATGAGTAGAAACATATCCCCTTAAATTCATGCAGAAATACTTTTAGACATTTTATTTGTTTATTTTCAGTATTAGTTATACGGTATATTGTAAGAGACAGATATGAGGGGAAAAAAAGGGGGAAATCTGGGGAAAAATCACTAAATTCATTATACTCAGCGTAGACCTATTGTTTTACTATATTTTTCTCTGTCAGTTGCACTGTTTTTGTCTAAGCAACACTTACATTATTACAGTTCTGTTTATCTAGCATTATACATGTTTATGACATTCTACAGAGAAAAATAGAGGCCAAGATGTTTATGCCTTGTGATAGTTAGATGCCCAATTTGAGACATTTTACAAAAGGCCTGATTTTGCAGACAATGGGGAGCCATTCATCCTTTGAAAATGTAGGCCCCTTTAAGGTATACAGAGTAGAACACCCAACATCACAAGACACTTTTTTAAAATCTTGGCCAAAGTACCTTTCTTGAACTGTTTACAAACTAGGGGTTAGATTCTACTCTCAATTACACTGATTTTGAAAAACTTTGCTGAATTCTGTGAGGAGTGTCTTTGGTGTAACTGAAAGCATAAATTGGCTCAAGGAGTTTTCTTATTGTCTTCATTGCGAACAAGACTGGGATCTAGGTTAAGACAAAAAAAAAAATGAAAACAAACAAACCAAGCACAGGTTAGTGTCTTAAAGGTTAGGATAGTCCTAGGTTTATAAAAATATGATATCCTATCTTCAGTGAGAATCTGTGTACAAAGACCTAATTTTTTAAACGTAATTGTATGTATTAATTTTATTTTGAGTAGAATTGGGTAAATAACAATTTTTTGGGCAGTTGGCAGTTCCCCAAAAAAAGAAGGGTTCAACCCATATTGAATCAAATAATTGTAAAAAAGGGGAATCAAAAACATCTATTTTAGGCTGAATGAAACCAGGCTATAGAGCAGGGATACTCAGACTGAGGCTTGGGAGTTGCAAGTGGCTCTGTAATGTGTTTCCTGCGGCTCTTTGCAGCTTATGATATTAAAACACTATGATTTAATTATTAATCAATAAGGATGCTTTTATTATGTTATTAACCAATCGTAAAATACTTGGTTATTTGGCTGTGAGAATTCTATATATATAATAGTAAATGAATCAATGAATTCACATTACTGTGGCTCTTTTGGGTAATGTTGATCAGTAATTTGGCTCATGAACCACTGAGGTAAGAGTCATTCTCACTCTTTTCCCTAGTTCAGTGACTATTCATTGTCATTGATAATGGCAGTTCATTTTCATTGTGAATGACAATATCATTTATGGTTTAAGCCCCAATTTCTATTTGGGGGGATTTAGTTTGGCAGTGGCACCTATGTTCACATTCCTGCTCCAATGATTAATTATTTATACAAAGTGGAATAGTTTCAACAGGAGACCTTAAGAGAGACTTGCCCCTGAATACCTCACAGCCCAGTAACTAGGAAACTCTCATAAGAGATGAAAGATGTGGAGTCAAATCCCACGTCATATCAGGAACATCTCAGTGAGTGTTCTAACCACTGGCTAAAGGTTATAAGGGAGGCTTGCACCACCCATTTAAGTCCATTCAAAATTTTAGTGTTCTGAAACTATTGGGTGAATTCATGTCAAATTTCTGAATAGTTTTGGGGTTGACTGAAACTGCATTTTTTCAGCAAATAAAGTATTTGTCAGAAAATTTTCATCCAGCTCTAATTCAGAGTGGCAGATGAGAGTTTATAACCCTCTTTACAGTTATGTCTTTCAAGTCCATTCTTGAAAGAGAAAGGTACAGGGATAGTGGGAAGACCAGAAAAGGGGTTCAGTGCACAGGATCTATATGGAAGAAGCTCAGGGATCAGGGTGGATAAAGAAAATGAAAGTAGTGACTAAGTGTGCAACTAGGTTTTGTCTTTAAATGTGTGTTCTTGACATGTATTGAGGAGTACTGGATTATCAGGATATTTTTATATTAAATAAACTAGTTTAAACTGGTGGATTTGCATTGACCTTAATGGGAGTAGAAGCAATGCAGATATGACTGTTGCTTAGTACTCTACTGATGGCAGCTCAATAGTTAGGGAAATCTCTTGACATGCTTCACCTACTGAAGACCACATTCTGCTGGAGACATGTGCTATGTGAAACTGACCACAATGAAGATGAACTGATTTAAACTAACAGAGAATGATTCAAAACCATTTAGTTGTTTACATAGTTAATTTATGCAATACAAGTATTTATTACCCTTCTCCTGCCTCTTCCTGGCTACTGTATGTCATGCTCCTTTCTATCTGCCTGTGATTATTCAAAGGTCTTAGCACAAAGATTTACTGGCAATGGCCTGCTTATCACACTAAAAATAATTAAAGATTTATTAAATATCAGCCAAAATCCTAACTTCTGCTGTGCAAGTGAGCAAGAGGGAAGGGAGAATCTTTTCCTCCAAACTATCACTAAGGCAGAATAATTTAATATCATATGTCTCCAAGGGGAAGTGGTCTTGTCTACCATTAGTAGACAGTGCTAGGGAGCAGTTAAGGCAGTGGTTCTCAACTGTGGTCCATCGCTTGTTCAGGGAAAGCCCACGGCGTGCCGGGCCGGTTTGTTTACCTGCCGCGTCCACAGGTTCGGCCAATCACGGCTCTCACTGGCTGCGGTTTGCCAATCCAGGCCAATGGGGGCTGCGGGAAGTGGGATGTGCTGGCCACTGAGAACCACTGAGTTAAGGGGATGGACATTGTTCCTGTTCAGAGTAATAGAAAAGTGTGTCCCATAGTGCATCCCTCCAGCCTATGTGTGGAATCCTCCTTTTTGACAGAAGGACTCCTGTAGCAGAACATGCATCACATAGCATCTTTTGTTCCTGTGTGCAATGCTGGCCAAAACAGGATTTAGCATTCAGTATACTGGCTTGTTATATATATATATTTATATAGGTGGGGAATGTTTGTGTAGGTGTTTTTTCCCCCTAAGCCATTCTTTGAGGCTGTTGTAATACTTCATCTTGTTCCCAGGGTACTTCTTACGGGTCCAAATTCTCTGCATGATATAAATAGATGCAGCTCCATTAAAGTCACTGCCTATGAGAAGTGAAGGATGGAAATCACCTTCCTAATATTCCTAAGATTATAGAATTTTAATTGGAATTCATTTGTGCATAGATCAGCATAGATCTCTATTATCACTGACATATGCAAAAGTAAAGGTTAGTGAATCGGAGAAGAATATTGGAAAGAAATATACTAAGCATACAGAGTTTTTTTATACCATATTTTTAGTCTGAGATTATTTCGCACTAAATATTATGTTGTTATGGGCTAGATGAGTATTTAGAGTAATCACCATTTATCTATAATTTTATCCCAAAATGCGTATTTTGAGTTACATTTTAGTAGTCAGAAGCAATGCTGCCGTTTAGTAATTTGAAATGCAGTAATGAAAATACATCCTCTTATAACATCTCTTGTTTATAGCCTAAATATTCTTTTTAACTTCCTTAATGGGATTATCTTTATTGTCCCTTTTTGTAAATTAGATAAAGTAGTATTTCCACGTATCTACTTGGTACATTAATTTGCAACTGCAAACAGTACCTAATCAATCACTAAAAGTTCCACAACATTACTTTTACTTTAAATGGGCCATCTACATTGCCCTAAGGGGATTCTAAGAACTAACTTATCCCCTCCAACTTTGCTATTGATGCCATATGCTTTGCAATGTGACAATTAAAATTTCATTTGTCTATACAGTGTAAAATGTACACATAATTTTCTTTTTAGTGGAATTATTCTTTTCTCAGATATCACAAATACTCTTCTTAAGAGGTGGAGTTTCGAGCACAATACTTAGCAAGCACATACGGTACGTAACATTTTAATGTAGTCTATAAAATTTGGCAAATTAGGAGTGAATGAAATGACCAAAAACAGAACCACTCTCCCAGTGCACCACCCCAAATATTTGCCTACACTTATACTAAACAAAATTTGACTATATTTGAGGTTTTGAAATTTGTATTTAAGAGCAAGCTTTCACCATCCCTTCTAGAGTATGGGTGCGTAGATCCAATCATTTGCCAATGCTGGACCACTCTTCTATGATTATTAATTCTTGTGAAGGAAGCCAAGATATCTGGACTCCTCAGTTGTTTTTAGAGAGCAGCCATGAGATCCTTTCTCCCTCACTCTCTGAGAGAGAAGACTAAGGAGGTAGCAGGCCATTGGTTTTTCCTACCACAAAAAGTAGAGAACAATCAGCAAAGATTGATGACCAGATCTCCCAGTGAGAATTAGAAGGGCCTGTTGGTTCCCGAAAATGTGATTCCCGAAAGTTATTTCATTTGTGGTACGAATAATGAAATTGTTTCTTATTAAAGGTTGTTTAAATTTCAACAGTGTTACTTTCTGCCTACCTTTGTTCTTCAGAAGATTATTTTGAAGGATATACTTTCCAAAAAAATTGAACCCCTTTGAAAATAACCTCTAACTATGTTAACATATGTCAAGATAGTTCATAACGTCCTTAAAAAATTATATCTGAATCTTGATAATTGCATTTACAAAGGGACCAGATGGCTCTATAGATTGGACATTGGGTATGAAAGAGAGAGCTTTGCACCATTTAATCATGTTTAGAACTGGATGAATAAAATATATTTTTGGTTTGGGGGCAGTTCTGAATTAAAATAAATAATTGTTCAGTTTCAACTGCATATGATTGATTTTTTGTGAGGGAAGGGGAATTTTCAAAAATGTGTATTTTGGGTCTGTTCTAGAGCAAGGATTTCAACCCAGACCTTCCATATCTCAGGTGAGTGCCCTAACCATTAGGATAAAGGTTACAGGGATGGAGAGAAGCAGTGGTCACATATCACTACCACTTCGTCCTCCCTCTCCTCTAGCCATTTTTTGAATGGCCAAAACTATTCATGTCAAATTCACGATGAGCTTTGGGTCATGCAAAATTGCATTTTTCATCAAATACACTCTTAAAAAATTCACCCAGTTCAATTCACGTGTTCAAATGTCAGGTTAGTAGTGACTGAAAGGAATTAATACTGCGTAACCTTACAGTATAGCCCTATTCATCTTTAAAGGACTTGTACAAGTGTTTACTATTAGTCTTCACCCTTCTGAGTTAGAAAAGCTTACAGGAAACTGAGTCTTGGGATATAAGTGATTATCAGATTTGGGATTAGCACTCAGTGTTCCTCACTCAATCTTCTGTTCAGATGTTTAGACCACACCTCTTATTATTAGATAGATGGTTCAGTGACCTAGGTAAATTAGGTAATGGATTCAATCCAATCCCTAATGGTCAGGTGCCCACATAAAATAAAAAAAGGACCAATTGGCAGTTTCAGCAGAGAGATCAAGGAATGAATAGTTTTGAATTAGATTCTCATGTATAAGAGATCTGCCAGGCAAAGGTTTATGGCCATAGTTTTTATTTAGACTGTAAGCTCTTCAGAGAAGGTGCCATCTTTTTGTTCTGTGTTAATTAGTACAAAAGGTTTTTGCTCCGTGTCTGGGTCTCCTAGATGGTAGCACAATATCAATAATAACTGGTGGCATAATGTCCTTTTATGTCTGTTGACCAAGATATAGCATGACTTTGGATAACATCATTGACACATATATAGAGTTCAAGTCAATGGTGGTGTGTCGCCAGGGTTCAGTCAACTCCCTTTCTACCCTACAGTGAGTTCTCTTTTAAGGTGAGTAGTTTTAATAGACTGGCATTGTGCAAAAGAGTTCCATTCTTTGGAGTAGCTCTTGAGGTTTCTTTAATATGTGCAGCAAAAGCAATAAATATATGTCACGCTATCGGGAGTGGCTCATGACTGAGAGTGCCCAATTCAGGGTAGTCTGTTAGAAGCTGATGATGTGTTCTATAATTAGATTTCACCAAGCCAGTAACAAGTGTGAACTTCTGGATCACTATGCCACTCTTACCATAGCGTCACAGACAGTCCCCTTAGATTCTCTAGTCTATCTTGCCACCTAGAGAAACTGGATTTTGTAATATAAGGTCACGTAAATCCAAAATCACCCCACGTCAGGTTGCTCCCAATCCCAAGAGACCAGTCACTTACTCCAGATCAATTGGTACTCTAGATCTTATACCAGTGACAATGCTGGTGCCCAATTATATAGTAAACTAACTAATGATTCATTAGCTAAGAAAGGCAGTGAGAGTTAATGAGAGGTTAAAGTAGCTAAAATATATGTACAGGTGAGTCACAATCTATCATTCTGAATTGTGGCAGAAATGTAGTTATCTGTCAGTTTCCCAAAAGTCTCTCAGGACTGCCCAGAATAACTCTGGCGATCTCCCTCTTCTCATTCAGTTATTCCACCCTGTTAGAATCCAAACAGTCCAGAAATGAAGGCTCTTGGCTGAATCCTTACTTATAGCTTCTTCTCACAGAAAACAAGCTGACAGGTCCACATCTTTTGATGATGGAGAGTGGGGAATGCATTTTGAGTCTTTGACCTCTGATCATCACACAAAATGACCACTTGCTTTGAAATTAGTACTTTTCTGTTAAAGTTCATTCACTTTTCACAAGGCTTCTTTCTTGTTTGATGGGTTATTTAGTTAAAGGGTTATACAAAATAAAAATGTTTGCTATTACAGAATAACAGGACAATTATAGGTGAAAACAATGCATGTAATATCCTATTAGTTTTCATAAAATATACTCTTATACATTTAACAATTAGTTTGATTTATACTTATACACAAGTGAATAGACCTGGGGCTTCAACATGAGCTGACACCTGGTCTGCCAACATCACAATGGGATTTCATTCCTTGAATAGGGTGGTTTCGGGAATTAACCAATCCTTGATTTGCTTGCAGTACATTATGTTTAGGCTCTAAAATGTTTTAATTAAAACATATATGTAAAATATTTAAAAGTTTGTTTTCCATCTCTGGGAAATGAGCTGCAATGTAAGTCAGGTCATTAGTTGTTTTTCTTCATTTGCATTCTAGAGTCATTCAGAGATATTTGTGGATATCTGAGTGTAATGATCACTGTGAAAATACAAATTTGAGTAAGAGTCTTTGTTACTAAAGCAAATATCTAGCATAGCTGGATAATTTCTCAGCAAACTAATGTTGCAACTACATTCTATTTGTTCCCTTGTTCCTCAGGGCCATGTGAGTCTGAGCATTAACATCAATGGACCTGAAAAAACAGGAACGTCTGTTTGAACCATGACATACTTGTTGATAGAGCCACACTGCACAATAGCCTGTATAGTTTGCCTTAAAATTATTTTAATCAGTGAGTTTTACTATGAAAGAGATTTTACTAGGAGTTAGAAATTAAATAATTTGTGTTTAGGATTATTTCCACTGTGTTTTTCTACCTTGAGAATATCTAACAACATTTTCTCATATTACAGTAGTATCCTATTTTATGTCCAAATACCAAGTGTATTCTGCATGCACACGCAGATACTTTCTTTATACCCTTCTCTTCCTTGGCATCTCCATGGTTTCTTCCATTTGTCCCCTAGATATTAACCTTCATTCCCCACCCCAGTGTGCTGCCATTTTCTTCTCATTCAAATCTTCCCTCTAAGCCACCTTCTAGCATGGGATCTATCACTGTTAATCCTCCACTCTAAACAGTGATCATAGAATCATAGAATATCAGGATTGGAAGGGACCTCAGGCAGTCCTCTATTTCAACCCCCTGCTCAAAGCAGGACCAATCCCCAATTAAATCATCCCAGCCAGGGCTTTGTCAAGCCTGACTTTAAGACTCACTCTTAATAAAATTCTAAATGCATAAGCAGTGATGGGCCTTATTCTTGCCTCACATGTACCTCACTCCTACATATGTTTAGCACCACTGACTTCACTGGAGTTAATTCCAATTTATCTCAGTGAAATGGAGATAAGTATTTGACCTCAAAGGCTTGATTTACCAATAATTTCTGGTTGCTTTGTGCTGTTGAGGGGGGGCAGGGGAGGAAAGCAGCCAGAGCATACTGGGGAATCTAACCCAAATATGACTGTTCTACTTCATTGGTTGTAAGAGGAGCCTTGTCTACTCTATGCTCGGAACAGTACTAAGCCTGTTTTCATTTTTCAATAACTTAATAATAAATAAAATAATGGATTTTTCAATATGGCTTTTATCCTGCACAATTGAAATCAATTAGCCATAATTTTGCAGATGGCCAAGGATCAGACCCTAAATGAGGCAATGAATAGGTCTATTTATTATTTTAATTAAAATGGAGCCAAAGTATTTGCAGAATTACTTTTCTTTTCGCGACTAGTTTTATTTATGTTTTAAAACTCTTCCTGAACAAAACCGCTTTCTCCGACACTTGGTAGAGTGACCATGAAACGCAATGGCTATACCTAATTTGCCATCGCTGTTTTTGAGGGTTGTTAGTGCTAGGGCTAGAGAATCTTAATCCAGTCTTCTCAGCAACAGTTACTCTCCATTATGAAAAGAGTGTAGTGTGGGTAGTTTAAGTGTAACAGAGGCTGGGAAACATGCCAAAGTACTTAGCTATTTTCATTATTACAATAGATGTTTCAAATCAGTAAAGGAAGCAAACATTCCAAGACTTGTAAAATCTCCTTTTTATTTGAAAAGTCCTTTCTAGTAGATAAACATATATAGATTGTTAGAAAAAGGCAAATAATGTGACACTACAGAAAGACAATAAGCCTGATTCTCCACTGCCTTGAATATTAATCTCCAGCTTCAGTTGCCATATCCTATTCCATCCTTAAGGGCTCATTTGCGCTTCAAATCAAATCAGGGAAAAGACTCTGTCAATCTGTATGCATCCGATGAAGTGAGCTATAGCTCACGAAAGCTTATGCTCTAATAAATTTGTTAGTCTCTAAGGTGCCACAAGTACTCCTTTTCTTTTCATTGAACTGGAGTTCACTCTGTTTGCAGCACAAAATGGATGGAGGAAACTAATGACAAATGTAATTCCTCCTCTCCGCCCACCATCCTTTTTCATCAAAATTTTGTTTCAAACTTTTGTTTCCAGTTTACTGAGCAAAGTTAATATTTTGGTTTGCTGTTTGCAGTTTGCTGTTATGTGATATTTTCTAATGTTTCTCTGTGCTGCCATGTTTTATCTTAGAAGAATTCCTCTCCTGAAAAGTGAATGATACGGCACAGAATTACTCAGATTATCTGAGTGGAGGTTGGTGAGCACAAACTCTCTCTCTCTCTCTCTCTCTCTCTCTCTCTCTCTATTTCTCTCTGCAGTGTCAGGGACAGAACTAAAGGCTGTTTTCACATCCAAATGATTTCCATTATTAATTTAAGGAAGTTCAAGCTCATATTTTTAGCAACTGTTCAAAGCAGCCTGTCTGACTTGATTCATTGCAAATAAGTGTGCATCTTGGGATGGTAAAACGTGTTCAAATGTTGGTATCTGCTGTAAAGGTCAGATCTTTGAACAGCAATTTTGTCTGCAACATGCAAACAAGCTCAGATTGACATCTCAAGCAGTCTAAACTGTTTTGCTTAATTTGTGGTTTAAGAAATCTCCCAGGTCTCGCCTGATTCTTATTTTTGTTTAGCGTAGGAGGGAGAAGGAAAACTTCACAGAATTTACATTGATTAGAAGGAAATGCACTTTGCTTCTCTGATTCTGTTTAATGATAGAGTCATTAAGGAATGAAATATTTACCAGCTTCCGTCTTTCAAAATTAGTTGAAGGGGTTTATTGAAGCCCATTTTTAAAATCGGGGGGGTGGAAGGGGGCAGGAAAGACTTGACTGAGAGCTGGGTAAGATTAGGACTTGCTCTTATTTCCATGGGATTGGATTCCTTGGGATTGATGCTGAGCTGTTTGAACCCCTTTGGGGCATGATGCATGCCCTTTACTTTCACTGACTATAGTGAGAGTTGAGGCCTGTCAGCAGTTTGCAAGAGGTGCACAGCATCATTTAACATCAGTTCCCCTTTAACAGAGAAGCTGGATGCCACTCAGTACAAGGAGAGAGAGCTTGAATTTGGTAGGCCTGTAGGAAGCCACAGTGGGGTGGGGGAGGGCTGCAATGGCTTGCTACCTGGCCATCCAATCATATTTTTGGATACTACATGAAGCGGAAGAATGAGG
The DNA here is from genome assembly GCF_015237465.2 of Chelonia mydas. NCBI lineage: Eukaryota > Metazoa > Chordata > Testudines > Cheloniidae > Chelonia > Chelonia mydas. The sequence goes on from NC_057849.1 coordinate 69,926,922, forward strand.
TGTATCAGCAAACTGAAGGGAGATGGAAGTTTGCAGATAAATGTTTAAATTTCCAGTTTTATATGAAACTAACTTTCCAAACATTTGAGGTGTAGTTTTAATTACTTTTACAGGTGGCTGTTCATGTTAGTACTAGTATTTATTATTTGGAAACCATTAATAGCTAGTGCTGGTCAAGAAACTTTTGACAAAACAGTATTTTATCAGAAAATGATAATTTGTTAAATCCAAAACGTTGTATGGTAACAACAGTGGTGGGTGAACCTCTGGCTTGGGGAGGCCCCTGAGGCCCTGCCCCTTCCATGCCCACCGGAGCCCAGTCCGCACTGTGGCCACTGGCCCCTGCCCCAGGATAGTGCCCCCAGTCCTTCCCACTGGAGCACCGGACAGCCAGGCAGCGAGGCCCCAGCCCCCGTGGCCCCAGAGAGCTGGGCAACTCGTCCCCCAGTCTCCCCGGGCCATGCTGCTGGGCCCAACCCCCGGTCATCATTCCCCACCCTCCCTGTGCCACACCACAGGGCCTGATCCCCCTGATGGCTTGGCTCTCCCACCCCTGAAGGTGCCCCCGGGCCGAGCTGCCAGACCCAATTTCCAAAGGTGGCATATGCCAGGGATATGCCGCAGCCAGCCAGGGTAACCCCCCGGTGGGCCAGGCCAGTTTGTTTACCTGCCGTGCATGCAGGTTTAGCCGATTGCAGGTCCCACTGGCCGCGGTTTGCCACTCTAGGCCAATGGGGGCTGCGGGAAGCGGTGGCCAGGCCGTGTGCCAAAGGTTGCAAATCCCTGGCATATGCATTCAGAAGGGCAAATTGCATGATTAGTACTTTAGAACTTAACTAAATATAGCTCTTCCCTCACCAAAATATGAAGGGCTTTAGCTGACCTTCTCAAAGCACAAAGGGGAAAAGTCAGACAGTCACAGAAAACCTACTATATGATTTGGACTGGACCATGTGCTCTTCTCCAGCAAACCCAGAAGAGATTTACAAATTACACCTCTAAAGATTATCATGTCCCTAGATTGAGAAATTAATTAATTGCATTCACTCTCAGCAAAAGGAATGTGTAGATGTAAACTTTCTTAGACAAAACTTTACTGACTTGTTCTGTCCAAATCTGAAAACACACAATTTTCATGTGTTTCAGTTTTATTGTAAAAATTTTTTTAGAGCTCTGTTTTCTACAGACTAGAAATGTGCCCCAAACTGAACATCACATCCAAATCCCCTAAATTTTTATGCACTGTTAATGTGGTCTGAATTTTGCAATTTAGGCAGATTGCTAAATTTGACTACTCTATATTTGTCACATGTTTCAAGATTTTTATGCTTTCCTGGAATTTTAAAATGCTAATACTGGTAATTGGAATGGACTAATTCCTGTGAGCCAACTCACCCAGTCAGATTACTTCCCTACCCCTACACACACACATTCTAAGTGGCAGGCAAAATATACAATATTGCATATGTATGTATTATGTCTCTATGTACACATGAAATATGGAAAGACAGAGTACATACACACACACAGTCTGATAATAAAAGTGTTGTATGTTGCACCTATCATTTGCTGTAAAACATTACTGTGGTTTATTTAAAAAAACACACACACAGTTGCCTGTTGTAATTAGAACTTGACTTTTGAAATATTGTATGGAAGCTAATTTTAAATTCTAATTTTTAAATCTGTGTAGAGAAAATGCCACATCCACATTACAGGGTAGACAGATACCAAAGGTCAAATTTACAGTTCATATACTGTCACAGTGAGTTTAATTAAAAGATAATAAAAACTATAGTTTATTGATGGTTTTAGCACACATTAATGGCTTTGATCTTAGGCTAGCCTGAGGCATATCACCTGCTTCTACGTTTAATAGAATATGAATATACATAATCAGTTTAATATTGTATGTGGCACATATCAGTAGAATTACTTACCACAATACTGAAAATTTCAATGAACAGATATGTTTGTACACTGATCAAGTTTAGCATTTATGACAATGGTGTGAAAAAGGGACAGTTTTCTTACGATACCTATAGTACTTTAGTGCAGGTAGTGGTTTTGAATGGATATCTGTCATTGATGTTTTATCAACAATCTGTGTTGTGCAAAACAAGAATAGAAAATACAAGATATTTGCAATGTAGATACTGTTATTCAGAGAACCTTTACTTTTCATTTCCTGGCTCTTGAGCATTTCAATTCATAACCTTAATATTGCATTTAGAAGTGGGGGAATATAATAAAAATGTATATATTTACACATGTTCTTAAGAGTGAAATCATATTTGTTTCTCTGGGTCAGTGGTTTGAGCATTGGCCTGCTAAACCCAGGGTTGTGAGTTCAATCCTTGAGGGGGCCATTTAGGGATCTGGGGCAAAAATTGGGGACTGGTCCTGCTTTGAGCAGGGGGTTGGACTAGATGATCTCCTGAGGTCCCTTCCAACCCTGATATTCTATTTGCTACCCCATTTACTTATTCACAAATATTTTAGCAAATCATGTTTTTATTCATACAAATGTTTGCAGAAAGCAAAAACACCACAAATACTAGCACAAATAAATTGTGGTGCATATTTGAATCAGAAATATTCCTGCTCATGTTTTAAAAGCACTTTGTGTATAGGGAGGGGTAGGCGTGATATTTTTGCTTAGAAACATGGAATTGCTTCTTTAGGTCAGTGTGACAGTTCTCAGGACACTTAAGACTCTGAGTCAACCCAGGGGGAGAATTTTTGTAGTTGTTGGGTGTCAGCTCCCTCATACCACCAGCCTTTCCACCACTCAAACACTCTGTTCGAAGCTAGGCAAACCCTAACTTCACCTTGTGGGTTAACGACAAGTGCACTCCCAACCCCGAGCACCCTTGAGTCCTTCCCCTGTGACATTGGGTCCTGTTTCCAATAGTTGCCTATACCAGATGTTCCAGAAGAAGGTGCAAGATATTTACAGACAATTACAAAATATCCTGCTTCCAAGCGATTTTCCCCCTTCCCCCAACTCCTTTTAGTTAGTGATTGGCTTGTGTTGTAAACCATGAGGATATCTCTCTCTTCCCTTTTGCTGTGTTCAATGCAAACGATAATTATATTTTCTCTAGATAAAAATGTCAGATTGTTCTTAATCTTGCCAAACTTTGGACCTCAGTAATACCCTTTGTGACAAAGAGTTCCACAAGTTAGTTGTATGGTGTTTTATTTCATCAGTGTTAAATATGTTGCCTTTCAGTGAGTGTGGCCCCTTCTTCACCAGTTATGAAAAGGAAAATAGGAGTTCCCACTTATTTTTGTATATCATTCACTATTTTGTAGTGTGTCATGTTAACTCTTATGTTTCCTCTCTGAACTAAACTATCCTTAGGTGAAACATAGAAATGTAGGGTTGGAAGGGATCTCAAGAAGTCATCTAGTCCAGTGGTTCTCAAAGCCAGTCTGCCGCTTGTTCAGGGAAAGCCCCTGGCACGCCGGACCGGTTTGTTTACCTGCCGCGTCCGCAGGTTTGGTCGATTGCAGCTCCCACTGGCCACGGTTCGTGGCTCCAGACCAATGGGGGCTGCGGGAAGGACGGCCAGCACATCCCTCGGCCCACACCACTTCTGGCGGCCCCCATTGGCCTGGAGCGGTGAACTGTGGCCAGTGGGAGCCGCGATCGGCCAAACCTGTGGATGCGGCAGGTAAACAAACCGATCCGGCGCACCAGGGGCTTTCCCTGAACAAGCGGCGGACCGGCTTTGAGAACCACTGATCTAGTCCATCCTTCCTCAACCCACCTCACCCCACGCCACCTCACTGCTTTGGCAGGATTAAATATATCTGTACCATCATTGACAGATGTTTGTCAGAACCATTCTTAAAACTCCTCTAAGGATGGGGATTCAACAACATCCCTAGGTAACCTGTCCCAGTACTTACTTATCCTTACAGTTTGTTTTGTCTTAATATCTAACCTGAATCTCCCTTGCTGCAAACTTAGCTGTTTACTTTTTGTCCTACCCTTAATGGACATGGAGAACAATTGATCACCATCCTCTTCATATTAACCGTTTACATATACAAAGACCATTATCATGGACTACTCCTGCCTTCTCTTCTCTAGACTAAACAAGCTCACATCTTTTAACATTTCCTTATAGGTTGTTACCCGAGGTGCCTAAAGAAGCCCACACTAAAATGCCAAGATCAGGGCAGGCTTCAAAAAGGAGAACAGATTCTCCCCAAACTAGTGGTTAACACTGTAGTTTTAACTACTGTAGTGGTTAACACTAGTCACAAACTGTGCTCCTGATCCCTCACACTGATTATGAAGAAGCTTAAAAATATAATCACAGAGCCCCTTTATTGTTTTCCAGTCTCTGGCTCCCAATCAGCAAATAGGTCCAGTAAAGTGAGAAGTTACTTAAAACTCTATTCACTATACAGAATGTTCTTCTGATGCCCAAAGGGCCAGTCACATTACCAGATCTATACTAGCTTTGATCTTGCACAAAATACCACATTGCCATCAATTTTTTAGTATCTAAAACTAAAGGTTTATAATAAAAGGGGAAAAAATTAGAAGAGAGTTGTTAAATGGTCAAAGCAATCAGATATATACATATGATAGAGTCTGTATATCAGGTTTTTAGCAGCACTGGTGAGTTTGCTGGCGGCCAGCACATCCCTGCAGCCCACGCCACTTCCTGCAGCTCCTGTTGGCCGGGAATGGCGAACAACGGCCACTGGGAGCTGCAGGCAGTTATGCCTGCAGACAGTCAATGTAAAAAAGTTATCTCGCGGCCTGCCAGCGGATTACCCTGATGGCCTGTGTGTGGTCCGCGGGCCGCAGATTGCCCACCACTGGTTTCTTTCAAAGGATTCATTGTAACAGCTGATTGTCCTTGATGGGCCATCAAGCAAGCTGCAGGGTGCTGATACCAATTGGTCTGGGGTATCACAGCACAAGTTTGATATACAAATATACAACGCATTTATAACTTCACAATACAAAGATGATACATACATATAAATGATTATTATATTTAGCAAATCATAACTTTCCACTGATACCTTAGATGACATATCTCATATCAGATTGATTGCAATTTTGTAATATTGGTATCAATAATATAAGTCACCACCTTCTTCTATACACTATCACATAGGTCATATTTTGTAAACCTCTTACCTTTTTTTTGTTCCTGTCCTATGGATTCTCTTAAAGTTTGACACCCAAAACTGGATACAATACTCAAGTGAGGCCTTATCAAAGCCAAGTGAAGCAGAACAATTTACGTCCTGTATCTTACATACAACACTCCTATCAATACATCCCAGAATTATACTTGCCTTTTTCTCAACAGCATCACACTGTTTACTCATATTTAGTTTGTGATCCACTATAACCCCAGATCATTTTCTGCAGTATTGCTGCCTCACCAGTTACTTTCCATTTTGTATGTGAGCACTTGATTTTTTTCTTTCCCAAGTGTAGAATTTTGCGTTTGTCTTCACTGAATTTCATCTTGTTGATTTCAGATTAATTCTCCAAATTTATCAGGATCATTCTGAATTATAATCCTACCCTCCACATTGCTGGAAATCTGGGAGCTACAGAAGTTAGTGGTAGTTTTCTGTTAGACTTTGATGGGGTCAGGATTTCACCACATATCTTTTTTTCTCTGTCCTCATATGGAAGCATTTCTGTGTCTTCAATCTGTGTTCAACCATTTCTGTGTTTTCATCTGTCTCTGGATCCCTTCGATTGCTGCTAAATGTTATCTGAGATAAGTGTACCACAAATTAACTCTGTTCCATGTAAGGGCATACCATTGACTTATATGATGGTATGATAAAATTTTCACTAATATTTTCTATCTTATTCTTCTGATTTCTTTTTGGACGAGCAGTTCACATGGTGCATATATTTCAAATGAGCTGTTCACAATGAAATTCATCTTTTCCCTCAGTGGTTACAGACAATTTAGAACTCAGCCATGTATATGTATAGTTCAAATTATTCCTTCCAGTGTGCATTCCAATGCCTTTCATTTGTCAACAGTGTATTTAGAGCTGCTTGAAAAAATATATATTTTAAATGTTTTCAACAAGAAAAAGGGACATGTCTGTAATGAAAACAATTGATATTTTTTAAAACTTTTCTAACGGTCTTTCATGTGCCTTCATGGTGAAATGTAAAGCAAAATTATCCAGGGAGGTAATTTTTTTCCCGTGCTTTCACTGGGGCACTGCAGCTTCTATTCCACTTCCAGTGTGGGCTATTGTGGATGCAAATATATCTTGATCTCTTCCTTTGTAATTAACTTTTCTTTCTACAATACTAATATTTACCTAGACTTCATTACTGTAACATCTATACCAGAGGTTCTCAAACTATGGTCTGCAGACCACCAGTGGTCCATGAGCTCCATTCAGGTGATCAGCGGATAGTTCCCTGGGCAGCCACACACGAGAAAATGAAGGACCACCCACCTAATTAGTGGAACCGCGTAGGCATGTCTCCACTAATTAGGTGCCTGGACCCTGAAGAAGACTCTCATGTAAGGTGAGGTGGTGGCCTTGCAGGGAACAGAGGATAGGTGGGAGGGAGCAGTGGGGTGAGAAGCGGGGGTGGGGGAATTTGGGAGGTGTAGGGCTGCGGCGGCCAGAGAAAGAGGCGACTTTCGCCAGCTCAAGGGTTGTGGCTGGCAAGGAGAGACCCCTCCCTCTTTCCCCGCCCCAGCTCGGGGGCTGCTCTGGCAGGGGAGAGAGGGCACATCCATCACATTATAACGGTAAGACTACAGATATTAAAATATGAGTTGTGTGCTTTTATTTGTAGAACAAAAAAATTAATTATTATGGTTTTTTTATATATATATAGCACTTTTGGAAAGATCATTAAGTGGTCCGCTGAGACCCTCAGCAATTTTCAAGCAGTCCATGAAAAAAGAAAGTTTGAGAAGCACTGTTCTATACAAATCCACCACACACTGGCTTTTGGCTGCTAGTCCCAGCCAGGCTGTGGAAAGCTGGCACTTCCTCTTCTGCAGGGGCTGCTCCTGGGCCTGGGTCAGACCCGCCTCTGGGAACCTCCCCCAGCTGAAGGAAGCTCTGCGGCTGCTCCCTGTACAGCGACCCCTCCCACCACAGCTGGGAAGTGATGGGGGCAGGAAGTGGGGCAGGTGAGTGGAGTTTCCTGATGCTGGGGGAAGTTCCTGGAGGTGGTTCTGACCCAACCCTGGGAACAGACCCTGCAGGAGAATAGGAAATCCTGTCCCGCCACAGCCCTGCCAGGACTAGCAGCTGGAGCCTGGCATGTGGTAGGAGCCCCGGCTATGGCACCCCCAGCCTGCCCCTGCCCAGCACATTTCACGGGAGAGACCATATTTCCTGTTCCATGACATGTTTTTCATGGCTGTGAAGTTGGTAGGGCCCTACCTATAATCCTTCTGGATTGCACTTTCTTTAAAGGAATTCACTCTTAATACCCTTGTAGAAGGTGAATTACAAAAAAATGTTTCCACTTCAGGAAGATATGTTAGTTCTGATTAGCTGGGACAAACAAGAGAATTATTATTATCATAGTGAATTAATTATAACTCTTAAATTAAAAAACAAAACAAAAACCCTTTAAAAACGCTCAGGAGACATTTGCTCCTCTGTAATGTGACCTTCTCTTACCATTACATGTTTCTGGCTGTGTCCTGTTGGGCAAGTGCTGACCAGACATGGGGTTGAAATCTGTGACAGGGAGCAATTTTTTTCCTTTCTCTCCATTTCTTCCTTCCCCTCCAAAACTCCACCATCTCCCCCATTTCAGTCCCATGTCTGGTCAGAACTACTTGCCCAACAGGACAATAGAGAATGGTATTAAAAGATCCAAATGTTTCTTGAGTATTTTTAAAGGGTTTCTTGTTTTGTATCCTATTCTCAGGATATTCTTGTTTTGCATTTCACCTTCAGGGCATATGCAATACAGTTACAAAAGTACAAGAGGAAACATTTTTCTCAGAAAGTTTAATTTTAAAAGTGCTCCTTTTCCTTGCTGAAAAATTTCAAAATACAATTTTATTTCAATCAGCTCTAAACATATTGTTGACAAACCATTAGAGACAATTGATGAATTACTAGAGACAACTCCAGAGGAAAAGAAATAGATACATTCATGGGGTATTTTTGTTCAGGTCTCACAGTTCTTTTCTGTCCTTGACAGATATTGTGGTGGGAATGGATTGAATATTTAAACATTGGCATAGTTAAGCCTTGCATTTTATTTTAAGATTAACAGGTAAATGTAATTAATCTTTCAGGGTTTTTCAAAGGAGCCTGAAGGGAATGGTCCACCTGAATTTGAACTCCTGGCAAACAAATTCCTGAAGCTCTGGTAACAATGTTTTAGTTGAATGAATAAGTCTGAGTTTTTTAAATTGAGATGAGTGATTGCCTGAATACGATATGTGCTGGAAGCCAGTCTAAAACATTGGATTCTCATGTTAACGATAACCTGGGAGGAGTTGAACAAATGTTAACTTCACAAATATATGTGAAACTAGCATTTTAGTAGCACAATGAATATATGCTGTGGGCACACAAAAAGATCCCTGCTGTCATTAGCACAACTTGAATGCATATTCTGGTGCTACCTTATTATAATGCCACCAAAACCATAACGTTAAATGTTCTGTCAGTTCAACACTATGTGCCCCATTTCTCAGGAGATTATGGGTATGTCAACACTGCAATTAAACACCCATGGCCGGTCCATTGTCAGATGACTCAGGCTATTGGGCTGTAAAATTGCAGAGTAGGTGTTTGTGGGGTTTCAGAGCCCAGGCTCCAGCCCAAATCTAAACCTCTACACTGCAATTTTAAACCCCAAACCCTGTGAGCCTGAGTCAGCTGATACAGGACTGCTATGGGTGTTTAATTGCAGTGTAGACAAACCCTGTGTGTGAATTGGCTACAAATATTTGCTGCCACTGAAAAGTGAGCAAAAAAGGAACCTTCATAACAAAATCACAACAGTATTTGAAGAGAAAAAGACATAATTCCATTTCTTGCATTATGCAATATGTCAAATTCCGTATTCATTCACAAAGTATAGAATATTCTGTTCTGCTAGCAAAATAAATACTCCAATCTATAAATACATTTCTCATAAAATCATGGAATTGGAGATACAAAAGACCTATTACATCATGTGACCATGTGACGACGCCCCTCCCTCCCCCCCCGCCATTGAAGGATTGTTCCCTGTAGTATATTCCCTAGTGTGCTCTTCAGGCTAGGTTTAAATATTTATATATAACAGTATTTTAAGTTTTGTTCCATTTCAAACTTTTCCAGTATGACAACCACAATGTTGAATATTTATAGATAGAAACTGTTACTAACCACTTGGATCTGACCCAATAGTTTGATCTGTATCCAGATTTCAGACTGTGGTGCTGGAACAATGTTTATTGTGGGTGTGCTGATTGGAACCCATATATTTTGTTTTTTTATTACTACTTCAAGTCAGAGGCTGCAGCCGCACTGATCCAGATCTGAACTTTGTATCTTGGCCCCTTCCCTAGCTTTGCTATTTATAAAGACACAAACACATAGACCTGAAACTTTACCATTTGTTTTTCTTTGTGAACATTCATGCTTGATCCAGTAACTAGAAGAATAACATTCACTTATGAAGTGAGCTATATGCTTGGAAATATGAGACAGCTATGTATTCTTAAAATAACTTTTGTCAGAGAGTCCCCTCAAAACCCTACACTTGTTGCACTGAGCATACAATTTTAGTGCGAGTTGTTCAGTATCTTCCTGTCCTGGAAGGTGGAAGAGATCTGTCTGCTACCAATAACGAAACTGGAGCTTCTTCAGTGCTGCTAGTTCTTCAGATGCCTCACTAAAAGGACAGTTCTGTATAACTTTACTTTAATCCTCCTTATCTGTGGCTGGATTTTGAGAGTTGAATGTGACCCATCGGAAAGTGCCAAGAAATGACTATTTAAAATTCTGACATGAATAATGATCTTATGATAGAGGTTGCTCCTGCATGCTAGCCATTAATTCCACTTCTTATATGAAGTTTCTTATTGCAGCAGCTGCTCAGAGATTCAAGGTTGTATTATCCTTTTAGGCACATCATGAGTTATTTTTGAAAGCTTTGTGGGGAGGGACAGAGAAAGATTTGTTAATTTGTGATTGGAGCTGATGCACAACAATATATGTCATTTTGTAGAACATCCACTAATTAGTTGCTTCAAAGGTGAATGAGCTCACTAATTAGGTTAGTTGTTTCAGTTCAGTAATAGAGTAAAAGAAATATAGCAACATATATGCTAAGTAAAGCACTTTGTTTAGGCATATGCTTCAAAAACAAGTCCATGCGTAACAGTGCATGGGAACTCTGCCAAACATTACTCCCTTATGCAGTAATTACCGTAAATAGGATTCTGCTTTCACATTATCAGTCAGTCAGCATTAAACGCTAACACAGCACCTCCCTCTTCCTTTCTTATGTCTTTCTCTGTTCAAGTATAACTCTTCTGGTAGGTTCTAATGGCAGAAATAAGGGCTGAGTTCAGCCTATAATCGGGCCCTTTTCAAAATAAATAAAATTACGGCTCCCGTCCCTACCCAGAACCATATTCTTACTTTGACTCTGGAAAATTAAAATACATTTCCCTTTTCACCTTTCTAGCTGTTATTCCCATCCACAGGTATTCAGCAGTCCTTAGGAAGGAGGATCCACAAATACTTTTTATTTGTGGGAAAAGTGAAAAGAACAAATAAAAGAAACACAATAATTATAAAGAGATATGGATATATAATACCACCCAATTAATGTGTCATGGCACAGTTCCAAGTATTAATTGTCCAGCTTGTTGAGTTCCAGAACTCACACAACAACCTCCACCCCATAAAATCCACTCAGTGGTCCACTTGGACTCACTGGTATTCAGGAGGGTGTTGGGGGTGGCTTGTCACCTGTCTGCTCCAATTCAGAGAAATCTGTACCACGAGCTCTTGCTGCAATGTGCACCTACCTTGCCCAGTTCTGTGACATCAGCTCTGCCACTGCTAGTCTGGTTGGGCCTTGCTGTGAAATCAGCTCTGCAGCACCACTGCTGGTCTGGTCAGGCCCTGCTCCAAAACCAGCTCGGCATTGCTCCTGACAGTTCAGCTTATGCCAATACTGCAGAATTACTCTGCACAGGGTTCAGAATCTCTAGGTTGGAACCCAGAGAAAAACTGGACTGAGTTACATATAATAACACAAAATGAATCCTGGGGATGGAGTCCCTGCTTCCTGCTCAAGAGCTCTTGATCTCTAGGACAGAGCCTTTACCCTCATTTTGAACTTGAATCCTATTTCCAAATCAGAGTCCACAACCTGTACATTCAGGGTAACCCACTAATTCCAGAGAACAGCTCAAACCCTTTCTATGTTTTTTTCATACCTACAGTTAAACAGTCTAGTATTATTCATACAATCAGAACATACGTAAATTCCATCTAAAACAAAAAAATTGTATGTGGAATTATGGGTAAGCAGCATATTCATGTCAATGAAGCTGCCGAGAACTTTTCCTCTTTTCTCCATAGAAGGAGCAGAGTTCTATCTCTATAAGCCCTATAACTCTTACACAAGGATGCATTTCCTTTTCCTATCTACATGGGAAGGAGGCTAATGGGGATTCTGGTCCAGGGAGGCAGAAATCCCGAGGTGTTTGGACACTGGGATGCCCTTAATCTTTCAAGGCTTATGAGAGATGGTGACTGGAAGGACTAGGGTCACCAGGTAACTATTGGTTAATTTTGAATTACGGTTTTGTGACTGAATATTTTGAAGTTACAGTCAGAGATCTTTAAACCAAAATGTGGTCATGAGAGTTTTACTGATGGTGCTTGCATGAAAATAATGGATATCTTAGTAGAAATTTGAGAATGATTTGAGAATGAGATCACCTGGATGAATGATTACCTTTGTTGGGTAACTTAATGCATTAAATAGTTTCAAGAGCTCTAGAGTTAGAGGTTTAGGCTTTGGCTCCATCTTTCACTGTAACAATGATGTTACAAAGAACATGAATTTATTACTGGGGCAGTGGTAAAAACCTCTGACATTTTTATTTGAAAGCATAATTTAATATGGAAAGGGATGTGCTGTTGTAATAACCTGTACTCTATAAGAAACCACCCAAAGCAGAAGGAATTCCCTTTCTGTGTAGTTAAGTGCTCATTTTCATTTATGATACAGTAACAAACCTCATGTTATTAAACTACAAGCTAAGATGGAGAAGTTGATCAGCTTTAACATGTCTTCTACCCTTAGAAAAATGTTAAATGATATAATTAGATAGACAACCATTGCTCACTTTATTCATCCAGGTGATCTCATTGACTTCAGGGGGACTACTTTCTTGAGTAAATGAGCAGCATTTGATAAACTGAATGGATTTCTAAAAGCTTCAGTTTGATTTAACCATAGCTCTAGTATTAAAAGGGGAACTATCTCTTATCAGAAGTGGGAAACCAATATTATTTTCCCATGTATGGCTCAAGCTTAAGTTGGTGCTTTTCTTGGAATCTCTCAATAGCTTAAGTTAGTTTAGAATGCTACCACTTGTTTGCTTAGAGGCACTTTTTGTTGGGAGCAATTAACTCAGTTGCTCTGGGAACAGAACTGGGTAACACAAACAAGCTTTCAGGTGGAGTTGGTGTTCATGGCTTGATTTTTCAAGCCCTAATTGGATTGAGTCTGTTTTACTTGAGATACCACCTTGCTGCTCCCTCCAGATTACTAGAACTGGTCAAAAATGTTGCAATGGAGTGTTTTCAAACTGGAAAACAACCATTTTGTCCAAACTACAATTTTATTTTATTTTTTTACAGGTACATGAAATAGATTAAATTTCATTCTGAAAAAGTCAAAATAGAAAGTTTTGACATTATCAAAATTCTTCATTTTGAATTTGTTTAATTTCAGCAGGGCTTTTTGTTTGAAATATAGATTATAGCTTATAATATAATGTAAAGTAAAAAGTAAAACTCTAAGCTAAACATTTCTATTTTATCAAAAGAAATCATTTAGCTTGACCCAAAATACTTAAAAAAAAAAAATGGTTTCAAAGGAAATTCAAATTCTGAATGAAAACAAATGTCCTGTGATGTGGAAATTCCAGGAACAGTTCTTCATGTTAATGTTGCTGTGATCAGCAGAGGTGGTGAACCTGTGCTCCCTAGATGTAGAGGGAGCTGTGGCAAGGCACTCCTAATAAGGATCTCTCCACTTTTGAATGTGTGCTGAATCAGTCAGCTTGCCTCTGGGAACTCCTGTTTTTTCCGCAGCTCCTCACACATACTTTGCATTTTATAGCCCCCTTTAATTAAGGATCTCAAAGCAACCTACAGAGACTTTCACATATATTTTATGAGTGGGTATGTTGTTAGTACTGCAGATTGTTGCTAGTGCTGTTGTTCTTGGAACACTAGTATTAGCTGCACTAGCAGAGATGCAGCTTGAAGACTCAGCAGACCTCGAGGTTGTTCATTAAGAGAGACCACAGACTTGGTTCGGTGGCAAAGGCTCTCAGCCAGGTTAATTGTTGACAAAGTATGGTACTAGTGCCCCATAGGAGCTACAAGTATACTAACGTATGTATGGCTGCAACATGGTACCAATTCAATCGACTTATCAGGATGCTATCCCCTAGACCAGTTCAAACATGCCCCTACTTGGCTTCTCCTTTTATACATTGATACAAACAAGTTATGTATTGCATTTCAGATGTTGTTAGTTACTACCCTTATCCCTTGTACTTACTAGTTCAAACAAAACATCCTCGTCCATTATCCTGTCAACCCATCCTTATCTTATAATGTGTCTGTGTGTCCCTGTACCGTCTCTTAGGAATTTGTTTACATAGATTCTGGAAAAAGAAAAGGAGCACTTCTGGCACCTTAGAGGCTAACAAATTTATTTGAGCATAAGCTTTCGTGAGCTACAGCTCACTTCATCGGTGAAGTGAGCTGTATCTCACGAAAGCTTATGCTCAAATAAATTTGTTAGCCTCTAAGGTGCCAGAAGTCCTCCTTTTCTTTTTGCGAATGCAGACTAACACGGCTGCTACTCTGAAACCTGTCATAGATTCTGGAGATGTTGGTGTGTTCTTGTACCATCCTCTCCAGTCAGGAATGTGCTTACTTGATTAACCGATACCTGGTGTGTTACTATTCTGCCAAGGCCAGGCCTACTTTTGTTCATAGACTTTGGTTCATAATGTTAATTATGCCTCGGGCTCCTGCAAGGCCTTCAGGGTAAACTGAGGTCCAGGGAGTTCAGGTGATATGCTCAAACTCACATCGTGATCTGGTGGCAGATCTTAGATTTCCGAACTCCCAGTTGCATGTTCTAACTTCTAACCATCTGTCTTCTTTTGTGACAGAAGACCATATGTACTCCAACATCTTGATGCACAGGGACTGAGCTAAAATTGTTATTTCTTTTTGGATTTACCCATGAAGTTCCCATAAAATTATTAGGAGTTAAGACCTATCCTCATGTGCTGTAATGAATGTTTACTTTATCGTTTCCACCATTTTTTCCTAAGATAAGAGTGTCTACAATAGGTTGAATTTTATGGCGACGCCATCAATCCACCATTGCACCAAGGCTGTAAGGGAAGGAGATCATAATGCAGTTCTTTACATTCTAAATTATTTACGTAATGCCCCTGAATGAAGAAGAATATTTTTATATATACATATATTATGTATACAACAAAAATAAACTGATGTCATTCATAAACTTCCACATTTTGCATCTTTATAGGTAGGAGACCTGCTGTTCATCAAGATGGTGAAGAAAAAAATAATGGAGCAGCAACAAGACGGAGGAGAACTCCAGAGTGATACTCTGATCGAAATTAGCAGTGAGGCAAAGGTAGTAAAAGAAGGGAAAAGGTATCCTTTGTAAATGTGATGGCTTTTATTCAGGGCCTCTATGATATGGTAGTCATTTTTGTGTGTGTGTGTTTCTCTCTCTCTCTCTCTCTCTTTCACTCTTTACCTTTGTCAGCATTTTTAGCTTCCAATTACTGAAGTCTTTTAGAATAATCTCATTACACAATGGAAAGTAATATAATAATTAATTAAATTTTGGTTAAATGAAGTGTTGGTACTTTATTTAAATTAATCCAACAGGATGTGACACAGTCTCCTCTGACTAAGATCTTGTTTAATATCAGCTCCATCTGCAAAAATACATTTATTTTTAATGGAGTTGCTTATATCGTTTTATTTCTTCTGATGAAGTGAAAACAATACTAAATACAAACATACTTGACAAGAAAGGTTTCAGATTCATATTAAGTAGGGAAACAGGCTTCAGTGCCTTTTTGTTTCAGTCTGCTGAGGAAGTTGATAATATGTAGCAAAAATGCAGTAAGGAACTTAAATCATAACATCTATATGAAATTAAAATTAATAATAATAATGAAAAATAATAATATTTTCATAAAAGGTTAAGGCCTTTGGAGAGTCCATCTTAACTGGGGGAAAGGGAGAAGTCGATATAAGTGGCCAGTTAGTTAGGTAATTAGTTGTGATATTTGTTCTAAGATGAGGGAGTCATCTTTTTGCAGTTAAAACAAAACAAAAAAAAATTACCAATTTCTTATGAGTGGCAGACAACTCTAGCCAAAGTGTCTTGTTCTGTGTGTACCATTGCTTCCTAGTACATGGAAGCTGCGGGAAAGCCTGCACCACTTCCCGCAGCTCCCACTGGCTAGAAACAGCAAATCGCGGCTACTGGGAGCTGTGGGCGGCCATGTCTGTGGCCGGTCAATGTAAACACTGTCTCACTGTCCGCCAGTGATTACCCTGACGGGGCGCGTGCAGCCCACAGGCCGCAGGTTGCCCACCACTGCACTAGCTCCTCCTTTCTCCCAAGAGAAACTAGGAAGTATTTCTTTAAAAAACAATTTTCCATGTCAAACTTCTCTATCTCTTCAAATTTGCACTTCCTTAACACAGAATAGGACACTAGGAAAGATCAAAGGTCATAAGAAGGGTTGGGAGTCAATGGAATCAAGTAATACAAATTTAGTATTGTTTTACAGACCGTGACTAGAGTTCATGTTGTATAGTGCTGAGCACCTTAAAAAGCATGTACTGGAAATATACTGGTGGGAACAGTGGGACATTAAGGACCTGATATAAATCATATTGAAATCAGTAGGAGTCTTTTGATTGGCTTGAGTTGTATTTGGATCAGGTCCTTAATAAATTGGGGTTATAGTGTTCTCCGGTGGCAAAATATCTCAGTTCTTCTCAGTGACAGATACCAAAAATGGATCATGAAAACAGTATTGGCATAATGTTACAAAGGTGCCAACCTAATCAGCGTACTCTCAGAAATAATGCAAATGGCATTATCTGCTTGTCTCATTATCCAAAGTCTCTGGGTGTTATGCTTCACTCCTGAGTCTGGTATCAGAGTGTCTTGTTGCTGCCTGAACTAAGGAATCTCCTCCTCCCCAAAAGAAATTTCCTTGTGAAAAGATTGTGCAGATTCAGTAGCGGACTTCCTCCTTTAAAGAAAGTTTACTGTTCAGGCCATTTCTTTTCCTAGTAAACTTTATATAAATAAAGCCAATAAATTGCTCCAGACATTGTTTTCTGTGTGAAGATAATAGAGTGATAGTATTTATCCAAATTTTAATGCAGTACTAATTGAATAAAGTATTCTGTGAAATCATTACAATGTGTAGAATTTCTTTTAGTAGCAACTTTAAGAAAAGTAATTTAAAGGAAGAGCCTCTTGGACAAACACATGCAGATATTTAGCTAATAATTACAATTTACAAAATATACTTATCTATACTAATGCAACATTTTCAGATGCCTTAGGTTTTAAATATTGCTACATTTGCTTTCTATGCCAGTATTTGAAACTATTACTTGCTTATTCTCAACAGGCCTACTGTCTTTCCCATTGTTGAAGCATTTAAACAACAATTATCTTCCTGAGTCACAAAGTGAGGTGGTGTATGATCTTGTGCACCAAGTTCCACTGTTACTTTAAAGAGATAAAACAATTTTAGAGAAGGAATACAGAATGATTTTCAGGGAGATAAAAGGATTTAATTTATGATTTGTAAGATGATATGGACAAAATAAGTAAAATTGGAATGCTTTAGCAACCCCCTGGGAGAAAATGATGAACTAAATTCATTCCTGGTATAATTTCAATGGAGTGACACCAGGGATGAGTTTGAACGAGAACATTACAAGTAACAAAACGGAAAGATTGTGGCTTATTACTGATTACACCTATTAGCCAGGTGGTTTAGAGTCCAACGGTGTCCCAGACTCTTTGTGGATGATATTCCAGTGCTGAGAGTGATTATTTAAATGAGAGGGAAAAAAGGACACCATGTTAACTCCCACAATATTGTGAGATCAAAAACTCCTTACTCTTAGCATGCACAAAACTTACACAGCAAAAGAGGTGTCATTAACAACCTGCCAGGAACTAGAGGACCACATCAAATTGGCATAGAACTGATCACAGCTACCTGTGGCTTTTCTGTGGAAAAATGTTCCATGGAGATTTGGTCCCCACATGCAACATTATTTGAGAACTAAATTGCTTTGCTAAATGGTACCTATTAGACTTAAATGAAGATACTCCTAGATTAGGAGTAATAGCAAAATCTTCTTTAAAAGAACTCTATTATTGTTAGGACTAGGGACCTTCTCCTTTTATGTGGGAGATATCCACAACACTCACAAAGAGGATTGCTTTGTCAAGTAACAATGTGCATGAATTAGGTCTGGTCTGCACTGGGGCAGTGATTGATCTAAGTTACTCAACTTCAGCTACGTGAATAACACAGCTGAAGTCAACATACTTAGATCACTGCGGTGAGTTGACAGCTGACGCACCCCCTTCAACTCCGCCTGAGCCTCTCGCTCCGGTGGAGTACCAGAATCGATGGGAGAGCACTCGGCGGTCAATTTATTGTTTCTAGACTAGTTGTGATAAATCTGTCCCCGCTGGATTGATCGCTGCCTGTCGATCCTGCGGGCAATGTAGACAAGACCTTAGTCTTCTCCTAAGACCTTCAACACAATATCATATTTTAACTCATGAAACTTACCTACCAAGTGTTGTCAATATCATCCATTTCCTTAAGTATCCTTAGTTTTCTTTTTTTCCGTTTTCTACTCTTTCCAGCTCTTTTCCAGTTTCCTCTCTCTCCCCCCTTCTTTGCTTCTGGTAATGTTTCCTAACCTTCAAGAATCCATTTATGTAACTCACCAAGCTGCAGTACTGAAAACTAGGCTCATTACTGGTGCATGTAAACATGTAGTATTAATGAAAATAATTGTTTTCATGCAAGCTTTTAAAAGTTTTTTTTAGAGTGATAAACTGTACACACAAAATCATATTTATACCCGGTAGTTCTTGTGCCTGTACTCGTTTTCTAAAATAATATTTTTGATTGTTTTCATGTCAATATTTACATGCTGAGGTCACATTTGCCATAAGTTGCACTTATATATATGAAAAAAGAGGGTTGCTTGTGTTTGGCCGATGTACTGAGTAAATTTTGTATGTGCTTTGCATAGTGTGTTGATCCTGTAATCAAAGGGTTAACTATCTCATATTGGATGTGTGAAGCTGCCAGTGATTCAAGAGCATGAATACCAACCTCAGGGAAGACTGTTAGGTAGCAAGGCAGAAACCCCAAACTGGTTGTGAGTTCTATACTTGATTTTACTAACCAATAATCAAGGGTAAACACCTGAGGCAGTAAACGAGCCTAAACAGGGAGTCACAGACAGTCCCCTTGGGTACTCTGATCTATCTCACGACTCAGGTGAGCATACCATTGTGATTGATGGTCCCTTACATCAATATTCAGCTTACTCCTAGTCCCAAAGGACCAGTCACTTAGCCCAGGTCAATTGTACCTTAGATCTTACACCAAAGCTTGTAGCCAGCCTTATAATGAACTGTATAAAGATTTATTTGTAGGAAAAGGACATGAGAGTTATTTACAAGTTTAAAGAAGGTAAATATATATACACAAATAAATTACAATCTTAAATTGCAAAAAGTAACAGAAGCTTCTATAATAAGTAAACTCTATATATCCTTTAGGGCTAACTCAATTTAAGCACTGACGATCTCTTGTTTATGCCTAATAAACCTTGTGCCACCTCCCACCCCCAAGTCCAAGCATCATAGAGATAGAGTTCCTTCTTGCTAGGGGTTTTTATTCCCCTCCTCCCTTGTGCTCTGTGCTGCAAACTCAGCTGACAGCAGTAATCCACTTGCATGATTCATCTTCACAGGTCAGGGAAGGACAGAACAATCAACATATTTTGTCCTTTTTAATGTCCCACAATAGTCCTTGGTGGGCAGGATGTAACACTTTCTGTTGGAGATCAGTACTTCACACTAGTTAATGTCTCTGTCCTGTATGGTTATTTGCCAAGTCACAGTGGCTCACAGTACATCCACTCAAATATTATCTTACAATATGGGATGCAGGTGTTATAACTGAGATGAATGGACGCAGCAACTCACGAGTATTCAATAAAATATAAATACTAAACCTATTCTTATTATTCTGATACCTGTTTTAACAATACTAACACAGGTGAGCCTGACTGATTCCAGCTGTGTACTTGGGTGTGTTCAGTTGAGACATGAGGACTTTGGCATGAGCTGTCACCTGGTTTCCCAGTGTACCAGTAGGCACACGGGATAGGCTACAATCTATGTGAACTAGCTTACTATAACTCTTTGAGGCTAGTGCTAAAGGAGATTCATTGTTGCATCCTGTATTCTGGTTCTACAGGTGTTTAACTAGTTTCACTTGGTCTGGAAGCAGAGCTATGTGAAAAGAGAGCTTGAGAGCTGTGGTGTAGAATTGGTTACACTGCTGTATTGAGCTGTAGGTTCATGTAATCTTCTGTGCTTAAACCAAGGTAAAGGTTAGCTTTAAAATAAACTCAGTGCAGGAATTTGGTTATTCTTCAGACTGTCCTCCTGCCTAATTGCATTATAGCATTTGTCACTTCACATACAATAGTATGGCTAGGTGTTATGAACATTTAGTTCTGTTGTACTAGAAATCTTAATTTTAAGATCAGCTTCATTGTTGGTTTGCTTTCTCAGACTGCTCCCTGGTAAGCTGAGTGGCCAAAATAATTCAGAATGGAATATTTATCTCCCCCACATACATGAATACAGCACACAAGTAAATAATTGCCATCCCAAATTTGGCCTACTCTTCTGTAAAGAACTGCTGTTCATAAACATTTAATTAATTAGAGGTGTGACTGGATATACACTAATTGGATATTTTCTGTTTTCATAGGAAAAAAAAATAATTGCATCCTCTAACATTTTCAAAAGCACTTAAGCAACTTAGGAGCCTACATCCCATTGATTTTCTATGGGACTTAAGTTCCTAGGTCACTTATGTCCATTTGAAAATTTTGCCCTGTGTGATTAAACTAAATCAGTGGCAAACAGTGTACATAGCATCTCCAACCAAACTGAATTACTGCCTCTCAACAGCAGAGGAGAAAGGCAATTGGTATAGATTTGGAATACTCATATGAACCTTTGTTATTCATTCCAAGCCTGGAACACATCTTGCAAAAGAAATTAGAGGAGAGGTATGTCCTAGACCAGTGGTTCTCAACTCTGGTCCACCGCTTGTTCAGGGAAAGCCCCTGGCGTGCCGGGCTGGTTTGTTTACCTGCTGCGTCTGCAGGTTCTGCTGATTGCGGCTCCCACTGGCTGTGGTTTGCCACTCCAGGTCAATGGGGGCTGCTGGAAGGGCGGCCAGCATGTCCCTCTGCAGCCCCCATTGTCCTGGAGCGGTGAAACGTGGTCAGTGGGAGCCGTGATCGGCCGAACCTGCCAACACAGCAGGTAGGCAAACCGGCCGGCCCGCCAGGGGCTTTCCCTGAACAAGCAGTGGACCAGAGTTGAGAACCACTGTCCTAGACAGAGGCTGAGTGAAATTAGGAATTTCCATCCTGTAGGAAATTCTGACATTTCAACATTTATTTTCATCTCAAAACTGGATGAAAAGTTGTAATTTTATATATTTTTTGTGAAATAGAAAATCCAAGACATTTCAATTTGGAAATGTCAAAACATTTCATTTTGTCATTTTCAATTGAAACAAAATATGTTGACATTCCTAAAATTGAAATATTTCATTTTATTTTGTTGAATTGATCTGAAACACTTAGTTGTTGAGTCAATTCAGCATTAAATTGTTTATCTTGCCCTATAGGAGTTGTAGTTCTGGCCCGCATAGTTTCTAGGGAGCCCAACCCAAAAGAGGACATGATCTCCCACAGTGCAATATGTCCTCAGCTGACTGATTTTTGTGATGCATGGAGGAGTTATATGACTCTGGGTGTATCATGGGAGATTTAGTCCAACCGGAGAACCTAGTTTGAATGTGAGAATGGGGACAACAGGCTCCAGGAATGAACTATAGTTCTATGATAAACCCAGAATCTTATAACTCCCGCAAGTACCACACAGCTTGGTCAGCTGGATCCATATTGCGTTGTGGGAGATGTAGAACAACAAGGAGTCAAGCTAATAGGAGACAATGGTGAACCGAACTATAGCTCCCATAAGGCTATGTTAGGGAATTGCAGTTTAATGGGGTTTTAACTTATTTAAAATGTGATATATTATTTTTCACTTCAATACAATACAATATTCTGACTTGGGTTGGTGCAACATAAAACAATATATTTTATTTTGATTTTCCTGATGGAATATCAAAACATTTTGGCAAAATTGAAATTTTCCAGCCAAAAAAAATTGATTTTTGTGGAAACTTCATTTTCTTTTGGAATGATTTTCTGACAGAACATCCTCAACCAACTCTAGGCCTAGCATTTTTTTTATATATCCTTGCTCCCTCTGGGAAAGAAATCAAAGAACCAAATGAATGGTAAAGGCTGCATGCTGCTCCCTCTGATATCAGTAAAAACAGGAGTTTTGCTATTATCATGGGTGGGAACAGGACTGGTTGACAGACATTAAAGGGATTCCTTATTGGTCAAATATTCTTTTAGAAATGTCTGGACTTTTTAGACACTGTGATTCAAAGTAAGCATCGTCAATCATTGGCTCAAATGTGAAGTAAACACTGTGGAAATAAAAAAAATAGTTGAATTTAAAACTTTTACCTGTTTTGACAAATCTCATGTAACACAGAAACTAAGCCATGTTCTCCAAGCCTGGGGATTCATCAAGTTGCAGTGTTAAATACTGACTCATCTTAACTTGTTTTATGAACTGGTTCTGGATTTTCTCTCCTAGGTCATCAGTTCATTGTGGATGGTATTACTTTACATAAGGATGGTTTTCAGTGCTATGGTTGCATGTTCCCCAGTCAGAATTCTACATGTGTCTATTGCTGCTGAGCGTCTGGCCAATGGTGTATGCTTCTTTGCATTTTGCAATGCACAAGGCCATAGCATAAGATGCTTCTAAGGCTTTTTGAGGACAGTTGCTTCTTTCGACATGATCTTTTTTACAATATTAATTCTTCTTGTTTCCAAAGAGAAAAAAAGTCACACTTTTTATGAATTATAGGGGTTTGGTTTTGAAATACTGGTGTAGTTTCCTTAGTCACATATTTTTGTTTACTAATATTGAAAACAAATGATAAATTGTGGCTGTGGACTTTGCACAGTAATACCGAGACATGAAAATGCAAACAATGTAACTATCATCCTATTCTTTCCTTTTCTGTTTAACTTTATTAAAAGCATCATCTTCAGCTGAATGTTTGCACATGTAGGCTTAATACTTCATAAAAATATGCTCTATTGTACAGACAAGACGCACCTGTCTTTCCCTCAGTCCGCTGCCCCTATCTGCCAGTGCTGGTGCTTCCCCCAGAAGAAAGTCTCTTTATTGAGGGCTCTTTTGGGAAGTGGGGAGCACAGGAAGGCTTCCAGCTCCAGCAGTAGCAGCAGCAACAACATAAGACACGTAGATAAGATGAAGGTGATTTTTAAGCTTACTTTAATAGTCTTTGTCAGAAAAAGGCAAATCCAATAATGTTTCCCCAAACACTCATTGCTCCCTTATTAGCCCTTTGTGGCTCCCCAAGGGATACATGGTGCTCAGTTTGGGAAGCACAGGAGTAAGTTATATATAGGTTTGGAAGGTTTAGCTTTTATCGATAAGTGTTGGTAAACATCAATTTAACCATACACACACAAACTATATATATAATTCCCATTGATAATAATAAAAGTTTACACGTAGGCAAAGTAAGAAAAATACAGCTTAAGAATTTAGAGTTTGATTTAAGAATGTTTGTTGTATATTTTGAGATGTGATGTTAACAATTCATGCTTTAATCATTGTAAAACTATTTTTTAATCTCAACATCTATCATTAAATGCTTATTTTCTGACATATCCCCTAATTGCCAACAGCTGTGAAAATTTAAGTTGATACAAATTCAAAAAATGCTTTAAAATAAACATTGATATTATTTGACAAAATTATTACAAAAATAAAAATTGAATTCTGCCGAGCCTAGTTATCCACTAAAACTGAGCTCCAGAAGAATTCTTCATTTTTGTAGGATTTAATGACCCAGCTACTACTCCCACAAATCAGATTGTTAGATGTCTAAAGCAGAACAAAACGTGGTAATAACTGTTTACAAAATCTGAAGATGAGGCAAAGCCTTCCTAAATATTGGGGCCATTAGGTATAAGGTGTTCAGCACACAGCTGTAAATGGCATGGCAGTGTACCTTTCACCAATGCAGCATTCACTGGACATGCAAAGCGTGACATCTTATGGGTGACTTAATTCAGCTGCCCTGTTGACATTAGTGGTGCATAATTAGTAATATGTGGTGGGAACATAAGGTGTACTGAAATAAGAAAATAGACCCAGCAAGAATATATAAACTAAAGCAGCTCATTCTCCACCATGCTTTAACTACATCTGCACCATTTCACTCTCTTTGGGGGTAAAATTCAACTGTGGCATAAGTGATAGCAACTTTCATTGACTTCAGAGGGAGCTGACCTGAAGAAGAACTCTGGTCCAATAAAGGATATTATGTCACCCACCTTGTCTCTCTAATATCTTGGTGCCAACATGGCTACAACATTGCATATGGCAAATTAGTGAGTTGCTTTCTGCAACCACTTATCTGTTTTCTGATGAGCTTTCATCCAGTATGGAGTTTACATCACCTTTTATATGTTTCTATGGGCCAATTTATGCCCTCACTCACTCTAAAGCAACTCCACTTAAATATTTCCTAGGTGCAACTGAGGGCAGAACTTGGGCCTATATGTCAGAACTCCTACAGAAAACTCAATAGGGTTGACTTGGCTAACTTGTTTTTGGTTCCAAATGAGATGAATGATGCTTCAGTGTTTGGCTCCTTTCTCCCACACTTAAGGAGACTAAGTGTCTGTACAACACACTATATTTAAGAATTGTGCTGTACAAAACTCTTGTCAACATTATGTGTGTCAAATTGCCCTTATTTGAAGTTTACATTACAAGCTGAAGGTGATTATTTTTTTAAAATAGGATTATTTTTATTAGGGTGTGAAAAGGCATGGATAAAACAGTGCAAAAGGCGATACCAGTTTTCTGAAGGAAAAAAGAAAAGATGAGTATGCTCTCGATTTATTTTCTTGATATTATTTTCATAATACAATCACTCACAGTTGAGATAATGGATTTTTCACTCATCAAATGAAGGGGTTCTCTGAGGCAGAATTGCATTGTCTCTCAGCATCTTGCAGAAGAATTCCTAACAAATTATCCTCTTTGTAAAGTTACACATTTTAAAACTCGGTATATTGTAGAGCTTAGTGGAGCTAGCAGGGTTATCTGAATTATTAATAATAAATAAGATATGTAACACTTATATTGCCTTTTACAACTACATTAGCTAATGAACTGCATGTAAGAACCTGGAAAATGGCACTGAGATTGAGTGTTTGGGAATCAGAAGCCCTGTAATCTTAACATAACACGTAGGTAACAAGATGTGCTTTCTGCCTGATTTTCCAGCCAGCCCTGGGCATGTCTGTCCTCTCCTAGAAAAGTTTACTTAGAAGCTCACCTAAGCTTCTCCTTTCCAAGGAGCTACCAGGTGGGTGAAAATAGGGAATAAAATGATGTGTGGCAACCACTAAGGATTGTGAGGGAACAGAAGGGTACGGTGTTAAATTTAGATAACCATCAGACAACATTAGTGGAGCTGAAGAGAGCATCTTCCCAGGAATATCAGGGGAAAGAGAAGTACTAAGCGAATTGTGGGGAGGGGTATTCCATAGGTGTAACTGAGGAGGAGAGGGCAGTCACCAGGACTGGCTGCAAAAGTGAAAAGAGATGAAATAGTAGAAGAGCTGGGGTATCGTTCTTACTGAAGTCCAAGGGAGTTTAACCATTGACTTCAATGGTAACAGAGTTAGATCAATGTCAAGAAAATCCCACCTGCCATATTTAACATAACATGCAAAAAATGTTATCTGGCTTGTATACTGAATGTGATAGGATTTCACTTCGAAAATTTTCAAGCAGCTCTGTTGCTATCAAGGTTTTTTCCACAAAAATGCAGTTTCTGCCAAATCAAAACTTTTTCTTTTGAAAAAAAATTGATTTTGCCAAATATTTTAGGTTTTCAGTCATGAAAATCTAAACAAAATATTTTTTCACATTCGGCTGACATGTACCTGAACATATTGGTTTGCCAACCCAAATTTAAATGTTTCATTTCAGGTCAGTCCAACATTAACCTACCTCTCTGTGCCTGAGCTGCCATGCTGCCTCATGAGAGCTGTAGATTGGATGATTCTTACCCTTGTTCCCCTGAAGAGTCCAAGCTCCCTGCCTGGCTTATATCTCCTATTTTGCACCACGGTATTCCTTCTGGTTGAACTGTCACAATGCATCATGGGAGTCATGTGACCATGACATATTTTGGGAGATATAGTCCAGATAGGAAACTCATCCCATAGAGGAGAAAGAGAGCATAAATCTACAGAATGGAAGCATAAGAACTACATCTCCTATGAAACCATGACACCTCATGGGAGCACAGAGTAATGGTGAACCAAGCTGAAAGGGAATAGTTCAATTTGGAAATGTTTAATTGAAACAAAATGTTTAAACATTTCTTAATTGAACTGTTTCATAACTTTCCATACAAAGACAAAAATAAATATTTTGACTTTTTTAGCTTTATTTATGTTTAAAACAGATCTTGACTCTGTGAATTTCCTGCAGGTTGGAAATTCTGATTTTTTTTTTTTTTTTTTTTTGTGGACTAGCTCCATACTAATGAAACACAACTTTAGGAAGTTTGACTTCCACACAATGTTTTCTTAAATTGGACAGGTATTTAAGTGCATATGTATTTGTATTTCTCACTCTATAAATCAGACAGAATTAAACTGAGTATCTGATGTATAGTGACTAATATAATTAGATGTTTCATCCGCTGAAGTGTGTTGCTTTGATGATGTACTACCAGTAAGGTCATCACCTTTGCTATTCATTAACATTCTTGTTATATTAAATAATACAAGAGTATTGGGACTGATGCAAAAGAGAGTGCCTTATTTCTGTTTACATAGTAATTAATAATTTAATAAAAAGCAATAATGTGGGAGGAGACTTCGGACTGTAAGCCCTTCAAAGTGGGAGATGTGTCTTTTCAGTGTTTTCACAGCCACCAGCATACCGATGTTCAATTCTTGTTTTTCCAATAAAGTGATCCTGAATTAGATACTACTTGAAGGTAGGAAAATGTGGAAGGTGGGAAATGTTGTTTGTCTCTTGGAGCAGAGGAGAACCCCAGTGATTAAATAGCTTGTTATTCCTCTTCCTCTCTAGCATCCACAGCCACATGAGGCAGTGTGATGGACAAGCTATCAAAACATTGTCTAGTCTGTCTCTCTTCTTTATGCATGAATACAGAAAATGGGAGAAAACCAACAAAGTGTTTATCAGAATAATCCAGGATCTTTACAAAGGTATGGTTTTGATTTGGTTCTACAAATAGATGAAGGCTCATGGAGGGCTGATTTTTTTTTCCTGATTCATTTAGTCTACTTTAATGCTCACTTTTGGTTTGTGTGGCTATAGAAAAGTAGTGGGAGATAGATATATCAGCTCCAGGCTAAACAAATCCCTGGTACCAGGATAAGTGAAATGGCAGTTGCTCCAGGCCAATTAAGACACCTGGGGCCAATTAAGAACTTTCCAGAAGGCAGGGAGAAAGCTAGGTTGACTGGGACACATGAAGCCAATCAGGGACTGGGTGAAAGTAGTTAAAAGCCTCCCAGTTAGTCAGGTGGGGGTGGATGTCAGGAGCTGTGGGAGGAAGTTGCGCTGTTGAAGAGACTGAGTAGTACACACCAAATCAGGCACAAAGAAGGAGGCCCTGAGGTAAGGGTGGAGCCTGAGGAAGTGGGGGCTGCTGTGGGGAAGTAGCCCAGGGAATTGTATGTGTCATGTTTCTAAAATGTCAGCTATCATAGCTGATACTATTAGGGTGCCTGGCTGGAGCCTGGAGTAGAGGCTTTGCCCACTTTGCCCCCTCCCCGATTACTCACTGAGACTGGGAAACAACAGAGACTGTGCAAGGAGGACAGCTTCTCCTTACCTCCCTTGCTGGCTTATGATGAAAATGGCTCAGGAGACCGTGAGCCTTGTCTCTAGAGAGAGAAGGGTTACATGGAGGGTCACAGTGAGCCTCTGAGGCTAGCAAAATCCACCAGGAAACGCGGGACCCACGGAGACAAGGACCGAGCTTTGTCACACTTGTCATTGATTTTGCCTGTGCTTCTACCCTGACCTCATGCTCCACCTAGAGCATCTGAAATATACTTTAGATAGTATTGGAGTCCAGACTCTTAGGGAGTTTTTGTATCTAAAAAGGTTGACTGACATTGTGGGGCACATAAATAACTGTTTAATGAAATAGAGATTTGTAGATATCAACCAGATATAAATTTAAATGTGAATTTA
This sequence comes from Chelonia mydas, assembly GCF_015237465.2. Taxonomy (NCBI): domain Eukaryota; kingdom Metazoa; phylum Chordata; order Testudines; family Cheloniidae; genus Chelonia; species Chelonia mydas. Next base: position 69,954,991 of record NC_057849.1, read on the forward strand.
TATATAAAAATGGTGTTTTGTAAATTGTTATGACTTCCAGATGTGTAGCTAGATGACTGCTATTATCTGTTTACTAATTTCCTCAATGAGGTGTCACACAGAAACTCACTGTGGGAAATCTTAACAAAATCTTTAAAGGATTCTATGAGTCTAAGACTCTTATTTTCTGCTCCATGGTGTGTGAATGAGAACTATAATAACACTAATATGAAGGTAATTACCATCTCTAAATTATTTCAGTTGAGCTTCCTCTGTAACTTTATATTTCAATTTCTCAAAAGGCACAGCAGAATCTGTTCTGGAAAAAAAAATCTTAAGAAATTGGAAGCTGACATCAATCAGCTAAAGTTGTAAACAGTTCAAGCATGCAACAACTGTGTGTGCAAAATGTGCATGCAATTGCTATGATTGGGCACAAAAAGAAAGTAGCTATGTGAAAATGACCATAATTATCCATTTGGTCCTGTTTGCACAAACCCACAATTGTGTTAAATGCATGTATACACATAAGTGTTGGAACTCTAGGATGTTGGGGGTGCTGCTGCATCCTCTGGCTTGAAGTAGTAATGGAGTTCATAGAATCTCAGGGTTGGAGGGACCTCAGGAGGTCATCTAATCCAACCCCCTGCTCAAAAAAGCAGGACCAATCCCCAATTTTTGCCCCAGATCCCTAAATGCTCAAGGATTGAACTCACAACCCTGAGTTTAGCAGGCCAATGCTCAAACCACTGAGCCATCCCTCCCCTCAACATAAACACATGGTTTCTGCCTTCAGCCTCCTTTGCTCCCCCTCCCACAACACACTAAAAATTATTCCAGCACCTATGTATACATATCTCTGTAAACAACTGTCCATTTAACTTGTTAACAAATCTGGTCCTGTTACTACAAATTCTTACTAAAAATATTGTTATTTGCAGATACAAAGCACAGGTAGCAAAATGCTTTTCCTTCAAATTCTTTTCTAGTGTAACTCCACTGACAGCAATGAAGTTACACCATCATAAAATCTGGTCCTTCATAGTTACAAATGTATTCACAGAATATTCACAAATTATGGGACCAATCCTGAGATGCAATGAGGACGTGGTTCTCCCGTTAAAAAATATGTCTTATGCACCAGGTAGTTTCTGTGGCAGAACAAAGATCATTTGAAATAGATTTTCTTTTAGACTTTTTATTGTTGCCATTGCTAAGACATCTGGATGCCGTACATTAACCAAACAATCTGATTAAAAATCAACAGAACATAACAGAGACCAAACATAATGTATCTTAACTTCTATATGGCTAGTTTGATTATTTTTCATGCTAGACAATAATTATGTCATCTATACAAGCAGCCATTTATAGTCCACAGACCACAAAATGCAGGTAGAGTCCAGATGATCTTCTACCCCAGTTTACGCTTAGGTGGATTTTTATTTGAACTAAAAGGTAATTTTTAAGATATAATTTTGACACTTAAAATTGATTGTTAAATTATTGTTGCATATCCTCAGAAACACAGGCAGGAAAGTTCAGGACAGGCAGTCATTTAGACACTCCCAGGTGGGAACCCTGATCTCAACAACCATACTTAATGTGTGTATAGTACGGTCACTTAGATGCTTATGCTCATGCCAATCTGTTAGGATGGCACTGTGCCCACTGAAAAATTACTTGAGCCTTTGCCCTAGTGCATGGTTGCCAAGCAAGTGTGTTTTTTTTTTTTTTTTTTTTTTTAAGGAGCAGCTTGATGATGCTTCAAGTTCCATCTCTATGCATCATTCCTATATCCACGCAATCACTTAAGCAGTAGCATCACATGCATCCTTAAACTTAATCATACCTATTGACTGTCCTGTGCCACAAAAAGAAAATCTCCATAGTTCAGGAAAGAAAGACATATGGGTCATTCACTACCAAAGTCCTCCTCCAGGTAATACATTTAATAAATTTTGAATGATAAAACTAGTCATTCAATCTGCTGGTGACTCATTCCCCTGTGTTCATTCAGCAGATTTGGTTCTTCTCTTTCTTTTTAATAAGCTATCTTTCAAGGTATGGGTAAAATACGTACTGTCCGATTTAAGGGCTTGATCCAAAGCTTACTGAAGTCAACTGTCTTTCATAGACTTTAGTGGGCTTTAAGATCAGGCCTTTTACAAAGTATGATTTAGTAGACTTTCTGTAAATGGTTTATCTCAAAGCTAAGCTGTTAAACACTGGAGAAAATATTTAGACACAAATCTTGAACTCATAATCTAAAAAATTAAGAATATAAATTAAGTAGATCTTTTTGGAAAATGGAATCCCAACTCTGAGAATTATTCTGAATTATACAAAAGGTCAAAATTTAGATTTTTTCCTGTGAAAAATACATTTTGAAAGTAACTGATTTGTGTGTTTGTTTTTGATAAGGTAGAGACATTTTGTTCTAATAATGTTTAAACATAGTATATTAAATATAAAATATTATATATTTTAATATCATGTAAAAGTTGAAACAAAATTAAGTAAAATAATAGTCAAAATGAGATGGTTTTACATTATTGAAATGTAACATTCTGATGTTGTTGAAATGAGAAAATAAAAATGATTATTTTGATATTTCCCATGGGAAATGTTGTTGAAATCAACATTTGTCTCTGAAACATTTCAATTTTGACAAAACTGCATTTTCTGACAGCAAACTGTTCAGTTAAAAAAAATTCAAGCAGAATTAAATATACGTAGCTGCAGCCTAATTTAATTGTTATTAAAAGAAGTAACTGGGTTGTGGAAAGAGAAGGAGATGCTATGTGACAAAGGGTATGTCTACCCAGCAAAAGACTCAGGCTACCCTATCCAAACTAAGTTGAATCTAACTCATGTGGAAAGAACGAGGAGAACTTGTGGCACCTTAGAGACTAACACATTTATTTGAGCATAAGCTTTTGTGGGCTACAGCTCATTTTATCGGATCCAAGCAGTGGAAAATACAGTCGGAAGATAGGTAGATATATATCACAGAGAACATGAAAAAATGGGTGTTATCATACCCACTATAACCAGAGTGATCAGTTAAGGTGAGCTATTACCAGCTGCAGAAAAACAAACAAAAAAACCTTGGATGGCCCATTTCCAACAGTTGACAAGAAGGTGTGAGTATCTCTGTGTGTGTGTGTGTGTGTGTGTATATATATATATATATATATATATATATATATATATATCTTCCTACTGTATTTTCCACTGCATGCATCCAATGAAGTGGGTTTTAGCCTACAAAAGCTTATGCTCAAATAAATTTGTTAGTGTCTAAGGTGCCACAAGTACTCCTCATTCTTTTTGCTGTATCCACCTGATACAGACCAACACGGCTACCACTCTGAAATCTAACTAATGTGGGTAATAGCCATGAAAACAGCACAGATCAGGCTTCAACACAGATAGTAGAAGCATGGGATTGATCCTAGCCCCTTACATGTACACAGAATCATAGAATATCAGGGTGGGAAGGGACCGCAGAAGGTCATCTAGTCCAACACGCTGCTCAAAGCAGGACCAGTACCCAACTAAATCATCCCAGCCAGGGCTTTGTCAAGCCTGACCTTAACCTCTAAGGAAGGAGATTCCACCACCTCCCTATGTAACCCATTCCAGTGCTTCACCACCCTCCTAGTGAAAAAGTTTTGCCTAATATCCAACCTAAACCTTCCCCACTGCAACTCGAGACCATTACTCCTTGTTCTGTCATCTGGTACCACTGAGAAAAGTCTAGATACATCCTCTTTGTAACCTCATTTCAGGTAGTTTATAGCAGCTATCAAATCCCCCCTCGTTCTTCTCTTCTGCAGACTAAATAATCCCAGTTCCCTCAGCCTCTCCTCATAAGTCATTTGCTCCAGCCCCCTAATCATTTTTGTTGCCCTTCTCTGGAATCTTTCCAATTTTTTCTCATTGTTCTTGTTGTGTGGGGCCCAAAACTGGACACAGTACTCCAGATGAGGCCTCGCCAATGCCGAATAGAGGGGAATGATCATGTCCCTCGATCTGCTGGCAATGCTCCTACTTATACAGTCCAAAATGCCGTTCGCCTTTTTGGCAACAAGGACACACTGTTGACTCATATCCAGCTTCTGATCCACTGTAACCCCTAGGTCCTTTTCTGCAGAACTGCTGCCTAGACACTCAGTCCCCAGTCTGTAGCAGTGCATTGGATTCTTTCTTCCTAAGTGCAGGACTCTGCACTTGTCCTTGTTGAACCTCATCAGATTTCTTTTGGCCCAATCCTCTAATTTGTCTAGGTCCATCTGTATCCTAACCCTACCGTTCAGAGTATCTACCACTCCTCCCAGTTTAGTGTCCTCTGCAAACTTGCTGAGGGTGCAATCCACACCATCCTCCAGATCATTAATGAAGATATTGAACAAAACCGGCCCCAGGACCAACCCTTGGGGCACTCCGCTTGATACCAGCTGCCAACTAGACATGGAGCCATTGATCATCGTTGAGCCCGATGATCTAGCCAGCTTTCTATCCACCTTATAGTCCTTTCATCCAGCCCATACTTCTTTAAGTTGCTGGCAAGAATACTGTGGGAGACTGTATCAAAAGCTTTGCTAAGTCAAGGAATAACATGTCCACTGCTTTCCCCTCATCCACAGAGCCAGTTATCTCGTCACAGAAGGCAATTAGGTTAGTCAGGCATGACTTGTCCTTGGTGAATCCATGCTGACTGTTCCTGATCACTTTCCTCTCCTCGAAGTGCTTCAAAACTGATTCCTTGAGGACCTGCTCCATGATTTTTCCAGGGACTGAGGTGAGGCTGACTGGCCTGTAGTTCCCTGGATCCTCCTTCTTCCCTTTTTCAAAGATGGGCACGACCTTAGCCTTTTTCCAGTCATCCAGGACCTCGCCCGATCATCATGAGTTTTGAAAGATAATGGCCAAAGGCTCTGCAATCACATCCACCAACTCACTTGACTCACTAGCCTGCTCTAAGGTCTTCATTGCATTGTCTTCACTACTGTCATTAGCTAGATTCAAGCTAGTTTAGGTCGGCTAGCCCATGCACAGATTCCTCTGTATAGACATACCCAAAGATGGACAGATTCTCTGTCTGCACCCCATTTAAGGTTCAATCCTGCATCCCTTAAAGTGAATGACAAAATTCCCATTAAAAAGAAAAGGAGTACTTGTGGCACCTTAGAGACGAACAAATTTATTTCAGTGGTATCCGATCAGATCCTTGGAGCAGCAGATAAGTGTTAAGGGAAAGAGTCAGAACATTGCTATCTAACGTTCTAGTATTGATGGTGATGAGTCAAGGAAAGTGTGATTATGCAAGATATGTATAAGAAGATATCAGGGCTTCTGGGAATGTTCTTCCAGTTGTGCGATCCATTTATATTTGCATTATATAATATGTTTATTTCTACTAAAATGTAGTTGGGCTCATTAAGACAAAAAGTTTTTTTTTGTGCCTTGTAAATAGCAACACATTTTTACCTAGCTTCACCTCCAATTTTTAAGTAATGTTATGTGAGTACAGATCATATCTTTAATCAGTACCTGTGGATGAATAGAGTTCATTTTTGATACATAGAAAAATATTCTAATATACTTGGATAAACAATTTTAATAACAATGAACAAGTAATAAAAATGCAGTACAGAAATAACATAACTCAGAGTGATTGTAACAACATTAAACCACTATGTAATAGAATTATTTAGTTCTTGTTTATTTCTTTAACATTGTGACAAAATAGATGTACATTTGCCTGGTACTGCTTCACAAACCAAATAGTAAAATTAGAGTCAGAAATAATTACTTGTACTGCAAAGGAACACTAATTCAAAGAATTAAAGGTCAATTTTTATTTCCATCACTGTTTTTCTTTTACAAAATACATTATTAAATGGATTCAGCACTAACTAGCTGGTTGTTCTAAGCAGCCTTGAAACATGATATATAAAATTATGTATTAATGCCTGCTACTGATGCTGTATGTTTGAGGTTAGTGTGTCTGAGAGATTGAGTCTAATAATTTGAGAACAGAATGACACTGTAATAGTAAAAATGTAGTTGTTTGGTAGAGAAAATATTGGTATAGGATACTATATTGCAATATAGTAAATGTAAAGGTATAATTCTTTACTCCTGGATACCACAATTAAAGTGTTTTGACAAGTGGCCTGCTCCTGCAAGCTCTCAGTCATGTTAGCAGGCATAAAAGCCAGCAAAACTATTTGCATAAGTAAGGGTTTGCTGTATCAGTCCATTAGTAGTTTAGCATCTACACTTTCTGCGATTTAAATCTATTGCTACTTGTCCTATCCTCAGAGGTTAAGGAGAAGATGTTTTTCCTCCTCCCTCCTTGTAAAAACTTTTATGTACTTGAAAACTGTTGTCATGTCATGTCTAAGTCGTCTTTTCTCCAGACTAAACAAACCCAGTTCTCTCAATCTTCCCTCCTAGGTCGTGTTTTCTAGGCCTTTCATCATTTTTGTTGCTCTTTGTACTTTATTTATTGTCTTTTCACTATGAGTAGAACCAGTTGGGACACTTTTGTCCAAACTATTTTCCATCAGAAAATATTGTTTCAAGAAAAATAATAAAATCACAAAACCCTAAAATACCTCACAAAGTGCAATTGAAACTAGCATGCATGCAGGGTGTCATTATTTGATAAGGAAATGTTTGTTGAAGAAGGTGAGTAGCTAGCAGGAAATGTATTCTTGTGCTCAGTTAGTAATAGATAGTTAAACTTTCCTAGATCAAGTGAATACAATGGGCCAGAACAGTTCTCAGTAGGTCAACATATATTTACTTGTCTGTCACTAGAATGTGATGTGGATAGCACAAAATGCAGTATCCATTTCTTGCTCTCTCACTTGTGACTTTGCACTTTCTGAACAGACACTGCTAATAAATTAAAGGTGTTTACAAAGCACCACTCAGCAATTAGTTTAAAATATGTATTTAAATTAGGAACTTGTACATGTTTCAAAGGGAATGCTTTCAATCCAGTGTTAGCATAGCTGTCTTAAATGTTCTGAATGGAAATTACCCTCATACAAGGTTCAGATAATAAGCTAGTTAAGAGGTTTAAATATTCTGGCCAAGTACTAGAGTTCACTTAACCAATCAGTAACATCACCCATCTGGTGCCTGAATATAGTATGAATGCTGCATTACAGTACCCAAGTTTCAGTGATGGCCAACCCACTCCCCAATAGTCTACTTCCCCATGGCCTGATTCTGTCCTTCTTAAACAGGCAAAATAACTATTGATTTTCAAACAGGAAAAGTTTAAAAGCTTAGATTCTGTGCTGATGCTGGAGGTGCTTTACTTATGTCAATAAATACATTGTTGTATGCAGTGCTGTTTTAGCTGTGTTGGTCCCCGGATATTAGAGCGATGAGGTGGATGAGGTAATATCTTTTATTGGACCAACCTCTGTAGGTGAGAGCTCTGTGTAACTCAAAAGCTTGTCTCTTGCCACAACAGAAATTGGTCCACTAAAAGATATTATCTCACCCATATTTGCTGTATAAGCAAACAAACAGGCCTTGTGCCTGATACAGGCACAATCTATGGCTCACTTTCACATTCTCGTGGCTAAGGGGGACGTTAATGCTGCCTTAAGTGCCTATGCCAACGTCTGTTGAAGTCAATGGGAAAAGTATATAGATTTCAATAGTCTTTAGATCATTAATTATTGGGAAACTGAGGATTCTCCTCTTATGCCACTGATATAAAGGCTCTCCTTACCAATGTAAAAATATTCTAAATTAGTACTCCAGTTGGCCCCACGATTGGGTATGGTTGGGAAATTGGTATAAAGTCAAACATAGCTTTTGTACATCAGAGTACTGAGTCCCAGTTTGTCACTCCACATTCTGTGGAGGTAACCACATAACACACATACACCTGTCCCACCCTCTATACATCAGAAGGTTGTACTGTGTTTTGTAATGGGGCACAGAAGGTATGGCACTGGAGAAAAGAAGATGTGGAGGTGGTTGAGTGTGTGACCATACTCCCAGTCTAGAAACCATGTCTCTGGTACTTAGTGAACGTTTTATTTTGCAACTAATTGTTCCTTTCCCCCTTTCAAGAACTACAGACAGGTATCTGAGGGAGCTGGCAATTAATGGGAGGGAATGTCTGGCTGCCAGTTGCTTTCTTGCACACACAAGCATCTGCACACTGCAAGATATGGCCCATAAGGGATATAAGATTTGTTCCAGAATTTGTGGCCAACAGCTTTTCCATGTGAGCCAAAAGGAGTCTCTTTGTGGCTAATCCAGCAGGACTCATACTAAATTTCTCTTCTGCAATTTGCTCTTTACATACATTAAAATTTCCAAATATCTAACCCAATGTACAGGTTTTATACTTAGGAAAGCAAATATGGTCGGTCAATAGTCAACATAAAATATTTCCTATATTAAATGCAAAAAATACTTTAAAGTAGCATTGTGGCTGCACGTTTGGATATTCAGATTTCAAGGAATATGAACATTAAAATAGAACATACCATTTTAATATTATGTGTATACATGTGCATCCGCATGGCACGTACATTATGAATCAGTCTTCTAAGTGTATAAACACATTATATCTCACTAACGTGCAGAGCATAACACATTTGTCCACAGGTTTAGATAAAAGGGTATCTCTAATAAAATGTGCATTTAAAGACTGTTTCAAAATGCATACCTGTAAGGGGGGGAGGGGAAATGTGTATTATTAGCATTTCCTGGCCTGCCGTCTTTAATTGTGCAAATGTAATGCTGCATTAAGTTTGGAAGGGGTGTTCATGTTTAATTTCCCAATTGTCGGCGGGAGAGGGCTGGTAATGGGAAAGAAAGGGAAGAAATAAGAGCTGTTGCCATATAGGCCTAGAGCTCCCAGAATCCCTCGCAAGTTATGTCCAGAGAGCTAAAAGTGTTCATGACTTTAAGCATATTAAACTTATTTAGAATATGATGTGGCACGACCCATTTCCATAACCTATTTCAACAGCTACCTAAGGTACCTTTAACTGCATATGTAATAGCAAATAAGTGTGATTGGTTCTGCAATTTGAGTAAGAAGTTATGAAATCGTAACTAAAACCACAAGAAAGTAATAAGTAGGTAGACACAAATGTAATTGGAGAAACTGTGTTAAATACCTGAAAGTTTGCATAGTTATGCTAAGAGAACAATGGAAAATTGCTTGCAGATTAGCTTTGTATTGTACATGGAAAAATATATTTGAAAGGTAAATCATATCACCTGTACCAGTTGTATTGACCACAAGGTAACATTAACACATGACTGGATAATGTGCCACCAACCACAAAATGTGATTGGTGAGTGAAATATTCTAAACAAGCAGGCTATAAAACTCTCTTCAAGAGATATAAAAATTGGAACCCAGTGAAGCTGCAACCTGTCTCCCTAGATTGTGTAAACTATATTAACACTTGCTGTATACAGTGCTAGTTAATCTTTTGAAGTATAAACTTTAATTCATATCTTGATTAAACTTAGTTATCTGTTTTCTTCTTGATCAATAATCTAAAGTGAATCTTCTTACAGAGAAGTCTTAAATTCCATCACGAAAGACACCAGTTGACCAACTGGCACTTTATGAATATTGTTGTTAACTACATACATTATGAAGTAACAGATTCCAGTTGGCCAAAGAGCAAGTATTGTCTTTTAGCACTACAGGCTGAAGGTTCTGTTGCAGCTTTTAAGCCAGAGCCTAAAATAAGGGAGAATGACAAGCTTCATCTGAGGAGTAGTCTTTGGTCACATGAATAGTTTCACTGAAGCCAATGGCAAAACGTGATCATCAGCTGAAGCCAATGAGGATCTTTTTACGGAATCTTTTGCACTAATGTTTTGAGGAATTGTTTCACATAAAAATAAATTGCCCTTTTTAAAGTCAACAACAAACTCCTGTTAATTTCAATACAAGTTGAACCGGAGCTCAAGAAGTTGAACTGGATTTCTCTTTTTCCACTGAGTTACTGATTCTCCTTGTTGTTAATCAGCTTTCCACTAATGTAACCAGCATAAAACTGATGTAAAAATGTGTAGAATAAGGCCCTCTGGAGCTTGTTACCACTTCTTAAAAGATTTTTTCCACCTAAAGATTAATTCAAGAACATATCTCAAGATAACATTTCCTGGGATTACGATGGCAGAAAATGCTCTCTCTGTTATTTATGATTTGCCAGCAATGACTTTGAAGTCTTCTGCAGCTGTCATTTGTGCTGGTATCACTTAACATTCCCTCAATAAGTAGGTCTACCACTGCTGATGCAGCTATAAAATGTAACCTCAGAAACATTTTTAAAGTCCTTTTACAATTTATGATTGCACTGGCTTTGTGCAAATAAGGCAGATCCATCTTTAAGACAAAGTCCTCCTTTGAAATGTACCCTTTTGTAAGTTAAAAAAAAAATAGATTTCTTATAAAGAAATATGTCTTTAAATTACTTCTGTTCTTTCTCTTGCACTATAATTACCAAAGGAGTTCCATGAAAAGAGCTAAAGGCTATAATTAATATTGTTCTCTTTTTCTTGGATGAAACATTTAAATGCACTATATTATTTCATTGATCTCCCTGCAGACAAAGTAATACCAATGCTTCTTTTTTTAATAGAAACAAGTGTCCTACCCAATTTCCCTTTCTTGTAATATTGAACACCATGTTCTTTTACAGTTCCCAAATGTTCAGAAATACTTGCAGCATTGTAATGAAATAGACAGGAAGAGGGCAGTCATGTTAGTGTTTAGTTCCTGCTGCTTATGTTTTTCCATCCTTAATGATTAATAATTAATGCCAAATTCTTCTTGCACTGGTTTAATGCAGTAAAACTGGTCTGCTGAAGGTTTCAGAGATTTTCTCTATAAAGATCTCTAAGGATTCAGAGTCAAATTAACTAATCAGGCAGCTTGTAGAAGTATGTCTCCTTCTGTAAAGCACAGAAAGTCAAACAAAGAAATAATCCACTAAAAAGAGAAATATAGAGTTCTTATAAGGAAATTTAGGGCTCAGCTTCCCAAATGTTATTCATAAAAACATAAGAATCATCATGCTGGGTCAGACCACTCCAGGCCAATGGGGGCTGCGGGAAGCGGCACGAGCCAAGGGACGTGCTGGCCATCCTTCCGCAGCCCCCATTGGCCTGGAGCAGCATACCGTGGCCAGTGGGAGCCGCGATCGGCTGAACCTGCAGACACAGCAGGTAAAGAAACCGGTCCAGCGTGCCAGGGGCTTTCCTTGAACAAGTGGCGGACTGGCTTTGAGAACCACTGATCTAGCTCAGTCCCCTGCACTGAGGCAGGTATAAGTATTATCTAGGCCAGTGACTCTCAACTTTTCCAGGCTACTGTACCCCTTTCAGGAGTCTCATTTGTCTTGGGTACTCCCAAGTTTCACCTCACTTAAAAACTACTTGCTTACAAAATCAGACATAAACACGCAAAAGTGTCTGTGACACATGGCCAGAAAGGGTTAAGCAGCTTGCTTGCTACTTGACCCAGATTCAACCTTTAGAGACATTATTATAGAAAAGTATGTGAAGATAATTAGGGCCATTGCACGTTAGATAGGCTAGAACTTCAAAATGTAAACTTGTATTATTAAAGAATTAGAAGAAGATAGTGACTATAGTAGTCTATGTTTACTTATATCTGGTTAGAGGTTAACAATGTAACCCAACAGTTCCAGTCTAGGACTGTATTCTGTTAATTCAGAGATCAAAAAGAAATATTAACATTTAGGTGACATAATGTCATTGTCTATATGTCTCTTTACAGTTTGTGGTAAACTGTCTATAAAATGCTTAATGGATAATTACCTTATGTTAATCCATGTAATTAATTATTGATGATGTTTAGGAAACAAAGGTTACTTCAAAAGCCTATTGTTCATCAGAGGACTCTGTGCTGCCCAGGAACTGTATGAAGGACTCTTGAGACCTGATCCTTTCATCTCAGATCTGATTGTGCTTTATCAGTGGAAGCACTGAGCTGCAAGATTGAGGTTTCCAAATTCATTTGGATCACTTTGGTATTGGACATTGGACTATATAACCTATGGACTAAATCTGAAAGAACTCTATGCAACTCTGAAGCCCACCATCTCTGCTATGAAACTGACCTAAGATTTATATTTGTCTGTATGTATAATGATCTTTTAACCAATACTCTCTCTCTCTTTCCTTTTTTAAAATATTTTTTGTTTATTTAAAAAAACTGACTGTAAGCCTGTATTTGGGTATCATCTAAAATAGTCATTAAACTGGAGGTAACCTTTGGGATTGGTAGAACTTTTTATATGTTGAACAAGATTTTCAATAATCCCCATCATATTTTACTTGGCTATCTGGAAGGAAGCCCAAAGAAAGGCTGAGTTGCTTTATGGGAACTGTGTTTTGGCCTCTGTGAAACTAGTAAGGTATTTATTTTGTTGCTGGCTTGGTGGATCTAAGTATTGGAATAACCACCAGTTTTGGGGATTGTCTGCCCCATTCTTTGCAGTTTGCCCTAAACGAGCAACCTCAGCGGGGGACCCCTGGGATCCCAGTCACAGTATCTCAGCACACTATTCCTGAAAAATAGCTTACTTTCTCATTTTTACCATATAATTATAAAATAAATCAATTGGAAAATAAATATACTTGCATTTCAGTGTATAGTAGTGGTGGACAACCTATGACCCACAGGCCGCATGCGGCCCATCAGGGTAATCTGTTTGCAGGCCATGAGCGGCCGCCACTTCCCGCAGCTCCCATTGATCTGGAACAGCGAACCGCAGCCACTGGGAGCTGCCGGGGGCCATGCCTGCAGGCAGTCAACATCAGCAAAATGTCTTGCGGCCCACAACCAGATTATCCTGATAGGCCACATGTGTCCCAAGGGCCGCAGGTTGCCCACCACTGGTGTATAGTATATAGAACAGTATAAACCAGTCATTGTATAAAATTTTAGTTTGTACAGACTTTGCTAGTGCTTTTTATGTAGCCTGTTATAAACTAGGCAAATATCTCGATGAGTTGATGTACCTCGTAAAAGACCTCTGTATATCCCCCTCCTCCTCCCTGGGTACCTATACCCCTGAGAGACACTGATCTAGACCATCCCTGGCAGGTATTTGTCTAACCTGTTCTTAAAAACCTCCAATAACAGAGATTCCACGACCTTCCCAGGTAATTTGTTCCAGTGCTTCTCTACCCTTACAGTTAGGAAGTTTTTCCAGCTGTCTAACCTAAATCTCCATTGCTGGAATTTAAGCCCATTACTACTTGTCCTATCCTCAGTGTTGAAGGAGAACAAATTATCACCTTTTTTACAACAACTTCTTAGTACTTGAAGAATATTATCAGACCCGCCTCCCCCTCAGTCTTCTCTTCTGCAGGCTATACAAACCCATGTTTTTTAAAAAAACCTTTCCTCGTAGGTCATGTTTTCAAGATATTTAATAATTTTAATTGCTCTCTTTTGGGCTTTCTCCAGTGTCTCCACATCTTTCCTGACTTATGCTTCCCAGAACTGGACACAAAACTCCAGGTGAGACCTTAGCAGTGCTGAGTAGAGTGAAAGAATTACTTCTTGTTTCTTGCTTACAACACTGCTGCTAATACATCACAGAATGATGATCACTTTTTTTGCAACAGTATTACACTGGTGACTCATATTTAGTTTGTGGTTCATCATAACCCCCAGATACTTTTCTTCAATACTCCTTCTTAGGCAATTATTTCCCATTTTGTATTTGTGTAGCTGATTATTCCTTGTTACATGCAAATACTTTGCATTTGTCTTTTTGAATTTTGTCCTATTTATTTCAGATCACTTTTCCAGTTTGTCAAGATCATTTTGAATTCCAATCCTCTCTTCCAATGTGCTTGCAACACTTCATATCTAGGTATCATCTATAAATGTTAAGTGTACTTTCTATGCTATTTTCTAAATAATCTATGAAGATATTGAATAGAACTGGACACATCCCTGTGCGACCCCACTCAATATTTCCTTCCAGCTTGATTATGAGCCATTGATAACTACTCTCTGAGTATGGTTTTCCAGCCAGTTGTGCAACCCAGCTTACAGTAGGTACATCTAGGCTACAGTTCTCTAATTAGTTTATGAGAAAGTCATATGAGACAGTATCAAAAGTGTTAAAAATGAATTACTGTCCTGGAAGATAGAAATCTAGTGTTACAAATGAATCATTATGCTCAGAAATAATAGGACTTAAACTTTGATTTCATTATTTAAAGAGAAGGTTTTTTGTTTGAAAGCTTAGAGGCAAGTATTTCTATTTATTTCATCTTTATTTTACACAAGACTCAGAACCCACGTCTAAATAGTCCAGCACATGTTGATTATGGGTATAAAGGGTTTAAGTGATGCTGTTCAGTTTAGTTCACAAAATCAATTTTGCTAGATTGAATTGAATTGAATTGAATTACTCATGACTTCAGATATTTTTTCTCTGCCACTGCTCGTAGAATACACAGAAGCAAATGCGAAGAATACTACTTTAAAAAAGAAAGAAGAAAAATGTGCCCTATGGGTCTAACCCTGATCTTAAATAGATAAACATGCTTTGCTGAACATCTTGTTAAATCATCTGCTACACTGGCATACACATGGAGAATCTAAGATCAGGACCAAGTCCTCAGTGTATTTTCCAATTTTCTAATATTTAGGGTGAAAATGATATTTACAGTATCTCAGATACAAAAGTAAAATACTACATAATGTAGATACATGAAACAATCAGGATGCTTTAGAAAAGCTTGTGTGTGATACTTTGCCAGTGTGCTATGTGCTTCAGTGTCTCTCCCACTCTCTTTAATTATTACCTTGCGAATGGAAATATCACACACTCATCTTGCACAACCTTAATAAGTTTTTGTGTGCCAATAAATTCATTTGAGGATTAGTTGTGCATGAGTTGCATTTCATTTCTCCCCTCCCCATCCTTAAAGAAATAAAGAATATGCTACTGTGTTTTTCTAATGTTTTATCAATGTCCTTGTAAAGTTACTTAAAATAAAATAAATAAATAATCACTATGCATTGTCTGATATTTTAAAGGAGCAAGCCCTTTGCATGAACAAACTCAATCTCTTTGTGAGTAATTTACTATAAATGTTTTCTTAGACAATCATAACAGACTTCATTAAAATTCAATTTCTTTTCCACTTAGCTGTTGTACCTTTTTAGATTAACATTCTCAAAGTGTTGGCTGAATACTCCTCATTGATATGCTTGGGCACTCTGACCTTGGGATGTTAATCTGAACACAAACATTTATCTCCGCCTTGTCACCATTTTAGCTTGTGTCTTATGATCAAATCCCTTAGATAGTTGGATATCCATCACTTTGCTGCCATTGGCCTGGCTTGATTTATTGATGACATCTAGAAGCCATAGTTACTATGAACAGTTTAATGCTTCATAAAATAGAGCAAGACATTTCATAGTACTCTTATGCTTTGGTAACTACAACTATTCAATATTTTTCAGTGCAATTTATCATACTCTGGGATAATACTTATACTCATAGTGTTTAGAGCACTAATCTACTAAATTGGGAAGATTAGGATTCCCTAAACTTTTGTGATAAAGTGCAATAGTTAATCCTGAGCAGTAAGAATAATCTAAATGTTTTGGCTCACTTCAACATTAAACTGTGTTATCCTGATCCAGTGCTGTGCCTGAGGGGAGTTCTAGTTGGGTCCCTCATGTCCTCATTGTCCCTGGCCAGACTACATCCCTCATGATACATCATCAGAACAGATGCAGATTGATATCAAACTGACTGAAAATTAGATGTTTTAATTCAATTTGATTAAAAGTTTCAATTTGGTTGAACCACGCTAGGTTCATTTTGATTTTCCTGATAGAAAATAGAAAGATTTGTTTGCAAAATTGGCATGTTCTTGTAGACATTTTTGGTTTTATGGAAATCACACTTTCCACTGAAAAAACATTTCACCCAAAAATGCCTAACCATCCCCACATCTTAATCTACCTAAGCTTGCCATATATAGTCCTGGTCCTATATACTTCAATTTCATCTGCCCTTGAATAAGTTGTGCGACCATCTAGTTAAAGACAATGCACTATAATGCATACACACAAAGGCTGTGTAGAGAACAATAGTTTTGACAATTCCTCCCTTTTGAGCCTTTATTATAGTATGTACAACTTCTTGCCAATTTTTGGCAACATGAGAATTTGATCAAGTAATTCTGTGGGGTTATATGTGGAATAGCTTGCTGTTTAATCAGGATAGAAGAGGGAAAGAAGGAAGAATTTCCCCTTACTTGCATATGCGCATAACCATATCTTTTCCTGTCAGCATCAGTTATTATGCATGCACTGTAGTTAGGCATAGGGAAAGTGAGAAGATTTTCTTTATGGTAATGTTATTTCTGCTATGGTTTCTAGGTATGTTTTGATCTCATTATTACCACCATAATATCTCTTGTGATGAAAAGTAAAGATTCAAAAAGGAGGTTTTAGAGTTTCTAATATTAGTTAAAGATCCATTTAAAGAGAGTAAGGGAAGATCATACATGTTAATTTTCTTGTTTTTTGGCTAGTTTGCTTTTCATTACAGGGAGGCTGAGATATGCAGATGCCTGCTCTACATTGTGTTCTAGCCTTCCCAAAGGTCAAATATTTCCGAGGATTATCATTATTGAAGTATCTTTCAATAAGGTAACAAAAAAAGAAGATGAAGGGGAGGAAAAAGACTCTTGAAGAATACTGTTTTGAAACTACCAATGAAAAATGGAAGGAAATCCATAATCCCAACACATAAATTGGAGTACTTTGTCCCACCATTTATTTTGTTATTACTCATAATTTTCTATGGACAAGTATTCTACCCCTAGCACTTTCATGTGGTATAAATGAGGAGCAAAAGGAATAAGTTTTTCTGTTATCCTTTCATATCTTTAATCAGAATGTATGTATCACATTATTACATAACAGAAGAAAATACTGCACGTTATAAAGCACATTATCCCCCTATTCCCACAAAGATAAACTCTTCAACCAATTATACTTTCCTTGCGGCCAGGCATCAGCCACCGCATTAAATATGACTTTCAGCCAAATGTGACAGATACTCTGTGCCTGTAGATTAACTGCTATTTTGCCTGCTTCTTTGCTTTTGTGTATTTAGGTCAGAAAAAAAATTGGATTGGGGTGGCCCCAAGCTGTACATTTATGGTAAAATATTACAAGTGTGGATATATTTTATTATTACTGAAAATTGCTATACTATTTTTGTGGAAACTGTAGCTGTGATGTGTATCATCTAAGTTCCTGTTTTAGTGAAACATACTGAAATGGAATCAAGGAGCATAGGAATATTGTAAAATTACTGTACAGTTTTTTCCTCACTTTTGCAATTCCCTGTACTTTGGTTGACTGTGGGTGTCTGATTTGAATAAACTCTGGTTATTTCTTAGCTGTATTATGGATATGCAAATCTTTCTGCTGTGACTGGTGACTATGAACTTTCTCCTCAGAAGATGCTGGTAGTCAGACTTTTGTAGTTGTTTGCCATATCAACTTCCCAGTTCCTTCAGCTGAGGTCATCAGAGCATTCAGGTTTGGACCACCTAATGACCTCGATGTATGGTCTATGGTGATATCCCTTCCTGCCTTTTTTGTCTTCATCCATTTTAGGGACAACAACTTTGTCCAGGGACAAGGTTAGTGAGGTGTTTGGGTGCATGAAACAGAATTAGGATTGCACTTGAGGTAGTTTTTCTCATCATCCACATTGGTATTCTCCAAGCTAATGCCGCAAGTTTGGGGAGGCACTTGCAGAACAATGTCAGTGAATGCCGTTTATGGAATTGCATTAACCAGGCAGTTAGGGCTTTCACATATTGTGTTGAAGGGCCTGAAACAGCAGGCCATTACCTATGACTGTATTGCAATCTTTCATCAGATGGTGGGCAGGGGTGAAAGTAAGCCGGGCTGCTGATGGGGAGCAGCACAAAAGGGGCAGTGATTTTAAAGTGCTGTTGTTGCCCCTTTTGCCCCTCCTGTCCACTGATGGAGGGTGGGCAAAAAGAGCAGCTGCCCCGAGGCCGGCCCTTTAAATTGATGTTGGAGCCCCAGGCAGCGTGGGCCAGACAGTGAGGATGGGCTGGCTGGGGGATGCTGACCCCCAATCCCTCCCCTTCTTCCTGAGGCCCCACCCCTTCTGGGCCCCCATATCGGTAAGTGTTGAATGTTTCTTTCATCACGATGGTGGGCATCTCCTGTACAAGGGAGATGTTTTCAATCTGATAATAAAGATTAGGATTAAAAATTGGTTGCAAATCAAACATCTCCTTATCACTAAGATTGAGAGTGGAGTGAGAAATCTGGACTTGTATTGTGTTAGTCTCTAAGGTGCCACAAGTACTCGTTTTCTTTTTGCGAATACAGACTAACACAGCTGCTACTCTGAAACCAAAGATAAAGTAATATCTCCATTAGCTGATGGTAGTAGTAGTAGTAGTAGTAGTAAACACTATAAGTAATAACCTAGGAGCCCCAGTCATGGACCGTGACTCAACTGTGCTAGGCAATGTGCAAACACTGAACAAAAAGACAGTCTCTGACCAAAGAGTTTACAATCTAAGTATAAAACAGGAAAGACAGATGGATACAGATAGATTAAATGAATTCTTATTCTCTGCATAGGCCATATGTCTATGTGAAGAAGGTGACACTTAGCTGGTGTGTTACACAAGGTCGGTGGTGGTGTACAGCTGCTAAAGATCATGGCATCTCTTTTGCTTTGTCCAGGCAGTAGGACTTAGATTTCCCATTGTGAGGGTTAGAATTTTTGGGGGGGAGGATTCGATGACTGTTTTTTCCATAACTACAGAAGTTGAGCATAGTACCATTCCCTGAAAATTATGCATCTTCAGACTTCCTTTTGACATATTTCACATGAGGATGTATTTTGGGACAGTGGTTTATATAGTTTAAATTACTATAAAGTGGGTGTACAACTGGTTGAAAAGCAGTACTCAGAGTAGTTATCTATGGTTCACTGTCAAACTGGAAGGATCTATCTAGTGGGACCTGCAGGGTTCTGTCCTATGTCATGTTTCATTCAATATTTGCATTAATGACTTGGATAATAGAGTGGAGAGTATCATTACAAAATTTATAGAGAAACCAAATTGGGAGGAGTTGCAAGCACTTTGAAGGACAGGATTAGAATTCAACAGCACCTTTGTAAATTAAAGAATTGGTCTGAAATAAACAAGATGAAATTAAACAAAGACAAGTACAAAGAACTACACTTAAAGAAAAAATAAAATGCACAACTACAAAATGGGGAATAACTGGCTTAGCAGAAATGTATTTGGAGGTTATAGTGGATCACAGATTGAATATGAATGAACAATGTGATGCAGTTGTGAAAAAGGCTAATATTCTGGGTTGCATTAACAGCAGTATTATATATAACACACAAGATATAATTGTCCTTCAGTACTTGGCACTGGTGAGGCTTTAGCTGGAGTATTGCATCTAGTTTTGACACCATAGTTTAAGAAAAATGTAGACAATGGGAGAGGGTCCAGAGGACAGCAACAAAACTGTGAAAATTAGAAAACTGGACATATAAGGAATGAAAACAAAACAAAAAGCTTTTTAAAAGAAATAAGGTTTTTCGATTACACAGAAATCTTCACAAGACAATTTCCATTTTAAACTTTTGTTGTTGTTTTTTCAAAGAAAGTTTCAAAATGAAAATGTTCAGTTTTCCTCCTCCATAAACAGTCTGGCTTAGTGAGCTCTCTACTGCTGCGTTAGTGGGAAAAATGACTGTGGCGAGGAAAAAATATGAAGAGGTCTGGACACATATGAAACTATTGCAGACCTTTGCAGTTTACTATATATTAGTTTCCGATACTCATAGGTTATGTTCTCACTTATTGATCTGTTTAGTCACTTTAATAATTAATGCTCTGCATGACCTCTACGGGTTCAGGTTTTGTTTTGTCATTTTCCAGGTTTTTACTAAGAAGGAATGTCAAATGTTATTATTTGTATCATATATCAATCTTGTGCATATATTTATATGTTTTATTTTATATGTTTATATTTTATATGCAAACCATAAAAATAAAGTTTTAAATAGAAAAAGAAATCAAACTTTTAAAAAAATATTTTCTGGGAAAATTCCCCTTTCGGCTCACTTTCATCTTCCCCCTATCTTTTCCCCACTGGACAAGGAGAAAGGAGTAAATGAGAGAGAGAAAGGGGAGGTAACATGCTCTCAGCTATTATTGCCTGTCCCTTTTTCTAGAGGAAAAAAAGTGAAAGAATTTCTCCCCAACACAAAACAAAAACATCTGTTAAATATTCTGAATGAAATAAACATTTTTTGTTTCTTTTGAAATGTTTACTTATTGAATGGAGCTGGTCAAAAAACAGTATTGTGTGCTCTTGAATGTCCAGCTGTATTAATATGATCCAAAATAATAACTGATAAGTCATACATGCGTTCAAATAAGCTGTTCTTTCCTTTATGAGCAACAGTGCAACTACTAATTGATATGATCTTGTCTAATGTCTGTACTCTTACTAAGGAACAAAACTTTGAATTTGTGTATAAACTAAAAATGGTGTTTGAAACAAAATCTTAAATATTTTTTTTTTTTTTAAGGCTGAAGATTTTGCTTAGCTTCTATAACCCCACAGACTTTGATATAAAGGCAAATCCTTAAGTGGCCAGATTTTGTTTTGCCATTAACTTGTGAGATGGGACCATTCCACTCAGAATATACCTCTTCTTGGCAGATACAATCCACTTCTTACTGGGTCCATTCATACTGTTAATGGTTCAGGAAGCATTTTGAGTATGTAGGTGTTGAGTGATAGAACACACTTAAATGAATTTCTCTGTTCAGATAAGCATTGATGGAACTCACAGATTTTTATAGTTGGAATTCTACTGTGAGATCAGTGAACCTGAAACATGGCTGACCTCTGTTGTATTAATTTAGATGGAATAAGTGGGCTAAAGGTGTTAACATAACCCAGTCACTCTGAAGGGCTGAGCAGCTCTGGTTCATCTATGGCCCAGCAAACTGCTTGTCCAGATGACCCCAGCAGAAGCCTCCCTATTGGCCTCAGTGGGAGTTTTTAGTCCATTCTGCTCCCAACTTAATGTCAAGCATGCTGGGAAATGGTGCCAGAGGGCAGGGGTTACAAAAGGAAGAGGAGAACATGGGAGAAGAAGGAAGAGAGATGAGGGAGCGGCAGCGGGGAAGGGGGGGGGGTATTTCTGATGTCATAATGCACCTAGCGCTCCACAGTGGGCTTGTTTAGAGGGCAGCTGTTGAATGAGAAGGAACTACCACAGAGCAACAACCAATGATTTTTTTTCCTCAGTTATTTGATAAATGTTTGCAAAGAGTTCCCGGTTAAGTGCAAAGCATTGTTATAACCATGGTTGTGGTGAGTACATACAAATCAGGACATCAATATATATTTCTGCTTCATATTCTTTCTTGTTTGAAATTGACCAGCTTTTTAAAGTCCAGTTTTATAAAAATGAATGTTTTGGAGTGTAAGTTTAACACATTTTTGTAATAACAAAGCACATTGCAAATAAAAAGGAAAATACTATGTACAACAACCTTGAATAATAGTGCTCTATAAATAAGCTCAATCTTTATTTAAATTTAAGTTGTTAAGTGATTGTTTGGTATTTGGAAAGGCTATACCAAACACATTTTTCTCAGTAAAACAAAGAAGCAAATAAAAACCCTCTGGTTGTCGAAAATGTCATCACATTGGAACCAGCATAATGAGTCTGTATGGGTTTGTTTATTTTTTCCATCCCCAAGGCAGTCCTGGAATATCACAGATAGCAATAGCATACATTAAAACTTTAGCCTAATGCCAGAGATATGTCTCAGTGCACTGAGGGAGCATTCTGTTTTGAGCAACGTTGGTTCAGTCTCTAGTACTGCTAAATCTTATTGCATTTCTGGTAGCTAGTAAATTAAGAACAGCTGCCTGCTGACACAGACATAATACTTAAAGGGATTGGTCTGGCCCCGCCTTGGCAAAATAATAGCCTCCAAAGTTTGAATATTTATGTGCTCTTTATGTTTGTGATCTGGAAATGTATTTATCCAGTGGCTGAGTTTGCTGTATTGTGATAGTTATTTTCTTTTTCTAGGCAGGAGCTAACTAACTAGCTAACGTGTCTTTGGGTGAGACCCACTTTGATTGTTGTATGCAGTGTTGTATTAGCTATGTTGGTCCCAGGATATCTGAGAGACAATGCACGCACCTTGTTCCACTTTGATTGTGTCGTTTTGCTGCTAATTACACATTCTGTGAAAGGTTTCAGAGTAGCAGCCGTGTTAGACTATATTCGCAAAAAGAAAAGGAGTACTTGTGGCACCTTAGAGACTAACCAATTTATTTGAGCATAAGCTTTCATGAGCTACAGCTCACTTCATCGGATGCATCCGATGAAGTGAGCTGTAGCTTACGAAAGCTTATGCTCAAATAAATTGGTTAGTCTCTAAGGTGCCACAAGTACTCATTTACATTCTGTGAGGTTGGCTCAATTCTTTTAATTCCTCTTTTCATTGTTTTTATATGGGAATATGACTGTGATAGGTATCTATACAAAACCTTCAGATGCAAAGAAACAATTGCATGGTACTTGTTAACTCAGTTTTATGTCAATGGGTCAGGGCGAAATCTATCATTTATATCATGACATAAAAAATACCTCTGGGCTCTGATCATTTAGACGACAATATGGTTGTGCCATTTGGGAATGATTGCATGACAGAAATGGGCAGGTAATTGGTGACTTCTGTTTTTCATTTGGGTGTGGCTTCAGCAGTTTGTTACTCATTGTCATACTCCACCTCCCTCCTTCCATTGTAAAACAACTGGCTAGAGGTTGTTTGGAGGGTTTGGAATGTCTTATCTGCAGGCATTTTTAATTGCTTTATGAATTTCTGTACCTCGCTATGGAAGCAGGAGATTTTCATATGAGCTGCTTGAGGTTGAATGACTTTCCAAAAAGCACAATGGGCTGACACTGAATCTGCTGGATCCTCTTGGCTCTGAGCCCACATCTCCTATTTGACATTGGCTGTACAGTTGGTGAGCTGAAACTTTGGTTTTTGTGCTAAACTCTGTTTGCTGTGTGGTAATCTCACCCTCCCAACCTAGCCCCCCTTCATTTTCTGTTTCCTCCTCATATTGCAGTCTGTCTGGCGTGTAGGTTTTAAACTCTCTGAGTTAGGAACTCTCTTCTTTGTTGGTGGTCTGTATAGTACTGAACAAACTCCTGCTTTATTGAGGCTCATAAGTGCTGTCCTACTACAAATAATAAATAAATAACCAAAAGATGGCAAACAGCCATCAATAGTTGTATTCATAGTGTTGCATAAACATATACAAATAATCCTTTTACAAATGAATTTGTTTAACTGCAACAGAACCATTATTTTACAAACTAATTGGGGATTGATAAATTCATAAAATTGAAAAGGTCATAACACTGAACATCTTAAAATTACAATAGAAACAATGCATAAGTGTCAGTATGGTGCACCGCATTGCTTTCTTCTTGACCTTTGCACCACTGCAAGGATATTTTGAGTTCATTGAAGGCACTATTTGGTCATGCCAAAATGCTCGGGTTACAGCTGACTGCCATATTTGGGGTCATGAAGGAATTTCCCCCCAGGTCAAATTGGCAGAGACCCTGGGTTTCCCCCCAGCCCCCGCCCCGCCTTCCTCTGCAGCATGGGTCATGGATAACTTGAAAGTGGTGGATTCTCTGTAACTTGAAGTGTTTAAATAATGATTTGAGGACTTCAATAACTCAGCCAGAGGTTATTACAGGAGTGGGTGGGTGAGGTTCTGTAGCCTGCAATGTGCAGGGGTCTGACTGAATATCATGATGGTCCCTTATGGCCTTTAAGTCTATGAGTCTGTGAGGCATTTGAATATCCAGGGATGCGACTTGTTCTTTATATGCAACATAACTTTCTTTGTTATTTCTCCCCATCCCCCCGCCCCCTGGGGTCAGGAAAAATGGCTTGCAAAACTAATTGTTGGTAAGATTCATGTTCATACAATTGAGGTTCTACTATAGTAAAATTATTATTTTTGATTTTTTTTGTACAATTGATTAACCAACTGAAAATAGTGGAAGAGATGACTAGATT
Source organism: Chelonia mydas (assembly GCF_015237465.2). Taxonomy (NCBI): domain Eukaryota; kingdom Metazoa; phylum Chordata; order Testudines; family Cheloniidae; genus Chelonia; species Chelonia mydas. Next base: position 69,979,222 of record NC_057849.1, read on the forward strand.
GAATATTACTTTTTTCAGGGTACTAAGTGGCAACTGTTTAGACAGAATCTGATTCTGGCAGGGATCAGGAATAATAGAACATAAGTACTTTGAATTTTCTTAAGTATTTTTCTGTGAATTTCACTTATTTGAAAAAAAGATTGACTACCTTCTCTCCTTGCCTTTATCTTCCATGGCTGTTTGCTGACTGCAGAGGACTGTTGAGATGCAGGAATCTGGAGTTCCATTTTAGGTTCTGGGGAGCAGTGAAAAAAAACAGGAAGTTTTCATTTCACTTGAACATTTTCAGATTTTTTTTTTTAGATTTTCGATTTTTGAAAAATGAAACTGTTTAGAAATGAGAATGTTACTTTTCAAAAAATGTTTCTCTTTGAAAAATTCCATTTTGAATGTGTATTTTCCCCTCACTTCAGTGGGAAAAAATGGATTTTATGTTTGGTTTTTTGTTTGTTTGTTTTTCAGTGGGAGAATGTGGAGAGAGAAACTCACTTTGTTTCACATCTTTTAATTTTTTTCACACTTTTCCAATGAGAACAAATAAGTAGGCAAGCAAGAGTGTTTTTTTTTCTCTATTTCTTCTAATATTTATTTTACTTTTTCTCCAGCAGGAAAAGAGAGGGAAATTGTTTTTAAAAAACCCACCCTCGCACACACACCCACTCTGGAAATTACCTTATTATAGTGAAATGGAAAATTTAAATTTTTCATTTTACACAAAAATGGATTTTTTTTAATTTTGAAAAAAAAAGAAATTATTTGTTCTCATGAATCATTTCTTTCAATGGAACTTCTTTCTTTTGAATGGATGAAAAAGTTGAACTAAGTCTAACAAGACTTATGTAATATTTGTGTTTGATAAAGGATGAAGGAAAATATCCAGCTTGATTCTGAGAACCAAACATGAGTAAACAGCATTTAGAAGAAACACATTTTTATTTATCTCGACACTGAGTAAATCTGACATAAATTTTGTGAGTCACTGTGAACATGGAAATTCAGTGCCAGTTTCAGAGAGTAATTTTATGGAGTAGAACCATACTTTAATTACTATAAAGATACTTAGAGATCTTAGGGTAAAAATGAGTACCAAGTATAATGACATTATTATTAATTAACTAGATAAATAATAGTTAATTACTATTAAATTTACCATTATTGATCTAGTTAATCACTATATTAAATTTACTATTGTTTCACACTTGCATATGTGCCATAGATCTGTGTTATACTCATTAAATTATGAAACTTTTCCCATACTCTTCTGTTTTGTCTATTTTTGCTGCTGAACATTTATCCAACTCTCCATTCCCCCCCCCCCCCCAGATTCTTTTTCTCTTCTCCTACCATCCATCTTCTGTGTTTTTGCCCTTGCCATTTTTTTCCAAGTCCCTCCCCTTTCCCTTTAATTTGACTTCTATTTTCTTCCACTGGATGACTGACTGCTTGTAACAGGTACAGTTGCTTCATTAACATTCAATGGCACTATTCTGAAACTCAGTCAATTTTCATACAGTTGCATCAGATCCAGCTGTTTTCTTTCTCCTTTGATCAAGATTTTACTAAGTAACATTTGGCGATTAAAACATGTGTTGGTGTTGAAGATCTGCAACCCCTGATAAATATGTCTAATTTTAAGAAAATATTGCCCTGTATGTTGAGATGCAAATGTTAAATATATATAATATAAATCTCAGTTTCTGTAACAGAAACACATGATTTGGATTTCATGCTTTGACAGGTGAGAAAAAAATACCAGGAAGATATTGCTAACTAATTAGATCTAAAAAGAAAACACCAGAAACTTCTAGACAAATGTATTGGAGAAAAGGGAGAGGAAGATCCACAAAACCTATAATTTATAGGAAATCTAGAACCTCACATTTTGACCTCAACCATTTTCTGACTCTTGATTATCATTGCCCAGGGGAATTTTCCATCTCTGTAATGATTTTGATGGTTGGATCTCCGCCACTCTGGTCTTGTTGTTAGAACAAACACAAAAGAAGATTCTAGTATGCTGGATGTGTGTGCTGCTATTGCTGATCAATTCGCAATATCCACCTCCACATTTCAGTTACGCATTTGAACTGTGTTTATCCTCAGTCCAGGAATGAGCTTTTTCATTATGTTGTCCCATCAATGGAGGGAGCATAGTCTAGTGGTTACAGGCTGCTACTACTCCTGTAGCAGGAGATTTAAGCTCAGAACTTCTGGATTCCCTTCCTAACTTTGCCACTGATTCACTTGAGTAACCCTGATAAGTCATTCTGGCCCTAATATGTAAAATGGCAAAATAATAACTACTTCAGAGGGGCATGGAGACATTTTAAATTACTCTTGGTAAAGCTTTTCTAGTAGTCCTTGCTCCATGAGTAAATCAGTTGAAAGGTGATTCCATTACTATTAAATGCTGAGCACAATTAACTCTTCCTTTTCCCATACAAATTGTTGATAGAGGCTTCATATTGAAAACATTGTTGCCAGCGTTTTTTGTTTTGTTTCTGTTTTTAGTGATTTTTTTTTTTTAAGATCACCCTTTCAGCCTGTTGGCAGCTCATTCTCTAAAGCAGCATCTTCAGATAACACATTTTTCTTTGCACTTTTTTATTTTTGTCTTTTCTGTTATTGTTCTCTTTGACCTAATTTCCCCACTTTTTTTTTTTTTTTGCTGATTTTAATTTACTTGACTGAATAATTAAAGGTGGTGGGATTATTTTGTTCTGTTTTGTTTTAAGATCTACCTAGCTTCACACCAAGCAAGCCTTTTGAAACTTTTACAAGCTGGTTTCCAAATAAGCACAATTTTTGCTGATCTTTTTGTAAAGTGTCCTAGGGGAAGAAAGCAGACTTTTAAAGATAAAAGTGAATTGAGAAATCTAATGAAAGGTGTTTTTAATATCTCAGCTTTTGCCATGAGGTTTTCTATATAATCATGCAAAAATGACTTTCTGCATGTAGCTACTGTGCTGTACTTTATATTTTCCCTCTTGGTTAATGTGTTTTCTCCTACTTCAAAGAACCATAAAATAATTGTACTTGTGCTATATGTGGGAAATGGAGGGGAGGCAGGATTAATTAAAATTGGTGTTTAATTGTATTTTCTTAATTGCTGCAAATATGGGTCAGCACTGCCACTGACTTCATAGAGCTTTTAATAGCACTGTAAATCCTAGCATGGTTTAAAAGTTACTTCAAGTATGAAATTGTTTGGAAAATTAAATGATAGTCTCTTCTCTGGTCCATGTCACATGAGGGGCATTCCCAAAGGGTATGTCTACAGAACAATTAAACTCCCGTGCTGGTCCAGGTCAGCGGATTCAGGCTAGTCGGACTCAGGCTCTGGGGCTGTAAAATTCCTGTGTACACATTCAGATTCGGAGAGGTGCCTGAGCTCTAGGACCCTGGAAAGGGGGAGGATCCCAGATCCCAGGCTCCAGCCAGAGCCCAAATGTCTATAGAATTTTTTTTATCCCCAAAGCACAGGTCACACAAGGTCTGTGGTTTATTTATGTCCCACTTAAGCCCTCAAAACGGAGATTAAGTGGGACTTCAGTGACACACACAGTTTTTGATGGGGGAGGGGTCTGCACATCAGTGCATTTCATGCTTTCATCCTGAGTTTGTTTCCCTCTGTATAGCCCCTTTATGCCACTACTGCAGTGTTAAATGGCAGGTGGATCAGGGCCCTTGGGAATTCCCTCAGCACAGAAGGGTTCCCCACACAGCACAGGGGTAACACAGGTAAATGGTTCTCAACCAGGGGTATGCATGCTCCTGGGGGTACGCAAATGTCTTCCATCAACTCATCTAGATATTTGCCCTCTTTTACAACAGGCTACATAAAAAGAACTAGAGAAGTCTGTGCAAACTAAAATTTCATATGGACAATGACTTGTTTATACTGCTTTATATACTATACACTGAAATGTAAGTACAATATTTATATTTCAATTGATACATTTTTATAATTATATGATAAAAATGAGAAAGTAAGCAATTTTTCAATAATTGTGTGCTGTGACACTTTTGTATTTTTGTATGATTTTGTAAGCAAGTAGTTTTTTTAAGTGAGTTGAAACTTGAGGGTACACAAGATAATTCAGACTCCTGAAAGGGGTACAGTAGTCTGGAAAGGTTGAGAGCAACTGGCGTAGGTGACCATACAAACCCCAGTTTAGAGGCCAATTGGAGGCATGGCTTGGGGCAGATCAGGAGATGGTGGAGTTTCTGTGCTCTAGCTATACTAAATGACAGAGTTGTCTATGGTTTCAGAGTAGCAGCCGTGTTAGTGTGTATCCGCAAAAAGAACAGGAGTATTTGTGGCATCTTAGAGACTAACAAATTTAGTGCAGGAGCCCCAGATGGTCAGGAATACCAGAATTCTGACAACACCCCCTGGCCATGGCTATGCCCATTATACTGCACCTGTGGTTACATGAAGTATATGTAGTGCACTGTACACAAACTGAATCCCAACCAGTATAGCTAAGACTTGGGCCACAACCCTCCTAACTGTGGTGAACAGAAACCTCTACAAGCTGATGAGGTTGAAGCTGAAGCAGTAAGAACTGGATGGTGATTTTAAGCACTTCCTAAAGAAGCAGCTTTGAATAAAAACAGTTATGTCATGATATGAGTTTATTGTGACCAATACTTAAGGGCATCAAGGTTGTTCATAAATCTAGATAGTGTTTACACTGACCGTCCACAGGCACAGCCGCCCGCAGCTCCCAGTGGCCGCAGTTAGCCATTCCTGGTCAATGGGAGCTGCGGGAAGTGGTGAAGGCCACAGGGACTTGCTGGCCACCGCTTCCCGCAGCTCCAATTGGCCAGGAACAGTGAACTGTAGCCACTGGGAGCTGCAGGTGGCCATGCCTTCAGACAGTCAATGTAAGCACTGTCTGGCGGCCCGCCAGCAGATTACCCTGACAGGCTGTGTACAGCCTGCGGGCTGCCGGTTGCCCACCACTGATCTAGAGACTGGAAGCTTAATTTTCTTTAAAATTAAAGCTAATGTTCTCAAGTACAGCTCTTCTGTGAAGATGGATTTCACAGATTTTGTGGCTGTGGAAAATAAGGGTCTCTGTCCACAGAGTCATAACTTCTTGTTCACTAATCTTTTCCATGTCCTTCCATGATTTAAATCTTAACTGAGTAGTTGTTTTATATTATTTTATACAAAGGTTTTTTGGGTTGTTTGTTTTTTCTGATTTATCTGGTGCACTTGTGTTAAGTGGCAGCTTCGTCTATTTGATATAGTTCAGGGCATTTCCACAATAGTGAATACATTTATTCAACCTTCCTTGTTTTTATATACCTCCCATGGTGCTGATTAAGGGAATTTTCATTGTGGTTTAGACTAGCTTCATTATACAGTACCTCATGCAGCAGTCCTATCTCTGATAGTGCACATTTTATTTCTTTTGTTTGTGTTTTATACTGATGTCTATTGCAAATTAAAAATACGGGGAGGATGGGAAGACAGGGACTTACAGTTTGACTATCAATGAGAGAACAGAAAAAGGATTAAAGAATAACTGTGTGTCAGACAGTGAAACCCTCTGTGGAGCTAACATTACATAAGATACCCCCATTTATACAAGTACCTTTATGTGAAAGCTTTGTAGAATAAGGTATTAAATAGAAGAAGGAATTTATTTTTTTTTCTATGCAGCTTTTCGAGATACAAAGTGATCACATCTTATTGCTACTCCACACAGCAACTGATCTAAGACAATGTCACCAAGTTCTTGTTGTGTCTTATGAGAGGAAAAAATGAATCTCTTCTGTACCATGTACCTAGATATGCCCAGGCATCTAAGTGGCCTCGATGATTATAATGAGATATAAAGGCAATGGGAAGGCTGGATGTAAAGGACACATTATGCCCATAGTTCCCAGCCACTGGAGTATAATCCAGAAATTGGTTGTGAGCGGGGTGACCAGTGGATCATGCCAAATCGACTGAGATAGCACCAACATTGCTAGCATTCATCTGGAGCCTAGGCAGGAGCAGGAAGGAACATCTTCCTTCTCCTCTCTTCTCCTACTGTGAGTTAGTTTATGGAGGTTCAACGGAGCATTGTGTGGGATGTATAAACAATGTATTCAATGCTGTCTGCTTGTGATAATATTATGAGACATAATACCACAATTTAAATTATTTATTTTCATATTGGATATTTCATATGATGTAATAAGGCATTTGGGGCATAATTTTACCTCCAAACTAATCTTCTTAAATGGACTGCAAAACAAGGAGCTCATCCGGCCTTTGGTACAGGTCCCTGGAACCAAACTCTGTCCTTGGATAATTGTCTGCATCTCCAGTTGACATTAGCAAGAGGTACATGGGCATATCTGAGGGCAAAATTTGTCCTTGTGATTTAAAAAAAAGAAAATGCATATAAGCTGAGTCTCAGCATTGAATGGATCTCTCTGTCTCTGTCTCTGTCTGTCTTTCTCTCTCTCTCTCTCTCTCTCTCAAGTTTTAGGTTTACATGTTAGGATTAGGTTTAAATTTGAGTCTAAATATAAATTGAAAGACAAGTTTGGGTTTAATTTCCTTATAAGGTTTAAATACAAACACTGCAATAAAGTTAGGTCAGAAAATGTCTTAAGGGTATGTCTACACTATGGAATTAGGTCGAGTTTATAGAAGTAGATTTTTAGAAATTGATTTTATACTGTTGTGTATGTCCCCACTAAGCGCATTAAGTCAGCGGAGTGCATCTTCACCACTGTGGCTACCATCAACTCATGGAGCGGTGCACTGTGGGAAGCTATCCCACAGTTCCTGTGGTCTCCATTGCCCATTGAAATTCTGGGTTAAGCTCCCAATGCCTGACTGGGCAAAAACATTATCGCGGGTGGTTTTGGGTACATGTCGTCAGTCTCCCCTCCCTCTCTCCCTCTCTCCATGAAAGCAACTGCAGACAATCATTTTGCACCTTTTTTCCTGGGTTACCCATGCAGACACCATAGCACGGCAAGCATGGAGTCTGCTCAGCTCACTGTTGCGAGCATTGTAAACACCTTGCCCATTATACTGCAGTATAAGAGACGACAGTGTGAGGATGATTGTGAGGAGGGCATGGACACAGACATTCCTGAAAGCATGGGATGTGGCAATTGGAACATCATGGCAGCAGTGGGGCTGGTTGATACAGTGGAATGCCAATTCTGGGCCCAGCAAACAAGCACAAACTGGTGGGACCGCATAGACTTGCAAGTATGGGATGATTCCCAGTGGCTGCGAAACTTTCTCATGCATAAGGCTGCTTTCCTGGAACTCTGTGAGTTGCTTTCCCCCGCCCTGAAGCACAGGAATACCAAGATGAGAGCTGCTCTGACACTTGAGAAATGAGTGGGGATACCCCTGTGGAAGCTTGTAACACCTGACTGCTACCAGTCAGTCGGGAATCAATTTGGAGTGGGCAAATCTACTGAGGGGACAGCTGTGATTCAAGTAGCCAATGCAATCACTGGCGTTCTGCTAACAAGGGTAGTGACTCTGGGAAATGTGCAGGTCATAGTGGATGGCTTTGCTGCAATGGATTTCCGTAACTGGCGTGGGGCGATAGACGGAACACATATCCCTATCTTGGCATTGGACCACCTTGCCAACCAGCATATAAACCGCAAGGGGTACTTATCAATGGTGCTGCAAGCACTGGTGGATCACAAGAGACATTTCACCAACATCAGCGTGGGATGGCTGGAAAAGACATTCGCATGACATTCGCATCTTTAGGAACTCTGGGATGTTTGAGCAGCTGCAAGAAGGGACTTATTTCCCAGATCAGAAAATTACTGTTGGGAATGTAGAAATGCCAATAGTTATCCTTGGATACCCAGCCTACCCCTTGCTCCCATGGCTCATGAAGCCATACACAGGCAGCCTGTACAGTAGTAAGGAGAAGTTCAACTATAGGCTGAGCAAGTGCAGAATGGTGGTAGAATGTGCCTTTGGACATTTAAAAGCTCGCTAGCGCTGTTTGCTGACTAGGTGAGACCTTAGCGCAACCAATATTCCCATTGTTATTATTGCTTGTTGTGTGCTCCATAATATCTGTGAGAGTAAGGGGGCAACAGGGTGGGAGGTTGAGGCAAATCGCCTGGCTGCCAATTTTGAATAGCCACACACCAGGGCGATTAGAAGAGCACAGGTAGGCATGCTGCGCATCAGAGAGGCTTTGAAAACCAGTTTCATGACTGGCCAGGCTACGGTGTGACAGTTGTGTGTGTTTCTCCTTGCTGCAAACCCGTCCCCTTTGTTGATTTCAATTCCCTGTAAGCCAACCACCCTCCCCCCTTCGATCACATCTGGCAAAGGAAATAAAGTCACTATTGTTTTGAAACTATGCATTCTGTCTTTATTTTTTTTTTTTTTTAAAAAGGGAGATAACTGATAAGGTATCCTGGGTGTAGGAGGAGGGAAGGACAAGGGCACATTGCTTTTGGTAGCCACACTACAAATCAAAACTCTTTGAATGACAGCCTTCTCTTGCTTGGGCTGTCCTCTGGAGTGGAGTGGCTGGGTACCCGGAGCCTGCCTCCCGCCCGCACCTGCATTCTTGGTCATCTGGGTGAGGTGGATATGGATCTTGGGGAGGAGGGCAGGCAGTTGTATAATGGATGCAGTGGTGGTCTGTGGTCTTGTTGGCTTTCCTGCAGCTCCACCAGATGCCAGAGCATGTCCATTTGCTCCCCCATTAGCCTCAGCATTGCATCCTGCCTCTTTTCATCGTGCTCATTTAGTGCTTTCTTGGACTGCATTAAGCTGTGCCCTATCAGTGCAGGAGGACTGCATGAGCTCAGAAAACATGTCATCACGAGTGCGGTTTTTTCGCCTTCTAATCTGCAATAACCTCAGGGATGGAGATGATAGGGGGAACATAGAAACATTTGCACCTGCAGGGAGATAAAAAGGGAGAGTAAAATTTAAGATGATACATTTATGAGAACAAAAGGGAGACTCTTTCATAGTGGATCAAGCAATTCACAACAGACAGCACATATGCTTTAGGTACAAGGTCACATTTTGCCTTTTATATTGAGCGCCTGCCGGTATGGTGACACATCACACACAGCTGGGCAACAGAATTTGGTTTCCAGGAAGGCATGGTAAGCCAAAGGGTACGTGGGTTTGGCTTCTAACACTTTCATAACATGTGGGAATGTTTCAAACTGCAGCGTCCTCCTTTCCCATAGCAAGCAATTCCAGTTGGGTTTGCCATTTAAAAGGAGGGACTGTGGTTTTTGGGTGGATGTGCAGCACACACCTTCCCCCACCTCTCTGCGTGGCTATTTGGGATGATCCCCTCCCCACACCGCGTGCTATGGGATGATCCCTTTTAGCCAAGCGCAAACAAACCAGCATGAACGGAGTCCTTTTACTGTTCCCTTACAAAAATTCTCCTATTTCAACCAGGTGACCATGAACGATATCACTCTCCTGAGGCTAACACAGAAAGATAAAGACTGAATGTTGCTTGAATGCGACCAAAATCCAGGACCATTCACTGCCATGCTTTCTGCTGCAATGATTTCAGACTATTTGCTACTGGCTTGGCGTGGTAAAGTGTCCTATCGTGAAGGACGAAATAAGGCAGCCCTCTCCAAAAACCTTCTGCAAAGGCTTTCAGAGTACCTCCAGGAGAGCTTCATGAAGATGACCATTGAGGATTCCCGCTCCATACCTCAGACACGTTAACAGACTTTTCCAGTAGCTGTACTGGCCGCGAATGCATCCCAGTTCTTCAGGGCAAATGAAAGATTAAACACTATTGCTTTTAAACCCTGTACTGTAGTTACAAATGTGCACTCACCAGAGGTGCCTTCTCCGCCTTCAGGGTCAGGGATCCTGCCTTGGGAAGGTATTGGCTCCAGGGTGATGAAAAGGTCCTGGCTGCCAGGGAGAATGGATTCACTGCTTGCCTGCTGCGCATTCTCCTCCTCTTCCTCCTCTTCTTCCTCATCCAAAAAATCCTCCTCCATGTTGCATGAGACTCCCTCCTTGCAGGTGTCCATAGACAGTGGTGGGGTAGTGGTAGGGTCCCCCCCTAGAATGCCATGCAGCTGATCATTGAAGTGGCATGTATGGGGCTCTGACCCAGAGCGACTGCTTGCCTCCTTTGTCTTTTGGTAGGCTTGCCTGAGCTCCTTGACTTTCATGCGGCACTGCTGTGTGTCCCTGTAATAGCCTCTGTCCATCATGCCCTGTGCGATTTTGGCATATATATTAGCATTTCTTCTTTTTGACCGGAGTTCTGCCTGCACAGATTCTTCTCCCCATACAGCAATCAGATCCAGTGTCTCCCATTCTCTCCATGCTGGAGCTCATTTCTGATTCTGGGGGGACTGCATGGTCACCTGTGCTGCTGAGTGCGCCACACTGACCAAACAGGAAATGAAATTCCAAAGTTCCTGGGGCTTTTCCTGCGTACCTGGCTAGTGAATCAGAGTTGAATCACAGTGGTCACATTGGAGCACTCTGGGATAACTCCCGGAGGCCAATAATGTCGATTTGCATCTGCACTACCCCAAATTTGATCAAGCAAGGTTGATTTTAGCGCTACTCCCCTCGCCAGGGAGGAGTACAGAGGTTGATTTTAAGAGCCCTTTAGGTTGACGAAACGGGGTTGCTTGTGTAGACGCATTCATTATAAAATCAACCTAACGCAGCTAAATTCGACCTAACCCTGTAGTGTAGACCAGGGCTTAATGAGCCAGAATTTAGTGCTGCTGAAATATGGTTAACTTATGGCTAAATTTTAGTGCTTTAATAATTGTTTAAATCTTCCATCTGTGAACTCTGGGGGGAATATCACTCTGCTCAGTGAAGGGTCAAGAAGCAGGAAGGAGGAGACTCTGGTATGGGCCATGGAGGAGGAGGAGACCCCACAAGCTGGTGTGCAGTGCACATACACAACTATGAGTTTAGGAAGCTGGACCAGTTATTTGGGTGTGGCAGGACAGATTTCTGGGATGAGCTGCAATGGCCCTATCCAGGCTGATGTCCAGGATAGAATGGGAGGGCTCTGAAAGCTAGGGAGGAGAATGGGTCAGGCAGGTGCCTGAGAAGTGGAAGGGTGTTAGAATACAGGGCAGTCTGATATCTAGGGAGGAGTGATAGGGCTCCATGAGCTTTGGTGGGGCTCCTGGCTTGTGGTGGGACCAAAGAGGAAGGGTAATTAAATCTGCTGGAATATCGAGAGGAATGGGAGGTGGAGAGGGGGAATGGGAGTGTTCCAGCAACTGGAAGCCATGAATGGGAGACAGCAGCAATATTCTGACTTCATCTCACAAAAGACTCCCTGCAGGGAGTTTAGAAAAGTTGGGTGGTGGTTGTTCTATTTTCTCTAGAAATGTGGCCTGGATTTTAATCTTTCCTGGTCTATCATTGGAGTGAGTTCCAACTGTGTTGGCTTAATATGAAATCTACCCCTTAAAGGGCACCCCTAGCTTCTACCATACACACAGACAAGCAGTATCCTAACATGCTAGCCAGTCAAGGGCCAGCCCTGCAGAATATCCTTACACTGAAGAACAAAGAATAAAGTTATTGAGCCAAATTGTGTTCTCGGTGATGTAAATCTAACTCATCTGAAGTAATTTACACTGGTATTGCTGAGTGTAGAGTTTGGTTCACTGAGAATAGTATTTGTTGCAGAATCAAGTCACAAACTAGTTCCATGAGCTATGGTTGATACATCTGAAATCTCTGCAATCTTTGCCAGTCTACCTAATTCTTGCCAGCAGTTGTTTGATAGTGCATACAACACATTTAATTATAATTATTAATCTTGATGAAGGTGCTGAAATACGTACTGCGCTAAAAAAATAAAGTTTTATGGGCAGGAAAATACACACGGATCTTAGATCTAAGAAATATAAAGTAAAGAAAAAATGTTCCATCTTAAGGATTACAGTGAGCTTTGCATTACAAATCGTATGAGCAGAGCTCTTAATTCAGAGCAAATATTTAAAATTAATGAAGTTCAGCACTCATTAATCCTATTAGAAGGAAGCCATTTAGATGGCACTCTGTTTCTTACAAATCCTTAGCAAACTTGAATACCTATTTTTATATTAAAGACCAAGTTCAGAGCTACATCTCCAGGTATGCCTCTCCGTGTGTTTGCTAGTCTGTTTGCTTGATGCTGTAAAGTTGTTGAGTGCTCTCAACATTCTCTGGCTTAGACAGAGTTACCTGAATGTTATTCATATATAAGCCAGAGTGTGTGTGTATGTGTTTTACGAGTTCAGAAAATTCTTAAGTGATTTTCCTGCCCAGAAAACTGGAGAATGGCCTACTTTTAAAATGATAATCTTGAAATGTGGAGCACATTGGAATAGGGTCTCACTTCTAGGGGGACTCTACACTGCCTGATCCATCCTCAAGTAGAGAACAAGGTGCTAGTGTGTATAAACTGGTGGAGGCAGCAGGCAGGTTTTCAGGGTTCCTGACAAAAGCTTAATGAATAATCATTTTTTTCAGTTCGGTGGCAGAACAAAAAAATAATAAACTACAGTTTGTTTGAAATTTCAGTGGAAAAAATGTCCAAGTCTTGCTTCAGGTTGAACCAGAAAATAAATGTTTCATTTTGACGTTTTTAAATTTTTTTTATGTTTTTAAACAAAATTGAGGAAAAATTCTGAAACGATATTTCTTTCTGAAAAGCAGAGTCAATGTGTTTTATGATGGAAATGCTAATATGAACCATTTCAATATTTCCATTTTTTTTCCGACCAGAAAAATTTGCAAAGTTGTCTTGATTTGCAAATAGTTTTGGTGTCTGTAGTGAGGCAGAGTGGACCCACACTGTCCCAGAAGGGGAGGGACAACTCGCAAAGTCCCAGTGGGTGGAGCCAGGCTGTGCTCACTCCTCCCAGTGGAAGTCAGTGAGCGGGACAGGAAGTACAAAAGGCTGGTCTGCAACCTCAGTTGGGCAGCAGCCGCTGAAGGACCCAGTCACTTCCTGTCATCTCCCACACTGGGAGACTGCCATGGACCCCTGTGAAGCTGAGGACTGGCCAGTGCTGCCGGAGCCACACAGTGACCAAGCTGAGGAGAAATTGCCAGGACTGCTCCTGGCCTTCTACCTGGATGATGCAGAGGATCTCTTACAGACCCAGGTATGCCCCAAGGGGGAGATCGAAAGTAGCCCAGGGGAACTAGACAACCGTCAGGTTAAGACCTGGCCTACGCCCAGGTCAGCATATTGTGGGAGGATCCCGCTGACCCAGTGGTGGATCCCTCTGCCACTGTTAGGGCCCTGGGCTGTGACATGGTGGAGTTGGGCGGGCCTGCATCACCCCTGCCACCCCACCCCGGGGGTGGCAGTACTCCCCCTCCATAAGCCAGAGGATCTGCATCCATCTACCGAAAGCCGAGTGAGGACACTAGGCTCTAACCCTACCTAAGTTCCCCTAGACTGTGTTTGGGTGCTCTACCCTGCCCTAGTCTGTGTTCCGGTGCTCTATCATGGCCTGAGTCTGAAGGACTTGTTGCCTCACCCTGACTAAGGGCCTGGACTCTCAACAATTTGTTTGCTGCTCGGCCCTGTGTGCAGGCCTGAGACCCAGACTCTGTACCGCCCTGGCCCGACTAAGGGCTTGGCTTACTAACAGTTTATTTGCCACTCGCCCCTGAATACGGGTCCAAGCCACTGCACTGATTATGGACAAGAGACCCTAACTGCCTTTTTCTTTACCTGAACTGCCGACCAGAGCTACAGGCTGAGAGTGACTCAGCTATTTCCCCAAACATGAGCAACACCCCATGACGTAGTGAGGCAGAGTGGCCTCCCACTGACCCAGAGGACAAGGGGCCACTGCTAACCCCCCACAGCGTCTAACAGGGTTCAAAAATAACTAGATAAATTAATGGAGGATACGTTCATCAATGGCTATTAGCCAGGATGCGCAGGAATGGTGTCCCTAGCCTCTGCTTGCCAAAGCTGGGAATGGGCAACAGATCAGTTGACGATGATGTATTCTGTTCATTCCCTCGGAAGCATGTGGCATTGGCCACTCTTGTAAGACAGGCTACTGGGCTAGATGGACCTTTGATCAAGCTAGTATAGCCATTCTTACGTTCAACTAGCCTGGTAGTTTGAATATTTAGCAAGCTAAATGTACTTTATATATTTTTTTTAATCTTAGGGTTCAATCGTTTTGCCAATCCTTTGCCATCAGCACTATACTATGAGTGTAAAGACAGCAATATTTACACCAATTCAGTGGAAACCTTGCGATAAGTATGTCTCTTCCAGAAGTCGCTCTTTATTGCGGATTACAGTCCCAGTCTATTTTGATCCTTTTTTTCCCCTGATTTACATATATGTAACCCTTCTGCCTGTCAGAGTTGGCAGCAACAAGGGCCAGGTTCAGTATCTAGGGGTTCCATTCCAATAACACAATGCAAAACTTGCTCGAGCCCCCAGCCCGTGACCTGGGACAAATAAATACCACTCCCCTTGGGTGCCTCTAACAGGCAATACTTCCCCTCTCACAAGCACAGAGTCTGAGTGTAGCAAAAGCATTTTAATAACAGAGAGAAACAATGTGACATTATGTTGGGAAACACCACCAACAGGATTCATAACACAACCCAGGAGCAAAAACCCTCCCCAAGCAAATTGGGCCATGTCCTTTCCCTTTGGTTCTTGAGTCCAGTAACCCAAAAGTCACCCAAAGTCCCAAAAATCCAATAACACAAAGGTCTCTGTCCCTGGTCAGTGCAGCCCCAGAGTTCGAAAGTTTATCTGCAGAGTTTTACCTCCCAGCCTGGGTGGAAATGGGAGGGGGTTAATGGGCACCTTACGTGGTCCAAAGCCGACTGCCCCGCCTCTCCATGGGGCTCCACTCCATTCTGCTCCACCAGTGTCCCACGAATCGCTCTGCTCCGCCAGCTGCTCCGCTCCACCAGCCATCCTGTGACCTGCTCCACAATATATCTTCAGCCCCCCCCACTACTTAACACAGCACTCAGTGATTTCAGCTTTTAGTAATTTTAGCTCTTTAGTGATTTCAGCTTGTAGTAGGGGAGCCTCAGTGCTGGTGCACCATTGACCCAAAGTGAATTCAGCTCAGCAGCATGTAACTAGACTGCTAATGGAATCAAAACTAGCTCTGATATTCCACAGTGGGGGTGGGGGGAAAGAAGAGGGGGGGTGCAACTGGCATTTGGGGCCCATACCACCAAGTATTAATAACTGTCCCCAGCCTCTCTCAATTCACTGGGTTTTGGACCCATGACCCTTGCCTAGTGAGTGCTGCTTAGTTGGTGGTGAGTCCCTCCTTCATAACAAAAGGCCAAGTACAGTTCCACTGTCCTTGATTCACATAAACAGGATAATAACAGTTTATTCTTCCTGCCCCAATAACAGAGAAACTGGGGCTCCTACAGCAGCCGAAGTGACCATCTAGGTGGGGTGGGTGTTCCTATGCAAATGAAATCAGCCCCTGAAGTTCTTTTCCACAATCTGCCACAACTCGCCACCAGATGTCAGGGTAGAGCTCATCCTGACTCTGCTTACATGTACATGTGCGCCTTATGACAATTCACCATCTAACTTGTACTGCCCACCAAGACTGATAAATGAACAATTAAGTAGTCATGGTGTTTCCTTGCTAGGTGCTCTAGGATTACATGTTGTTTGAAATCACACAATTTTATCCCCGCTTAACTGGAGCATGAGAACTAGATGTGTTAACAAGATTGTGTTAAAATGGCCCCAAATAAATTGTTTTCTCATACAAAGGTAACATGTCAACAGCTTACATGGATCACTGAAGCACAATGTAAGATACAAGTACAGTCATAATGTTGGGAATTTAACATTTGAATTTAATGTACAATGGCAATAATCTAATCTTCCTCCTCATATGTTGGAGTTTTGGATCATAAACAAAACTAAATGCCAAAGTGATCTTTCAGAGTAACAGCCGTGTTAGTCTGTATTCGCAAAAAGAAAAGGAGTACTTGTGGCACCTTAGAGACTAACCAATTTATTTGAGCATGAGCTTTCGTGAGCTACAGCTCACTTCATCGGATGCATACTGTATGCATCCGATGAAGTGAGCTGTAGCTCACGAAAGCTCATGCTCAAATAAATTGGTTAGTCTTTAAGGTGCCACAAGTACTCCTTTTTTAAAGTGATCTTTATCATTACGGTTGTTCTGGAAGGATCATGTTTTATCAGGCAGTAATATCCTAGAACAGTGATCGGCATCCTTTGGCATGCGGCCCATCAGGGAAATCCGCTGGCGGGCTGGGACAGTTTATTTACCTGCAGCATCTGCAGGTTCGGGTGATTGCAGCTCCCACTGGCCGTGGTTCGCCCTTCCAGGCCAACTGGGGCTGCGGGAATGGTGAGGGCTGTGCTGGCCGCTGCTTCCCACAATCCCCACCTCCATTCAGTGTGTACAATGTATTCCACCCTGAAGCTGTCATGTCTAAGAGACCTTGAGGGTTTATATGTTGTTTGAAAACAAAGCAAAACTCATAATATCCACAAAGATTAACGGTGAGATTTTCAGAAGTGCCAAAGGAAGTAAATAACTGTGCTTTCATTGAAAATCAATGGGAATTGGGTGTTTTCAAAAATTCCATCCATATTTTTTTTAATTTACAAAAAATAAACTGCATTACAACAATATAATCATTGAAAGCAGTTAAATAGACTTCATTTTCAAAGCATTACAGAATTGAATCCCCTTATACATTGTGCTCTTATTTTCAGGGATGTCACTGAGTTTGGTCCACAGTAGGTTCCACAAATCTTTGTCAAGCTACAAAATAATAATCATGCAACATGCTCTGTCTGGAAGAGATGGTTTCGAATTCTAGGAAAGATGACACACAATTAATGGCAAGCACTGCATGAACTGTGACAACAGGGGGATTCCATTTTGTGAATATGGATCAATTATCCAAAGAGAAATCTATAAAAGAAACATTGTAAAAGAGTCTCCCAGTACTCTCCTCATCAGACTTCAAAGGGACTTTCTCAGTTGTATTTGAAAATGCAGTAATTCAAAGGTGGCATTTAAGCTTGGCATGTCACCTAAAAGAAGCATGAGGAGCGAAAGCATGGCCACTGTTAAAAACAGAGGCTTTTGTCTCTTCTGAAGAACAGTGATAATTTTCATAACAGGATTTTTCCACAGGCTTTTAAGTTTCAAGAGGGCTTGTCAGGGAGAGAGAAAAAATACCCCATACTTTCTGACAGCGTAAACTGTCTCAATAAATAGGAAAACATATTTCTCCAAGAGGCTGAATCTAGAGCCAATGAATGGGCTAGCATCATTTTAGTCAAGAAGAAAAATTTAGAGAGAATGTGTTCACAAAGCTTAGGCTTGCTTTCCATTATTGTTTTTTCTGGTAGGTGGAGAGAGAATTGTTTGCAAAAGATCAGTAGGCTAGGGTAGTGTCAGTGTTTTTTAAAGACAGTAAAGATGAGGTATTAAAATGATTTCTTTAAGTGTATTGTTTCCTCTTTATTGTGTGTAGTAAGAAAATTCCAAGTGTGATGTTTTCTTTGTTCTGTTTGCAGGTTTGGGGATGTGATGTCCTGCTCAGGACACCCAGAACTTTTCCACTGTTACCAATCTGCCTTAGCCCACAGTGAGCGCTTTGGTGTTGGTAAGCTATGTGTCATCTTCATGACACACCAGCCTGTCTGCCTTGCCAGCAAACTTTTCAAGTCTCTGCCAGTCTGAACATAGCATTTAAGGTACAATCAGTGAACCCCAGTTCCAAGTTCTCCTGAGGCATCTCCCTGTAGTGTCTAGTCCCTCTCACTAGACACTTTCCAAAATTATTATTATTTGCTGCCTCCAAAGAGACAGAGCACATATCATCTGTTAGTTTAGCTGAAGACTCAAACTTCTCTTAAATAGACAACACTGAGATGGATTTCAGACTAACAGCGTGTTAGTCTGTATTCGCAAAAAGAAAAGGAGTACTTGTGGCACCTTAGAGACTAACCAATATATTTGAGCATAAGCTTTTGTGAGCTACAGCTCACTTCATCGGATGCATACTGTGGAAAGTACAGATGATCTTTTTATACACACAAACCATGAAAAAATGGGTGTTTACCACTACAAAAGGTTTTCTCTCCTCCCACCCCACTCTTCTGCTGGTAATAGCTTATCTAAAGTGATCCCTCTCCTTACAATGTGTATGATAATCAAGGTGGGCCATTTCCAGCACAAATCCAGGGTTTAACAAGAACGTCTGAGGGGGGGGGGGTTGGAAAAAACAAGGGGAAATAGGTTACCTTGCATAATTACTTAGCCACTCCCAGTCTCTATTCAAGCCTAAGTTAATTGTATCCAATTTGCAAATGAATTCCAATTCAACAGTCTCTCGCTGGAGTCTGGATTTGAAGTTTTTCTGTTGTAAGATCGCAACTTTCATGTCTGTAATCGCGTGATCAGAGAGATTGAAGTGTTCTCTGACTGGTTTATGAATGTTATAATTCTTGACATCTGATTTGTGTCCATTTATTCTTTTATGTAGAGACTGTCCAGTTTGACCAAAGTACATGGCAGAGGGGCATTGCTGGCACATGATGGCATATATCACATTGGTGGATGTGCATGTGAACGAGCCTCTGATAGTGTGGCTGATGTGATTAGGCCCTATGATGGTGTCCCCTGAATAGATATGTGGACACAGTTGTCAGTGGGCTTTGTTGCAAGGATAGGTTCCTGAGTTAGTGTTTTTGTTGTGTGGTGTGTGGTTGCTGGTGAGTATTTGCTTCAGTTTGAGGGGCTGTAAGCAAGGATTGGCCTGTCTCCCAAGATTTGTGAGAGTGTTGGGTCATCCTTCAGGATAGGTTGTAGATCCTTAATAATGCATTGGAGGGGTTTTAGTTGGGGGCTGAAGGTGATGGCTAGTGGCGTTCTGTTATTTTCTTTGTTAGGCCTGTCCTGTAGTAGGTGACTTCTGGGAACTCTTCTGGCTCTGTCAATCTGTTTCTTCACTTCCGCAGGTGGGTATTGTAGTTGTAAGAATGCTTGATAGAGGTCTTGTAGGTGTTTGTCTCTGTCTGAGGGGTTGGAGCAAATGTGGTTGTATCACAGAGCTTGGCTGTAGACAATGGATCGTGTGGTGTGGTCAGGGTGAAAGCTGGAGGCATGTAGGTAGGAATAGTGGTCAGTAGGTTTCTGGTATAGGGTGGTGTTTATGTGACCATCGTTTATTAGCACTGTAGTTTCCAGGAAGTGGATCTCTTGTGTGGACTGGACCAGGCTGAGGTTGATGGTGGGATGGAGATTGTTGAAATCATGGTGGAATTCCTCAAGTGCTTCTTTTCCATGGGTCCAGATGATGAAGATGTCATCAATATAGCACAAGTAGAGTAGGGGCATTAGGGGGTGAGAGCTGAGGAAGCGTTGTTCTAAGTCAGCCGTAAAAATGTTGGCATACTGTGGGGCCATGCGGGTACCCATAGCAGTGCCGCTGATTTGAAGGTATACATTGTCCCCAAATGTAAAATAGTTATGGGTAAGGACAAAGTCACAAAGTTCAGCCACCAGGTTTGTGTGACATTATCGGGGATAGTGTTCTTGACGGCTTGTAGTCCATCTTTGTGTGGAATGTTGGCGTAGAGGGCTTCTACATCCATAGTGGCCAGGATGGTGTTATCAGGAAGATCACTGATGGATTGTAGTTTCCTCAGGAAGTCAGTGGTGTCTCGAAGGTAGCTGGGAATGCTGGTAGCGTAGGGCCTGAGGAGGGAGTCTACATAGCCAGACAATCCTGCTGTCAGGGTGCCAATGCCTGAGATGATGGGGCGCCCAGGATTTCCAGGTTTATGGATCTTGGGTAGCAGATAGAATACCCCTGCTCGGGGTTCCAGGGGTGTGTCTGTGCGGATTTGATCTTGTGCTTTTTCAGGGAGTTTCTTGAGCAAATGCTGTAGTTTCTTTTGGTACTCTCAGTGGGATCAGAGGGTAATGGCTTGTAGAAAGTGGTGTTGGAGAGCTGCCGAGCAGCCTCTTGTTCATATTCCGACCTATTCATAATGACAACAGCACCTCCTTTGTCAGCCTTTTTGATTATGATGTCAGAGTTGTTTCTGAGGCTGTGGATGACATTGTGTTCTGCACAGCTGAGGTTGTGGGGCAAGTGATGCTGCTTTTCCACAATTTCAGCCCATGCACGTCGGCGGAAGCACTCTATGTAGAAGTCCAGTCTGCTGTCTCGACCTTCAGGAGGAGTCCACCTAGAATCCTTCTTTTTGTAGTGTTGGTAGGGAGGTCTCTGTGGATTAGTATGTTGTTCAGAGGTGTGTTGGAAATATTCCTTGAGTCGGAGACATCGAAAATAGGATTCTAGATCCCCACAGAACTGTATCATGTTCGTGGGGGTGGAGGGGCAGAAGGAGAGGCCCCGAGGTAGGACAGCTGCTTCTGCTGGGCTAAGAGTATAGTTGGATAGGTTAACAATATTGCTGGGTGGGTTGAGGGAACCATTGCTCTGGCCCCTTGTGGCATGTAATAATTTAGAAAGTTTAGTGTCCTTTTTCTTTTGTAGAGAAGCAAAGTGTGCGTTGTAAATGGCTTGTCTAGTTTTAGTAAAGTCCAGCCACGAGGAAGTTTGTGTGGAAGGTTGGTTTTTTATGAGAGTATCCATTTTTGAGAGCTCATTCTTTATCTTTCCCTGTTTGCTGTAGAGGATGTTGATCAGGTAGTTCCGCAGTTTCTTTGAGAGCGTGTGGCACAAGCTGTCAGCATAGTCTGTGTGGTATGTAGATTGTAATGGATTTTTTACCTTCAGTCCTTTTGGTACGATGTCCATCTGTTTGCATTTGGAAAGGAAGATGATGTCTGTCTATACCCATACAAGTTTTTTCATGCAGTTGATAGATTTCCACTCCATACGGCTAAATGCAGTGCCTTGCATAATGACAGGTTTCAGAGTAACAGCCGTGTTAGTCTGTATTCGCAAAAAGAAAAGGAGTACTTGTGGCACCTTAGAGACATGAAAGTTGCGATATTACAACAGAAAAACTTCAAATCCAGACTCCAGCGATAGACTGTTGAATTGGAATTCATTTGCAAATTAGATACAATTAACTTAGGCTTGAATAGAGACTGGGAGTGGCTAAGTCATTATGCAAGGTAACCTATTTTCCCTTGTTTTTTCCTACCCCCGCCCCCCCCAGACGTTCTTGTTAAACCCTGGATTTGTGCTGGAAATGGCCCACCTTGATTATCATACACATTGTAAGGAGAGTGATCACTTTAGATAAGCTATTACCAACAGGAGAGTGGGTTTGTGGGAGGGAGGGGGAGAAAACCTGGATTTGATAATCAAGTTGGGCCATTTCCAGCACAAATCCAGGTTTTCTCCCCCTCCCTCCCACAAACCCACTCTCCTGTTGGTAATAGCTTATCTAAAGTGATCACTCTCCTTACAATGTGTATGATAATCAAGTTGGGCCATTTCCAGCACATACACATTGTAAGGAGAGTGGTCACTTTAGATAAGCTATTACCAGCAGGAGAGTGGGGTGGGGGGAGAGAAAACCTTTTGTAGTGGTAAACACCCATTTTTTCATGGTTTGTGTGTATAAAAAGATCTTCTGTACTTTCCACAGTATGCATCCGATGAAGTGAGCTGTAGCTCACAAAAGTTTATGCTCAAATAAATTGGTTAGTCTCTAAGGTGCCACAAGTACTCCTTTTCTTTTTGAGATGGATTTGTAATAAAACAAGAATAAGTTTATTAACAAAGAGCAGAGATGTAAGTGATACTAAGCAAGAGAAAAAGAGATAGGTATGGTTACAAATAAAACACTCTTTCTAGTGAGTAAAACTTTCTTTGCCTAAGCAGTTATCTTACTCACATCTAGTTACCAGTATCTCCAGCCCTCCAGGCAAGGGGACACAATGTTCACGGAATCAAAGAGTATTGTTCCCTTTGTTTCCTGGTGTGAGCAAAATTGCTGTTAACCTTGCTGTTAAAACTAACCCCATCCCATTCTGCGACAAAAATCTATGCACCATATGCAAAAGCTGTAACGCAAGAGGCCTACAGGCCTGTATCCTGTAAGACTTGGCTTAAGCTAAAGCATTTACGTATGCTAGGCTGTGGCACTTGACCCAAATAATGAACTAGGCCAATCTCTAACTAAAAAAAACCAAAAGGACCTCCGGAAGAGACCCTAGCTGTCCATTATATGCACCCTCCACCCTGCAAAAGTCCCTACTCAAAACGCTGCCACAGCACACCACAGATCATTATGTAAGCGGGGGAATAGTCCTGCTATTGTGGGGAACTTTCCTGGCTTCTGCACTACCCCGGTGAAGTGGGCTAGCGAAAGAATCTGAGTCCTCGCTCCCATTTCCTTTACCCAGTGGCCTCCCTGCCCTTAAGGACTCCCCTTCCACTCTCCTGCCTGGCAGACGCCTCGTAAGCCCAACAAGGCTGGGCCGAGGATTCCTGGCGGGCTCGACCCCCACCCTACTGTGGTCACCTAAGACAGGGGCTACGGTGTCCCAACTCCAGGGTACTCTCTCTGCACTGGGCACTTATCATAGAATATCAGGGTTGGAAGGGACCTCAGGAGGTCATCTAGTCCAACCCCCTGCTCAAAGCAGGACCAATCCCCAATTAAATCATCCCAGCCAGGGCTTTTTCAAGCCTGACCTTAAAAACTTCTAAGGAAGGAGATTCTACCACCTCCCTAGGTAACGCATTCCAGTGTTTCACCACCCTCCTAGTGAAAAAGTTTTTCCTAATATCCAACCTAAACCTCCCCCACTGCAACTTGAGACCATTACTCTTCATTCTGTCATCTGCTACCACTGAGAATAGTCTAGAACCATCCTCTTTGGAACCACCTCTCCAGTAGTTGAAAGCAGCTATCAAATCCCCCCTCATTCTTCTCTTCTGGAGACTAAACAATCCCAGTTCCCTCAGCCTCTCCTCATAAGTCATGTGTTCTAGACCCCTAATCATTTTTGTTGCCCTTCGCTGGACTCTCTCCAATTTTTCCACATCCTTCTTGTAGTGTGTGGCCCAAAACTGGACACAGTACTCCAGATGAGGCCTCACCAATGTCGAATAGAGGGGAACGATCACGTCCCTCGACCTGCTGGCTATGCCCCTACATATACATCCCAAAATGCCATTGACCTTCTTGGCAACAAGGGCACACTGTTGACTCATATCCAGCTTCTCATCCGCTACCACCCCTAGGTCCTTTTCTGCAGAACTGCTGCCTAGCCATTCGGTCCCTAGTCTGTAGCGGTGCATTGGATTCTTCCATCCTAAGTGCAGGACCCTGCACTTATCCTTGTTGAACCTCATCAGATTTCTTTTGGCCCAATCCTCCAATTTGTCTAGGTCCCTCTGTATCTGACCCACTGACCATTACATACAAGTTAAAGCAAATGCAAGTTATGTAATCAACAATTAATTTTAAAAAGAATAAGAGAAAATGAGAAAGGTAAAAGGAAACACATCAACCCGCTCTATGGCAGGGAACATCACAAACAGTGTCTCTGGAATGTCCGGGCAGTTCACCGTCTGTTCCTTGTAAGTCCCAGGCCTTCTTCTCAGGCCCTGGCTGTGATGCAGGGATGCTGTGGGTTGGACACTTGCTCTGGTGGTGGCCTCATGCTCTCAGGCTCTAAGTGGTAGGAACCTTCTGCCCAGTGTCGCCCCCCCCGCCCTGTCGGGGTTATGATCCAAGCCTGGCCTGCAGAGCCTCTTGGCTGAGGCGTCTCCCTGTGCTGGGCCCGCTGCTCTCCCCAGCTGCTCACCGCACCCAGTTCCGGACTGCTCCAGCCCCAGCTCCACCACTCTGTCTCAGCACTGCTGCTCTGCCTCCAGCTCCCTGGGCTGCTTCTTTGGCCCCTCTGGTTGCTACAGCTCTGCTCCCAGGACAGGTCTGCTCTGCAGGCTGCTTCTGTGGCTCTGCTCCCAGCACTGACCTGCTTCCTGGGCTGCCTTTCTGGCCCCTCTGGCTCTGGTTGCTGCAGCTTTCTTCCCATGGCAAGTCTGCTCTCTCTGGGCTGTGCCTCTGGCTTTGGGGCTGCAGCTCTGCTCCCAGGACGGGGTCTGCTCTCTCTGGATCTGGCACAGCTCTGCTCCCCAGCTCAGCTCGGGCCCCTGCTTTTTCCTTCGCTCGGCCCCACTCTGTCTGACCCAGGCAAATCCAGCTCACATGGAGGACGGGACTTCCCTGACCTCCTGACTCCCTGATTAGCCTGCCCGCCCTGTCATTCAGGCTGACCTGGCGCAGTGGCCTCTCCCCATTGTTCCTAGGGACTATCAGTCTCAGGGTCCTGATTTCCCATAGACCCTTCCCCTTTTAGTACTGGCCAACCAAAACACCCCCAATGAATATTAGTAAGGGGGCAACAGTCCCCTTACATTAATAAGATCTTGATAATAACATGGTGTGTCAGCACTGTGCTAGTTATAAAACTGCCCTTCCATTAATTCCTTATAAGGCTTTATTAATAACACTTGAGTGGTAAAAAAAAAAATGTATCATTTGGCTTAAATTTAAACCTATATAAGTCTGGTACTATAGGGGCAGGGCAAAAAACAAAACAAAACAAACGGGGTGGCACCTGTGTGTAACCATCTCTGTCTCCTTCTCCCTGCATGCTTGAATTCAATAAAAAAACACAAACTGTTTAAACCAAAGAAATGGTATAACTCATTTTCCACAACACTAGTTAACTAAAATGTCAGTTTGATCGCCTTTATATTTTCCAAAGTGCATTTTCTTTGTCTCAAGAGCCAGGAAGACTTTGTGGCGAGGCAGACTCTGTCCCCACTTGGTGTGCTCACCAAGCTGCTGCTTGCTAGCTTGATTGCTTTGTTTGCTTTATATATTATCATAAATATAAAGGGAAGGGTAGCCACCTTTCTGTATACAGTGCTATAAAATTCCTCCTGGCCAGAGGCAAAATCCTTTCACCTGTAAAGGGTTAAGAAGCTAAGCACCTGACCAAAATGACCAATGAGGGAACAAGATACTTTCAAATCTGGAGGGGGAAAAAAGTTTTTGTCTGTCTGTGTGATACCTTTGCCAGGAACAGATCAAGGATGCGAGCCTTCCAACTCCTGTAAAGTTAGTAAGTAATCTAGTTAGAAAATGTGTTAGATTTCCTTTTGTTTTTTGGCTTGTAAAATTCACTGTGCTGGAGGGAATGTGCATTCCTGTTTTTGTGTCTTTTTGTAACTTAAGGTTTTGCCTAGAGGAATTCTCTATGTTTTGAATCTGATTATCCTGTAAAGTATTTACCATCCTGATTTTATAGAGGTGATTCTTTTACCTTTTCTTTAAATAAAATTCTTCTTTTAAGAACCGGATTGATTTTTCATTGTTCTTAAGATTCAAGGGTTTGAGTCTGTGTTCACCTGTACCAATTGGTGAGGATATTATTATCAAGCCTTCCCCAGGAAGGGGGGTGTAGGGTCTGGGGGGATATTTTGGGGGAAGGCTTCTCCAAGTGGGATCTTTCCCTGTTCTTTGTTTAAATCGCTTGGTGGTTTGTACCTTGGGGAAGATTTTAACCTAAGCTGGCAAGAATAAGCTTAGGGGGTCTTTCATGCAGGTCCCCACATCTGTATCCTAGAGTTCAGAGTGGGGAGGGAACCTTGACATATATAAATATACTTTCAGTGTCCTCTGGCTTTCAAAGATTGACCTAGACAGGTAAATCTACATCTCTTTATCTAAATCAGACTGGTTTATCAACTCTCTGCACAGCATATTGTATGAATATATTCTAGCACACATACAGATCTCTTTATACCTATGCCACACAATGATATTAATGACCAGTATGTCTTTCATAAAAGACTTTAATCAATGCACTTTTATAGTACAATAATATTGTATATAATCAGTTGATTCAATTGCTTATTCTTTGGGATTCAGACCCTCTGTTTGCCCTCTGGAATGTCTCAATATTGTATGTAATAGGCATGTTCTGAGTGAGATGTATTGAAAACTGTGTTAAAATGAGAAGCTATCACTTTAATTTGTAAGGGGTCTCCTGATCCTGGTTGCAGGCTTGGGTGCTCTACAGGAAACTGTGAAATCTGTGTCTTTAAGAACTGAAGGCAGTCTTCAGAGAGCCAGCCTGGAGTGAGATGGTATGATGTGTTCCTCTGTGTTTTAGGAAGCAGTATTCTTTGTCTCTTTGGTTTTAGTTCTTGTGTGTTAAAAGTTTTGTATTTTAAAAAAATAAAGTGGTGTTACATTTCAGTTGTCCAGAAAGAATTAAATATAAACTACTCTCACTTCCCTGTTTGTATGCTGTAAACATAACACTGACTTTAACAGAAATTCAGGAATACTGCACTGACAGTGGAAGCTGCAAGTGTTCAGTATCTCTCAAAATCATGCCCTGAGTTCCATAGAATCTGATCTTTTTGCAAAATCTGTGGCTTGCTTTTAGATCCAAAAATCCAGTGTTCTGTCCAAAGACATGTTAGGATATAGATATTCAGGCCTGTCTGTAAAGGTCTATACTCTAATTTAGGTGTATTCTTATCACTTAGCTAGTTATAGAGGTATAAAAGAGAGAATCAAAATCACTGTCTGCCGGTGTAAGGGCCTTCTCTTACTGTGACAGTCTGAGGCTCTGTTCTTAGGCTAAGGCTTTTGGCTAAGCAGCAGAGGCAGTCATAAGCTGGGAAGCGACGGGTCACCTCCTCACATTCCAAACTAGTCACATTGAAATAAGGTGCTATTGGGCTGTTAGGAATACAATCCTGTCCTGATATTGCCTATCCCCTCCAGAGAAAGGGAAGTGCCTAGAAAATGTAAAAGGAAACTTAGTTTGATAGCATCCTGTCTGGCAAGAACTCACTTATCAATAGATGTAGTTGTGAAATCCTCACTTCTGTATTGTTTTGTCATTATAGTTCCCACTTTGCTATTGTTTATTTGCATGGTGTCTGTCTGGTTCTGTGATTGTTTCTGTCTGCTGTATAATTAATTTTGCTGGGCGTAAAGTAATTAAGGTGATGGGATATAATTGGTTAAATATTCATCTTACAATATGTTAGGATTGGTTAGTTAAATTTCAGTAAAATGATAGGTTAAGGTATAGCTAAGCAGAACTCAAGTTTTACTATATAGTCTGCAGCCAATCAGGAAGTAAGGGGGGGGAAATGAGAACAGGGAATGGGGGTGGGGAATTGGAATCATGTTTTGCTAAGGGGGGAATGGGAACAGGGCCACAGGTAAGGCTCTGTGGTGTCAGAGCTGGGAAGGGGGACACTAAGGAAGGAAACTGGAATCATGCTTCCTGGAAGTTCACCTGAATAAACATTGAATTGTTTGCACCTTTGGACTTTGGGTATTGTTGCTCTCTGTTCATGCAAGAAGGACCAGGGAAGTAAGTGGTTGAAGGAATAAGCCCCCTAACAAGACACCCATAATGCATTAGCAGCAGCTCCTGCGGAAATCCTTGTTCTCTTGCTTTCTGTTGTTACTGTAATGAAAGTTAATTGTAGCATTTGCCACAACAGCTTTACTTCAGTTTCCTTATTCATACCATGTTCATTCTTACTGTATGTTGTTAGATAATAATGTGTCATACTCATAATTTTAAACATTTCTCAGCGATCCTATTCTAGTTGGTAGAAACACTTGTTTGCCCATAGTCACTCTCAGTATCAGAATTATAGATTCATAAAACAGTTTATAGAGTTCAAAAAGATTTTTAAGATGTCTGTAAAGCCTCCGTGAGCCTAGTTTACTATGCATTCAGAAGTACCTTGGAGATATAATTATGAAGACTGACCAATAAGAGAGAAAATAATTAATGAGCTAGAGCAACAAGATTAAAATAAACGAATGAAATGTTCTATAACATTTAACAAAGGTAGTAAGGAAGTGCTTTTCAAAACTAAGTTTCATTTAAAAATAAAAAGCAAGCTATGAAGACTTTAAGATCGTGTTGCTATTTTCAGTGCTACAGTGTCAATAAAACAATGGGTCACAAATGGATTTGGGGGAAAAAAGAAAACAGATGTCAAGAAACATTTGATCATGCAGAGACTCATAAAATTGTGGATGGCCTATGAAGCAGGGTTGTTGAGGCAAAAACATTGGAGCCATTTTGCAGCAATTAGATGGCATCCTAGGAGACATGGAGTGCTAAAAGGGGATGAGTTTGATGGCTTGAGTGGTCTTTAGTCATTCCACCAATATTTCTGATCTTTTATATTTTTTTTCTTCCCTTGGCTTTATAGGGCAATGCTTTTCTTTCCATCTGTTTATATATTGGTTTTGCTTCTGTACAATAAATTAGGGGCTTCAAAGTTCATTTGGAAAGATTTGTTATAACAGTGTTTGTTAGAAAGTAATCTTTTAGATAACTAACAATTCACAACAAACTAGGATTACCTATTCACTGTCAGGGTTGTATTCTTTTCATTTGATTTAATCTGTAAATAAATTTGATTCTTCTTCATAGAAAAAATATAGCATTTGAAAAAAAAGAAATGTTCTTGTTCAATTTTTCTCCCTCTCTGTTTACTTCTGTATTTACAGAGATCTACCAATGGAAACTGATTCAGGCCCAACCCTACTCAGGCAAGTTAGTCTCTTTGAAGATAATGAGGTATTACTCGTAGAAAAGGTAAATGGAATTTAGCATTAGCGTGAGACATGCAAAATCTAAATGGTGCTTAGCATTTTTAATATGTATTCAATTGTAATTAAAACTTCAAAAACCCTGTGTCATTTATTAGTTTATGTCCTTAGTGCCTTGATGAACACTAGAAGCAGCAAACAGAGGCTATTGGTCACAAAAAAACCTTAGCAGCTGAACAGGCCAAAGCAAAAATAAGTATCTTGAGAACATGAAGCGATAGTGTGATCAGAAAGCCATTGAGATTCAGAGAGAGTAGTTACTGGCAAACGTCCAGTCAGAGGCTGAATATTCCTTTTGTCTCTGAGGATTTTCAAATAATCTCCTCCAAACTTCACCCCTGAACCTCCTTTTTGTGATTATGTTAACATTAATCTTTGGACCTCTGACCCAGGTCAGGTGACTAGGGAAAAAAATGATCTTGCAATTTCTTAACAGCACTCCTGTCTATCACACTTTATTTCACACATGATCATGGTATAGATAACTCTACAGTATTCTTGGGTATACAGACCCCAGAATGAAAAGGAAGAGCTAAATGGGAGCTTGTGGGCATTATCAGCTCTTCTCTGTTACACCTTCCAGAAGTGCCAAGACTAAAGGGAGAAGTTAAAAGATAAAAAGCTCAGCTCAGGAGCGGCTGACCAGGAGTTAAGCTGCATCTGCTAACCCCTGAAGGAAGGCTGGGGACAAGGGCTATCCTGAGATTGTTAGATGCTAGAGCCTTCCTGGGGCAGCTGTGTCTAGCACGGGATCTTCACATTTGCCGTGTACCCCATAATAGATCTATTTTTGTTTTGGATCTGTGGAGGAGTGACTCTGGAAAGGCCTAGAGGCAGATGAGGTAAGAAGAAGCAATGGGTCCCAATAGACAGACCTCAGGAGTTTCAGTGTTTCAGACTACAGTGTTCCTGGGCCAGAATTCATGGTGGGCCTGAGTTCCCCTGCCAGTCCACCAAGTACAGTATAGAGACACAGGCCCCGAGATGGAAAAAAAATATTCCATCTCTCTACCTTTGTAATAAAATTGCTGATTACACATCTTCTCCAGTTCATGATTTTTGTGTATATAACACATGGAAGCATTTAATTGCTTCATATATTTAGGAAGCGTGAACGTTGTTATTTAAATTTGTTTGTCTCTTTTAAATTACTATAAAAAGTGAAAGGTCTGCATATTCTCCCATGTTAAACCATGGGAGGCTATGAAATTGTGCAGAGCAGATTGTGCCTTTACATGAGTTCACAAATGATATAAGTCATTATAACATGAAAACATAAGTGAAACTATCAATCACAATGAAATCATTGTCAGTAAATTTTCAAATAATTGATTTGTTTGAATGAGAAATGAATAGATATTCCCAAGAGAGAATTTAATACTACAATTCTTGCTATATTTCTCAGGGCAAATGAAATGAAGGTGTTAAGGAATTGAAAAAGTAATGGGAAAGAATAAATGGGAAAATTTATTCCAAATTGACATTACAGTTTAAATTATTAAAATTGAAATTATGCCAGATTGAAATGTGAAATTGAAAGACTAATTGAAAATTATTATGGCAAATTTAGCCTGCTGAGTGTATCTCCAGTAAAATTGAGTGACACGAGGAATGAATTTAGCCTAATTATTTGATTTGGTTAGAAGATCTTAGATGGAAAATAAAACAATTTAAGAATTAGAAGAGACTATCTATACTAGTTCCCCTCCATCTTTTGAATGAGCTTCTTGAAGTTGAGACCCAGTATCTTCTTTCCAACACTACATTGCACTCTCTTTAAAGCAATTTATTTTCCCCTATGCCATGACAATGAATAGTCTAAAAAGTGTTCTAGATAGACTTTTGTAAGAGCCACAAATAGTGAAGGTTGGCAGTATGGTCTTGTGGTGAGAGCACTGTATTAGGTCTTAGAGACATAGGTTTAGTTCCTGTCTCAGTCATAGATGTCTTCTGTGACCTTAGGCAAGTCACTCAATCTAACCTTTGCCTTAGTTCCTCATCTTTAAAGTGGGGATACTTCCTCACCTCATGGGAGTGTTCTGGTGATAAATTAAGAATTGTGAGACACTCAGCTACAACAGGAGAGCCATAGAAGTACATGGATAGTAAGAGTATTACCCTTTGTTTTTTCCTTCTATTATTGCAATCCACAGTAGTATCCCATTTGACTATTATAGTGCCATTATGGACTGGTAATGACTTGAAAGATTTTTCTACAATAACAATCCCAAATCCTTTCACTGATCAGTCTGCTGGATGACTGTTCCAGTTAGCACATATTCCCTGGCATGATGACTTGTTGTCAAACTAGTTATTTATATTTATATTTTTCTACACTGAACTACATTTGCCGCCTGTTATCCCAATTACATACATAGTCCAAATCCCTTTGAATCTGATTGTATTGTTCTTCACCTTTTGCTCTGACTCCAGTTTTCATACCAACAGGAAATCTTACTATTTTCAATCCATTTTCCCAAATCACCCATGTATAATAAATAAAAGATTATAAAAGTGGTGCATGGGGCACTCCACGCATAGGGTTAGATTCTCCTGTGATGCCTTAGTGGAGTAAAACAGCCATAACATTCAACTAGACGCTTTAAGGATTCCCTCTTGGTAAGGGAATTCTCAGGCATCATAATGTCACCATGCCAGTTCCAGTCGCTTTGATTTTTTTAGTGGAATCTGATGTGTTATTCCATTTTGGTAACTTCTAGAATAGCTGGTACTTCGTAGAATGGAACATGGAATGGAGAAATGAAGAAAATGGTGAAGAGGTGGGGACTGAGAAACAAGGAAGATGCAGGACATGGAAAATAGAGTAATCATCAGTCCTTGGGGTAGAAAGGAAAGCCAGGCTATGGGGAGCTGAGAGACAGGGCTGAGTAGAACTTAAGAGAAAACTGGATTAAAAATAGATAGGCATGCGTAGATTAGTGAGGGAACAATTGTTTGATCTTTGTATCAGTATAACAGTTTCATAGATTTCATAGACTTGAAAGGCCAGAAGGGGCCATTAAATCAGCTAGTCTGAGGTGTATATCAAAGGTCACTAAATTTCATCCAGATACCCCTATAAGGGAGCCCAAAGACTTCAGTTAGACCAAAGCATTAGGTGCATTAGGATGATAGGTAGTTAAACATCTATATATGGTCTATATCCTCACATACTGGAAAGGTGAAAATGGCAAAAATAATGCAAAAATTATTAATATTTATTAAAAATAAGATTGCATTTCTATTTATATTGTTCAGGTTGTTGCTGTCATATAACAGACACCCCTAACATCACCTTTAACAAGTTTAAGCTATGCATACAATCATATTCTTAATCATGATGTTTGTAGGTAATTGTTAGTACACATTTTTCCAGAGTTGGTTATTTTATTTCATGAAGTACAATATCAAGCAAGTTGAGTGAATTCCTGAGGGATTTCCTTGGCCTGCTTTGGTCAACAAGACCTGGATCTTCACCGTTTCATATATATGCCATATCTAACATAGTAGCTATAACACAATAATGTATGGGCCAGATCCTCAAGTGGTGAAAATTGGTATAGCTTCATTTATTTAAATTTGTATAAACAGATTTATGATGTTCCATTTGATCAAATTTATTCATAGTTTTGAATATTGCTATTTTGACACCTTTTAGTCATCTCATTTTATTTAACCTCCATTCTTCCAAATAAATTTTCCTTTGGCACGCGGCCCATCAGGGAAATCTGCTGGTGGGCCGGGATGGTTTCTCTACCTGCAGCATCCGCAGGTTTGGCCGATTGCAGCTCCCACTGGTCACGGTTCGCCATTGCAGGCCAATGGGGGCTGTGGGACACGGCGGCCAGCACATCCTTGAGTATTGGGCTCGTTCTTTTTGATGTGGTTTTTTTGTATTGTTTTTGTTTTTTTGTAATTAATCTAAGTTCTACTTCTAAGCAAGCTTCAGTTGAGGAACCTTTCATTCGTCTTCCAACATCTCAATTAGCAACATGTTTGAGTTAGGCAATGCTGTACATGGTGGGTAAAGTAGTTAATGTATTTTTTAAATGTCTAATAAATTCTAAATTATATAAATAGCTAACTAAAATAAGCCATAACAAACTGTCTAAGTTGAGCACCATTTAAAAACACAACAAAACACTCTGGTAGTTAAATGCCACATTGTGATAATTCCTGTTTTCAGTATATGGAACTACTGTGATAAAGTAAAATACCACAGCTTTGTTATGTCAAGTTTTTAATTATACCAGCTGTAGATACCTTTTTAATACAACTCACTTAATATTTAATTTCAATCAATTTCTTCTCCCAATTATTATCTGAATGTATCTTTTAAGCAGAACTGTTTTCTACATAACTAACTTACGATCTTCATGGGAGAATAAGAAGGTGAATTAGTAAGGTTATACATTTGAAAAATCCTTTTACGCAAGACCACCTAAAAGTGTTCAAATATAAATCAGAGAATTCTTCAAAAAGAAAATCACAAATTTATCATGACCATTATAGAAGTGATTGGTGAAAGACATTAGGTGAAGAAGTACATTACAGTTTTATTTTAATAGTACAAAATGACAACCTATTGCGTGATAAACTTCTCTTCATTATTGATGTACAACAGCAAAAAGAGACTGTACATACGGAACACTTACTTGAAATTGATATTAGAAATTAGACCTAAATTATTTCCTCTAATCCAATACCGATCTCCTATTTGCATTTTAGAACTCTTATTTATATCTCATGTATTCTTCCTGGAGAACTCCCATTCATTTTGATGGAAGAATCACTACTACTAAAATATGGACATATTACAACAGAGATGAGGAATTGGAGATGAGAATTTTGCCCTAAAAGTTACATAGCTTAGCTAAGCAACATATCTTAATTTTGATATTAAGTAATTTAATTAACATAATTGTAAACCAAGATTTGATTGCAAGGCCAAATTGAAGACAATGGTGCCACACAGGTTTAACTGAGGACAGAGGGTGACAATTAAACAGAGGGAGTTTTGCTGTTGACTTCACTGGGGCCAGGACCTCACCCAGAATTTGTAAACAAGGGTGTTGCAAATTCATTTCTAGATTTAGGTCTGCAGAATCTTTGGACTAGACTGCATAGCAAGTTGCTGCACTGTAAGCTGGAGTGTGAATCTATAGTACACTAGCTTGCCACACCCTAACTAGTCCTGTACACAAGCCCTTTATTACAGGTGATGGTGTTCAAGTTAGATATCTCAAATGTGTTAGCAGAGCTGGCAGTTAGAAACACTTTCACTTTAGTTGTAAATGGCGCAAATTTGATACAAAAGGCATTGAGAGGCAATGCACATACAATTCCATAATGCTATGTTTACAGAGTTACTTTTCAATGCTAACTGGGCCTTAACTAACCAAAGACCCAGTCCTGCAAGGTATCATTGACTTCACTGAGAGTGCCATGTGCTCTCATCATGAAGGTACTTAGCATATTGTAAGACTGGACCCTAACAGTCAGTTTTACAGTATGGTTTGGTGGATGTGCTATGTTGAATGTATCTTCCAAATTCCAAGAAATAGACTTCTGTGAAAGAACATCACTACTGTTGTTTTTTTGTTTTTTTTTTCTGCTCTCTTAGAAGTGGGTGTAGGTTCTGATATTTAATGAGGAAAAACAACTGTTCTAGTATTTCTGGAAATGGGTTTTGGTATTTTGCTCTTAACCCAGCAAAAGTTTATAAAGTTAAGTAGACAAAAAAACAAAACAAAACGAAGAACTTTTTTAACTATAAAAAAACAGCAGTATGACTATAAGGACTGGTTTTGGGAGAAGGAAAAAAACATAAAACAATTATGAATCCATAGTTATGGTCATCCCATAGTCCCCTATCTTCCATGTTTACTTTCTCCTGAATAATTATTTCATTGTCTTTCTGTGGAAATAGTCTCTGGGGTGTCTCCCCAGCTTGGCTGGGGCCCGCACTGTGCCCAATTTCCATCATGGGGTTGGCTTAGTACAGGCCACAGCCTCTTTGTTCTGGTGTTGGCCTTGCCCTTTTGAGCCTGCTTACATTATTTCTGGGTGGGGGAAAAACAAAAGTTTAACACAAACCAAGCCCCTCCTGGGGTCAATAACAAGGCCAAAAAAACCCCAAAACCAAAAAACACCAGCAACCCAAGTCTGATGCCCACCTTACTTCAGGAAGCCTAGGTAGTAGCTTTGTTGCAGTTCTTATGACTGGGTAGCCAAGTCAGCCCCTCCCTATTGGGTTTACCCCTGGGGTTTTCTGGACTCCTGGCAGAGCTAGGAGGTTTCTGGCATGAGGTTTCCTCCTGATATTCCATGAGCTACTCTAGTCACTCCCTTCTCTTATGTACTGCAGTTTCCTCCTTTTAAAGCCCTCCTCCCTACCATGTATGATTGACAGGGCCTGAGGGGTGGGGCTAATTTTAGCACAGAGAGCCTCTGAAGACCCTTCCCCGTCAGTGTGGGGATTATACACTCTGTAACAGTCTCCCTCTAACCAAATAGATGACTCTTGGGAACTCATCACCGTATCATTCAGGGGAATTCATTCAAAAGCAATTCCAGGTTTTCTGTGCCTCAGGGAGTCAGAAACAATGAAGCTTAACTAAACCCAGATTCCCTGTGTGATGGTGCAATTTTTGGAGTCCCCTTATATGATGATAATACTTCTCTACCTTACCTACCCTGGAAGGCAGCCCTCCTGCCAGCCAAAGAGAGCTTGATGTAGTTTTCTAGAACTTCAAAGCTGGCTTTTGCTTTAGCAGGAAAGGGTAACTTACAAGCAACAACCTCAAGTCCTTTCTCCAGGAGCTGAGCTTCCTGCCTCCATACTTCAACTTCTACAGGGAGATCTTAAGTACTTTTTAAACATATTTTAAGTATTAAAGATCACTCATCACAGGTTATTCTGACAGTAGATTTCAAATCACAAAATACTTCTCCAATTATAATTTCAATGTCTAAAAAATGCCAAAATTATTCACTTAATTCACTTAGTAAGCATAATGTACATATACATATATCAGGTTTCAGAGTAACAGCCGTGTTAGTCTGTATTCGCAAAAAGAAAAGGAGTACTTGTGGCACCTTAGAGACTAACCAATTTATTTGAGCATAAGCTTTCGTGAGCTACAGCTCACTGCATCGGATGCTTATGCTCAAATAAATTGGTTAGTCTCTAAGGTGCCACAAGTACTCCTTTTCTATATACATATATATGCATGATATATAACTATACATTCTTTGGGATTTATATGTGTGTGTATATATATATTTCTACCACTATAAATTTGGTCTGTCAGTTAAAATATTCATATGATATTTTCCTTCATAATGAAAGACTGGGCTATAAGCAAATTAGAATAACTTTATTTGAGAACTGAATTATTAAAATCATATGCATACATCTTCCACATATACATTTTCTACGGTGTTGTCAAGTTTTAAAAAAAATAGTTAGATAACTTTTGTTTTGGTAAAGAATCCTAATAATTGTGGATATGGTCTTTCTGAATCCTGCAAAATAGTATTTGAGGTTTCATGAGACTATTACAAGGTTGGAATTATTAAATGTTTTCGGAAGGTATCTTTCCCTGGATTTAATTTATTATATCAAAGTTTTAATGATCTACATGCAGACAATATGCAGGCAAAAATAAACAATTAAAATAAACTATTTTTTTTCTTTTGTAGTTGTGATAGAACATTTTAAATTGCAAAGATACACTCAACATGTAGATATAATTAATTTTTAACTATATGTTAGTTATTTATGTTTGTGTATGTAAAATTTTCAGTGGGATTGAGTGCCTACGTGATTTAAGAGAAAAAGTCCCATTAATTCCCAATGTGTTTTTGTAAACATCCTTTTTCTGTACATATTATTTAAAGACCACACGGTGCCAAACACAAACATATGTGATTTATCCTCTTTGCTAGATCAGCATTTAAGCTGTATACTCCTAACACATATACACATGCTTAACGTTTATATATGATTAGTTCCACTGAATTCTGTGGGGGCTACTCCCAATATGCAAATTTCAGCACATGTAAGTTTTTGCAGGATTGGTGTAATTTTATATATGCGCTTACATAGTGCCAATCATACTGTTAACACTTAACAAATAATGAAGAATAATTAGAGGTAAAATGAAATACATAATGTAAAATGATGTGTACACAGTGATGATCCTGATCCGTTGGTTTGATTCTATTCTGGCAGAGTCCCATTCACTCCAGTAGGACTCCATGTGAGTATAAGAGGTTGCCCATGAAGAGTAGACTGCAGGATGGGATTTAAATATATTTGAGATGTTTTCCACATTAAAAAAACCCTCCTAACTCTCTTGTTTGCTACTATTGTTCAGATTTAGACCACAG
Organism: Chelonia mydas; assembly: GCF_015237465.2. Taxonomy (NCBI): domain Eukaryota; kingdom Metazoa; phylum Chordata; order Testudines; family Cheloniidae; genus Chelonia; species Chelonia mydas. The sequence continues at coordinate 70,016,274 of NC_057849.1, forward strand.
TGAATAATTTTTCAACTCTTCTCTCTACCCCTCCCAGGCAGGACATGAGATATAACAAATGCTATTATGGAATTGAAAATCAATATACTATAATGCATCACATTTCATAAATACAGGTTATGTGTACTGTAATTTATCATGGAAACACATAAATGCTGAAAGAGTCTCTCTCAATATTCCCCCTTTATTGGAATTTTTGAAACCAAAACAAAACATAAAACAAAAAGTTGAACCACCTACTGTTGCAAAATTTATGTTTAACAATGGAACATAGGATTGATCCCTACTATCCACTACTGATATGAGTAATAAATTATTATTTTTTTCTGCTGTCCCAGTGGATAATAGGGTGAAAATTAATATACCCTTAGGGATAGATTCACAAAGAAACTTAGGTGCCTGGATACACAAAGCCTGAGTTCATCCACCATTGGCCTGGCGCGGCAAACCGCGGTCAGTGGGAGCTGCGATTGGCCGAACTTGCGGACGCGGCAGGTAAACAAACCAGCCCGGCCCACCAGGGGGCTTACCCCGGTGGGCCACGTGCCAAAGGTTGCCGATCCCTGCCCTAAACAATGAAGGGGGAGAGTTAGGCACCTGAGAATGATTCACAAAAGTCAGATGGTAGAAGACTCCTTGCCTAAGCTAACCAGTGAGAGTTCCCAAACAGAAGCCCTTCTCCTTGTCTCACATATAGGCACCTGAATCTGGACTGCAATACTCAGCTGGGAATACTCAGCTGCAAACTCTTTTGTGATGCTGGCAGTCCAGGTGCCAGCTCATTGAAGGTCCCAGGCCTCACTGAACACTTACAAACCAGTCTATCTTACTTGTGAATAGTGTAGTTAAAACAGATATTAGTGTTAAAAGAATGTATTTAGTGTTTAGACTTTATGGAATTGCTTATAGGATGCTGCATGTATTAATCCTACTTTTAATATCTCATATCCATTGGTGTAAAGTAATATTTAAGTGTTTGCTCTAGAACTGTAAAATGTTTTATATAACTCACCAAACAGGAAAAACAGGAAGAAAAAAAACCCCTCTCATGTCTTTTTCTTCGTTGATAAAACCCTTAGTTAATTTACTACAGGACTGGCTACTAGCATTGTCTTAGGTATGAGATCTAAAATGCAAATTGTCCTGGGGAAAGTGACCGGTCCTTTGGGACTGGGAATAACCTGGATATTTTGTGATTTTTATTGTAAAGTGACTGTCTTTCACAGAATCAAGATTGCCAAGGTAGGAAGATAGATCGAAATGTCCAAAGGAGCTGTCTGTGACAACATGTTAAGTCTATATAGGGCCTATATAGGGAGACCCCTGATTCAGACCCTTCCCCACCCCCCACCCCCAACCACTGGACTAAGGGATATTCTGCAGTGGGTATCTCTTAATCTTTCCTGTTGAAGAGTTATTCTTATTCTTGCTCTTTCTCTCTGTGGCCCAATGATTCTTTCATTATTTAATGCCCCCTTTTCTGCCCCACCCATTTTGTGTAAACTTGTCTATATGAATCTGATCCACGCAAGGTCTGAGCACACTTACTAGATTGGGTCCCCATACAACTTAGGTGGAAGAATGCCTGCCTTCAGACAGTTTGTGAATCGCTCTAGGACTTAGGCATCTGCACACCTGACACAGGGATACAGTGTGCAAAGTCAAAGGCAGAAATATAGGTGATTAGGCAACTTTTACTGTACAAATTTAGGAGCCACATTTAGGTGCTTACAGGGTTTGAGGGGAATCCCAATGGGGCCTGATTATGGGATTTAGGTGCCTATAGTGTCAGTTAGGTCCTAGGTCCTTTTGTGAATTTAGTCCTAAGTATTAATTGAATGTAGGAATCATTTACTATATGAGCAATGGCTGCCTCTATCCCTGGTAGTAGTGGCCTTGAGGGGCCATCATGTTTTACAATCTTAGATACGGGCCTTGTGTTCATTTATGGGCAATTTATCAGGTTTATGTGTAGAGTGATATGTGATAGGTCCAGAAAATGAAGAGCTGAGTCCTTTGGGTCCTATATTCTTAAATGCCTAAGGGGAGGAGACTGTTGTCCAAACAAGCTAAAACCAATATTTGAATCAGTTTTGTAAACTAACTTTTGCAATGAATATTGCCTTCTTTTCATGTGTTAATATTTACTTAAATATTGATTATTTTTGAAGTACTGCTCCTCTTTATTTTAGTTTCCCTGTTGGCTATATGTAGTGTGTGCCTTTGTATTTCTGTCTTCATATTTTCACATTTTATTTTTAGAACTTGACTATGTTTGTATCTCTTTTTGACTCTATTGACTGACATTCAGGAACACCTTTAATATTAGTATTCAAATAATTCAGAGACATACTGCAGCAAAAAGTACAGATATTTTCATAGTCAATTTGATTTATTTTGGAGACCTGCATATAATCTACCATTCTATTTCTATCCCTGGGAACTTAAACTGCAAAACAAAATTCTGTTTTTATATTATACAGGAAGACACATGGATTTTTCGTCACTGAGGTCTGTCATTAAGACATCTTAAAAGGGGCATTTTATTGAATGTGCTGTCTAAATCAGCTTTCCCATCAATTCTGCAGCCATTTGTAGTCAAAAGTAATGAGTGCCTCAGCTGCTGCTTCATAGATTTCAAAGTAATATATTAGAAAATCAAAGTAAGAGTGCAATGAATGGAAAGTGCACTGAACTCCAGATAGCAATATTGATACTTTTTTTTTTCCTGCTGAGGCAATTACGGCAAACAGCAAATACCATGTTTGATGTTATTAGCTGTTGACAATGTAATTATTTGAAGGGTTGTCACAAAATGTTCACCAAAAGCAGTAATACATAGCACAACATAGAGCTTTTTAACAAAGAATTTTAAATTGTTATTAGCTTTGAATTAAAATAATGCAAGCATTTTAAAAATAGAAATCAAATGTGTTTTTTTTCTCTATAAGTCACTGAAATATTAATGCAATCACAGTTGGCTCAAAGAACTGATTCCCATTTCAGAATATGGAATATATTCTACATTTATATACACACATTCACCCAAGCTTTCTTTGGGGTTGAATGAGTGTAAGTAAGGGCCACATTTTGTTATTTCTATGATATGGGAAGAACGAAGTACCAAGGGCAAATGGAAAGATGTAAAAAGAAGGCAGGCAACATGTCCGACCTGGAGCTAAAAGAGAGCTAAAGAATAGAGCGGGAGAAGGAAGGACTGGAAGACAAAGGAGGTGTAGAATGATAAAGACAATGAAGGATGAAAGAAAGGAAGAGGACCAGGGATTGCAAACTGCTACCCAGCCCCTTTGCTTTGGTGGACCCTATAATCACCACCCTCATTTTTATTGTCAAAAGTTGATATGGCCATATGATGGACATAACTTTCCTTTATAAGTAATTGTTTTCCCTTTCCCCAAACCATAAGCTGAGATGACAATTACATTTTCAGTTTTCTTGTTAGAAAAATACAGTCATTAACTACTGACTTTTGTTCCTGGAGGTGGAAGAAGGCATTTTTCACCACTGATCGTGCCTGGACAATGTAACCATTTAAAACTGTTGTTCAAGGCAGGCACCTGGATGAATGGACTAACCAGGCTAACCAGTTCTTAATTGCATTTCCCCCTTTCTAATCAGCACTGCAGTGTTCTTGCACAAGTTAACTCTGCAGGAGCAGCTCTTCATCCAGGTGCTGCTCTCCTAAACATATACTAAACATAAACATATACATAAACATATAAATAAACTTTGCATATTCAAAAATGTGATACATAGCTGGGTGTCATCCAACTATTGTTGACACCAAAGCCTATGATGTTTCTTCACCTCTCCAAGTAGTCTCATCTAGATATTGAAGAAGAAGAGGCAAGATAAGTCCTTGAAGGAACCATGCAAGTGAAGGCTTTTGGAGAAGAGGAGCAAGTACTCATTACTATTTTCTTGATTCTTTGAGGAAAGAATGACTGTAGGGTACAGACATTCAGCTACATCATGTAAGCAAATCACAACAATCTGTGTTCAACTGAAAAACTTGTATTTGATGTTCAAACTTCATTATTATTACTTTATTTTTCATGCCATATTCACTTCTTAATTTCATCTGAGTGATAGCAGACATGGACAAAGCACTGCCTCCATTCTCCCCAAAAGCAACTTGCCTTTAAATGCATATGGCTTGATAACTGCATGGAAATGGGAAATCCTGGAAATCTCATGGGATTTTTCAGCCTGCTTTTCAGACAGGAGATTCCGTTAAGTTTGGGTAAACATTTGGACATTTGGATGCAAATATAAACATACTGAAGTTCATTCAGTGTTGCTGTTAAGTAAGTGGTGGTAGTTATTACAGGGGAAATCGCAGGAGCTGTGAAAATGACCGGGCAATTTCTTCAACAGTGAAAAACAAGTATGGACTCCCTTATAATGAGCTACACTGTAAGTTTGCAATCTGTCCTGTATAACTACACCTCCCCAGAAGCAGAATAATAGCATAATCACAGTTCCTCTGAGGCTCCTCCCTTGCTTTAGGAATGTATAAGTAATTGCATGTCTTTCTGTAGAGAACCTTACTTTTTTCTGAGAGCTCAGTCATTGATTCTAGGTAGAGAGCTAGAGCTCATCCCACTCCTTACCCACTTCTGCTGCCTCTCAGGATATGTCTACACAACACTGTCCAGGTTTAAACTGCTGTCTACACACAAATAACATTATGCCAGGACTCAGACCCAGGATCCTAGGATGCCAGGCGGGTGGAGGGTCCGAGACTGAGTCAAGCTGGGACCCACCGTTCAAGCCCAATTGTTTTGCTTTATAGATGTGAGCCCACTGGACTTGTGCTCTGGGAGTCAATGAAAAATATCCCATAGTCCTACTGGCCAATGTTTTTTGTCCTCTGTACCATTATGTTTACTGGACAATCAAGTTTTTCCATGCTGCACCAGGAACAAAGGGCTAGAGTGTCCACATTTTGGGAGGGCACTAGAAAGGGTGGTTGGGAGGGTTATGGGTGGTTGGACTCAGGTGCAGATAATGCAGTGTAGATGCTGGAGCACCAGGTTGGGACCCAAGGTTCAATCATTTCTAACTTGTGATTACAAATGAGTGAGTTTAATAAACCTAGGATCTGCTATCCTCAGTTCTGCTAATCCCAGGTTTACATTGCAGTATAGGCATGCCCTCAAGCCATTTGCTCACAATTGGAGCCCTGCTCCCTAGCATTGTAGCTAGAGTAGCAGTCTGAATGGTTCAAATCAAAGTAGGAAGTGGGAAATCTTTACTCTCTTATGCAGCCAAGTAAAGCTGTGCAATTCAACCTGTTGTGAACAGTGCAATGGCTCTATTTGCATTTAAAGTAAATGCAGCATGGCGGATCCTGGGAAGGTAGAAAAAAAATATAAAAACAATGAGGAGTCTGTTGGCACCTTAAAGACTAACAGATTTATTTGGGCATAAGCTTTTATGGGTAAAAAACCCACTTTTTCAGATGCAAAATATAGAGTCACTGCATTGGAAACTAGAAATTTGTATTCAAAGCTTGGCCTGGCAAAACAGTTTTATTAAGCATAAATAAGGCTAATGGAACGTAAAGACCACTGCAATAAATGGTATTCTGCTAGGGGCTCTACCTACGTTAAAATCTGTTACCCTGGTGAACCAAGCAGCTGTTGTGAAAGAGATATGTGGGATTTTGAGAGTCAACTGTGGTCTGGAATTCCTTCCCTTCCTGGACAAATATAGTTTGTCCTTGGATGACAATATCTATAGAGAAATAGATTCCCTAATTTCCCAGAACTCTAGGGAAAGACTGATGTTTCCCAGGAGCTGACATTTATACAGGTAAGTGGTCTCTTGACAAATTTTTGTGGAGCAACAAAACACAAAAAATACATTTTTAAAAAATCTAATTTCACCTGTCTCAAGTATGCAGCACACATTTCAAGAGACAGAGACATTTGCTTTTACTTGCTTTAAGGTGGTATGCATAATTTCCTATCAGTTTCAGTAAATATAGATAACTTTATTCATTTGTGTGTATCAATTAAGATGGACATTTTATTGAATTTAATCTGAAACACTTTTAGGAATTGGAGTACAAATCTTGTTTCATTTTACAGGCAATGAAATAATAAACATCACCACTACTTTATGTACAGGGATATATGGGGCCAAAAACCAATGTGGAAATTAACTTTCCCTTACAGTAAATGGCAGATTTAATAAACCACTAACTGTTGTTGTGTCTTGTAGATCCACTAGGGACAGCAAGTACTAAAATTTTAAGGTCTACAATAAAAGTTTAAGATAGTGTCTATAACTTGGAACATAGCGGAAAAGAAACTTTAAGTATGCTGGTCACTTGTTTCTTGTTAGCATTTAAAGTTTTTAACAAAATGTATTTTTTTCAATATCATATGATGCAATATGTTTGTTTAGCATGAACGATTGTCCTGTATGTTCACCCATCACCTCATTTAGTATTTGTTGCTCTCTGTGACTAGTTTAGAGAGGGAAATGGGCCAGTCTTGAAATGCCTGAACTGCATGAATTCCCATGAGTTTCAATAAAACTGGTCAGGTTACCAAACACTAATGGCTGCTTGGAACATACAAAAGAGCAGGTTAGAACATAGCTGTGTACATCTTGCAGGGTTTGGTGCAAACTGTAATTTGGTATGCAAAGGTTGAAATTTAAAAGGGAACTCTCATCTGCAAATTGGCCGATAGTTTGTTTGAACAGTAACCTCCAAGAGAAGTTACCCACAATTAGATCCTTTCTATTCAATTGCTTCCACCTCTCCTCATCAAATCCCAGGACCTTTCCAAGCCTGATCTCACATACTTTCAGAGCCAAGGTGCTTGCTGTTGTGTTAGGAGGATGAATTGCTGTCGCAGCAGGCCGGGGGGTGGGGGACAAAGGTGGCAATTTGGGGTATGTCTACATTGCAATTTAACACCCAGCATGACGGTCTTCTGTTAGCTGACTTATCCTCATGGGGCTTGGTCTATGGCGCTAAATAAATGCAGGGTAGGCATTCAGGTTCGGGCTGGAACTCAGGCTCTGAGACCCCACAAGGGGGGAGGATCCCAGAGTCCAGGCTCCAGCCCAAGCCCAAATGTCTACACCACAGTTAAACTGCCCCATAGCCCGAGCCAGCTGATACAGGCCAGCCAACAAGGTTTAATTGCAGTGTAGATATACCCTTGGAGGGGTGTTCACTAGGGCTGCTCCAAAATTTTCTGTCATAACTGGTTTTCAACCAAAATGTCTGTTTTTAACTAAACAAATTATTTAACGGAAAGTGTGTTTTCCACAGCAAAGTTTGCCTTTTCACTGAGAGAATGAACACCTGAAAACAAACCAAAAAAAAAAAAATAGCTTTTTGCCCCAAATCAAAACATTTCAATTGGGAAAGTGGTGTCTCATTGGAGTTGTGGTACAAGTGCCTCATGCCTCCTTACTCTTCTATGTGCCAGATGACTTCTCCGGACAACATTTTTGTTTAAAGTTGGATTTTTTCTTCTCTGCCTATTGGTTTCTAAGATGTTATTCTTTTCAAACATTTCTCTGCAACTGCTGGGACTAGAAATTTATTTACTTTTTTTTTAATGAAAACTAAGATTCTGTCTTCTCCACATGACTCAACGAGCCTGAGGTCTGCAGTGGAAGAAATACAGGATTTGTGATAAAATTATGGAAGCTGGCAACAGGGATGTGAGGGCCATCTCTATCAAGGCTCTGTGTCCCCCTCTTATTCCCTGTCTCATCTACCAACCTAGCCTGGTTTTAGGGCTTTTCCAGCTAGCAATTGTCCAAGATCATGAAGCAAGATCCTGTCCTGTGAAGGTGTAGCACAATAGCAAGTTAACACAGCTGTTGATTGGGTGCCGACTTGACTGGATTGCTTTAATCAGCACCGATTTCTGTTGGGTGGGAGTGGAGAGTCTGGGTGGGAAGGAGAGTCATCTTCTGAGGGTAGGGTTGTAGAGGGCTATCTTGAACTGGTGATGAAAAAAAGCGATGTCTTGAAGTTGGAAGAGAGTCTTCCAGGTTTTCAGTAAATTACAAATAATTGGGAAAAAAAGTAAACAGAGATTAAAAATAATCTTAAATATATACATAAGAGTTAAAATTGTTTTATAAAATTGGACAATATAAATGTCCACTGGGAATAAAAAGCAAAAGAGAAGAGGATAGTGTTAAAGAGATTTATAATAGAGTTGGGTAGGGTTCACTACCAATAAAGAGCACAGGTTAAAAGTGAATAAAAAACAGATGCAAAGCATGAAAATATTAAAGTAGGTAACATTATGCATAAAATAAATAAATAAAGGCAAAGGGCTTTACTAACCCAAGTTTACTATCACACCCTATAACCAGGCCATGACAGCTAAATATGGAGTCAAGGGTAAAAAAAAATGATAAGCGATGGGTCAAATGGATCTTCCCTTCTCCACAAAATAGGTATAACCTTCCCTGGTGTCCCCAGATCTGTAAATTGTCTAATTAGACAGTAAGCTTCTTGGGCCAAGGATTCTGTCTTTTTATATGACTGTGCCTAGCACACTTTTGGCTGCTCTGTAAATTAATAGTGAATGGTTATTAATAAAAGTGACTGTCACAAGAAGATAAAGCCCACAGAGGCATTATGCACCTTTACTGTCTTGAAGCTAAATTAAATATTTTGATTTTGTGCCTTTTTATTTAAGATGCAGGTGTAGTATCATTGCAGTGTCTGTTACCTGTAGCAGCTTGACCATTTTTTATAGCAGCTGTAAGATTAATGTGGTTGCATAGCAGCCTAATTAGGTTTAATTTTGGTTTCTCAGGTGTCTGGAAAGTCCTTGAGGATCCAGACGAAGAAGTCTTCTGGAAAGCAATATTTTCGCTGGGACAGAGAGCTGGAAAATGTTTCTTATTAAAAACAAAAAAACCTCTTTGTTATGTACATTTTGCAGAGCATTCAAGATGTCATTGTGATACACAAAAATATGCCCCGTTAGAACTTTTTTCTTCCTAGTTATAAATGTAAACAATGAAATATAACAGTATTATTTTTTAATATATAATACCCATCAATGGATGTTTTTCTGCAGCTGCTGTAATCACCTACTATGCTATACCGTGATTTATTACCAAGAAAACTAATGTAAGAGGTATGACTATGTGCAAAGCAGGTAACAAACCATATACAGAAGAGTGAGAATCATTAAGTGAAGATTCTCCCTGTTCCCTAGAGAAAGAAGAAATTGTTACCAGGAAACATCAGCTGCCCCATAATTACGTATCTACGATTCCTTCACAACACGAGCCCTTGTTTTCTGCAATTTGCTTACCAAAGGGGATTTATAACATATGTGTTGCACAGAATATGTCTTATGCACACACATTTTTTTGCTACATATGGTATGCTTTAATTTTACCAGGGCATGTATTTAATTTTTTTCAGAACTGAAGAAAATAAAAGCATTGATTTTTTCTTTCAATTCTTTTTGCAATTTCAGGTGTGCAATCCTTCACTTCTGGGTTATGTCCTGTTCAGCAGCTGCAGAGGCAGTTTTCAGAGTTGTCCATCAAGGCCAGTGATCACGTCTGCTGTCCAATGTTTTCCATAACCTTTTATCCTCACCTTCCCACCTCTGCAAGAAGTTCTTCCTCATCTAGCAAGTCTGCAGGCCCTGCTGCACTTTGCAATAGAAACTGTAGCATTATTTTAAACCTCTTGTTTATCCCCGTACCTTCAGTGACTTCCCCACTGCACTTACATTTTGCTTTCCCAGTTTTGTTGTTTGGTTTCACTCTGTGTCAGGGTTCCCTCCCCACTCTGAACTCTAGGGTACAGATGTGGGGATCTGCATGAAAGACCCCCTAAGCTTATTTCTACCAGTTTAGGTTAAAAACTTTCCCAAGACACAAATCTCTATTTATGCTTGGACTGAGGTATAAGGCCACCACCAAGTGATTTAACAAAGAACCACAGAAAAGGACCACTTGGAGTTCCTCTTCCCCCAGCAATCCCCCCAAGCCCTTATGCCCCCTTTCCTGGGGAGGCTTGAGAATAATATCCTAACCAATTGGTTACAAAATGATCAAAGACCCAAACCCCTGGGTCTTGGAATAATGGGAAAATCAATCAGGTTCTTAACAGAAAGGTAAAAATTATCTCTGTAAAATCAGGATGGAAAATACTTTGCAGCAATACCAGGGCTAAAAGTGTGTGCCAGGCACTAGCAGACATTTTTGCCAGGGTAGGTTGGCCCTCCGACATCCTCACAGATGCAGGAACTAATTTCCTGGCAGGAACTATGGAAAGCCCTTGGGAAGCTCATGGGGTGAATCACTTGGTTGCCACCCCTTACCATCATCAAACAAATGGCCTGGTGGAGAAATTTAATGGGACTTTGGGGGCCATGATACGTAAATTCGTAAATGAGCACTCCAATGATTGGGACCTAGTGTTGCAGCAGTTGCTCTTTGCTTACAGAGCTGTACCACATCCCAGTTTAGGGTTTTCACCATTTGAACTTGTATATGGCCACGAGGTTAAGGGGCCATTACAGTTGGTGAAGAAGCAATGGGAGGGGTTTACACCTTCTCCAGGAACTAACATTCTGGACTTTGTAACCAACCTACAAAACACCCTTCAAACCTCTTTAGCCCTTGCTAAAGAAAACCTAAAGGATGCTCAAAAAGAGCAAAAAGCCTGGTATGATTAATATGCCAGAGAGCGTTCCATCAAAGTAGGGGACCACGTCATGGTCTTATGGGCCTGGAGCGCCTTTAAAATGGAAGCGTCATGGGAAGGGCCATTCACAGTCCAGGAGCACCTGGGAGCTGTTAATTATCTCCTAGCATTCCCCACCTCCAACCGAAAGCCTAAGGTGTACCATATTAATTCTCTAAAGCCCTTCTATTCCAGAGAATTAAAGGTTTGTCAGTTTACAGCCCAGGGAGGAGATGATGCTGAGTGGCCTGAAGGTGTCTACTACAAAGGGAAAAGTGCTGGTGGTGTGGAAGAGGTGAACTTCTCCTTGACCCTTGGGCGTATGCAGAGACAGCAGATCAAGGAGCTGTGCACTAGCTACGCGCCAAAGTTCTCAGCCAACCCAGGACTGACTGAACGGGCATACCACTCCATTGACACAAGTAATGCTCACCCAATTAAAGTCCAACCTTACCGGGTGTCTCCTCAAGCTAAAACTGCTATAGAATGGGAGATCCAGGATATGCTACAGATGGATGTAATCTGCCCCTCTGGCAGTGCATGGGCATCTCCAATGGTTCTAGTTCCCAACCCAGATGGGGAGATACGTTTTTGCGTGGACTACCATAAGCTAAATTCTGTAACTCGCCCAGACAACTATCCAATGCCACGCACAGACGAACTATTAGAGAAACTGGGACTGGCTCAATTCATCTCTACCTTGGACTTAACCAAGGGGTACTGGCAGGTACCACTAGATGAATCTGCCAAGGAAAGGTCAGCCTTCACCAAACATGTCGGGCTGTATGAATTTAATGTACTCCCTTTCGGGCTGCGGAATGCACCCACCACCTTCCAAAGACTTGTAGATGGTCTCCTAGCGGGATTAGGAGAATATGCAACCCCCTACCTTGACGATGTGGCCATATTTTCAGATTCCTGGGTAGAACACCTGGAACATCTACAAAAAGTCTTTGAGCGCATAAGGGAGGCAGGACTAACTGTTAAGGCTAAGAAGTGTCAAATAGGCCTAAACGGAGTGACTTACCTTGGACACCAGGTGGGTCAAGGAACTATCAACCCCCTACAGGCTAAAATAGATGCTATCCAAAAGTGGCCTGTCCCAAAATCAAAGAAACAGGTCCAATCCTTCTTAGGCTTGGCCGGATATTACAGGCGATTTGTACCGCAATACAGCCAAATCGCCACCCCACTGACAGACCTAACCAAAAAGAAACAGCCAAATGGACCGAAAAGTGTCAGAAGGCCTTTAACCAGCTTAAAGCGACACTCATGTCTGACCCTGTACTAAGGTCCCCAGACTTTGACAAACCGTTCTAGTAACACAGATGCATCCGAGCATGATGCGGGAGCAGTTTTAATACAGAAAGGACCAGATCAAAAATTCCCCCTTGTAGTGTTTCTCAACAAGAAGCTGTATGAGAGGGAAAGCAACTGGTCAGTCAGTGAAAAAGAATGTTACGCTATTGTCTACGCTCTGGAAAAGCTACGCCCATACGTTTGGGGACGGAGTTTCCACAAACCGATCATGCTACACTATAGTGGCTTCATTCCGCCACGGGAAATAACAAAAAACTTATCTGGTGGAATTTAGCTTTCCAAGATTTTGATTTCAACATCCAACATATCTCAGGAGCTTCTAACAAAGTGGCTGATGCACTCTCCCGTGAAAGTTTCCCAGAATCAACTGGTTAAAATCGTCTTTGAGATGTGGAAAATATTGTTAGTCTTTATATACTTGGTAGTATATTTAGCCGTGCGTGTGTCTTATTAACTCTGTTTTCTCCTAGAGATCCAGGAAGAAATCACAGCCAGCGTTTCACCCTATCTGTGATTCGGGGGGCGTGTCATAAATATAAAGGGAAGGGTAAACACCTTTAAATCCCTCCTGGCTAGAGGAAAAACTCTTTCACCTGTAAAGGGTTAAGAAGCTAGGATAACCTCGCTGGCACCTGACCAAAATGACCAATGAGGAGACAAGATACTTTCAAAGCTTGTGGGGGGGGAGGAGAAACAAAGGTTCTCTCAGTCTGTGTGTGTGTTTTTTTTTTTTTGCCAGGACCAGAGCAGGAATGCAGGTCAGAACTCCTGTAAAGGGCTGATAAGCAATCTAGTTAGATATGTGTTAGATTCTGTTTTGTTTAAATGGCTGATAAAATAAGTTGTGCTGAATGGAATGTATATTCCTGTTTTTGTGTCTTTTTGTAACTTAAGGTTTTGCCTACAGGGATTCTCTATGTTTTGAATCTGATTACCCTGTAAGGTATTTACCATCCTGATTTTACAGAGATGAGTCTTTTACTTTTTCTTCAATTAAAATTCTTCTTTTAAGAACCTGATTGCTTTTTCATTGTTCTTAAGATTCAAGGGTCTGGGTCTGTGTTCACCTGTGCCAATTGGTGAGGATTTTTATCAAGTCTTCTCCAGGAAAGGGGGCGTAGGGTTTGGGAGGATTTGGGGGGGAAAGACGTTTCCAAGCAGGGTCTTTCCCTGTTACATATTTGTTAGACACTTGCTGGTGGCAGCAATAAAGTCCAGGGGCAAAAGGTAAAATAGTTTGTACCTTGGGGAAGTTTTAACCTAAGCTGGTAAAAATAAGCTTAGGGTTTTTTTCATGCAGGTCCCCACATCTGTACCCTAGAGTTCAGAGTGGGGAAGGAACCTTGACATATGTATACCTAGATCATCCCTGATACATGCTTACCTGTTTTTAAAAACCTGCAATGATGTGGATTCCACAACCTCCTTTGGAAGCCTGTTCCAGTATTTAACTATCCTTATAGTTAGGAAGTTGTTTGCTAATTTCTAACCTATATCTCCTCTGCTGCAGATTAAGCCCATTACTTTTTGTCCTACCTTCAGTGGACATAGAGAAGAAATTGATCACTGTCTTCTTTGCAATAGCCCTTAACATATTTGAGGACTGTTATCAGATCCTCTCTGCCCTCTTTTCTCGGGACGCAACATATCCAGTTTTTAACTTTTCCTTTAAATCTTTTATCATTTTTGTTACTCCTCTGGACTCACTCCAATTTGTCCACATCTTTTTCTGTGGTGCCAAAACTGGGCATAATACTCCAGCTGAATCTTCACATGTGCCAAGTACAGCAGGATGATTACCCTCTGTGTCTTACGTGCAACGGTCCTATGAATATATCCCAGAACGATATTAGTCTTTTTTGCAACTGTATCACATTGTTGGCTCATATTCAATTTGTCATCCACTGTAACCCCCAGGTCCTTTCCTTCACTACTACTATCCCCACTTTGTATCAGTGCATTTGATTTTTTTCTCCCAAGTATAGTACTTTGCCCTTATCTTTATTGAATTTCATCTTATAGATTCAGACCAATTCTCCAATATATCAAGGTCACTTTGAATTCTAATCCTATCCTCCCAAGTGCTTGTAACCCTTACTAGCTTGGTGTCATCTACAGATTTTATAAGTGTACTCTCTACTTCATTATCCATATATATAATGAAAATATTGAATACTACTGAACCCAGAACACACCTCTCCGGGACCTCATTAGATACATTCTCCCAGTTTGATGATGAACCATAGATAAGTACTTTTTGAATATAGTCTTTAAACTTATTATGCATACACCTTATGCTAATTTAATCTACACTGCATTTTTCTAGTTTGTTTATGAGAATGTCATGTGGGATTGTGTCATAATGATGACTAAAATCAAAGTATATCATGTTTCCTACTCCCACTATCTACTAGGCCAATAACCCTATCAAAGAAAGAAATTAGGTTGGTTTGGCATGATTTGTACTTGACAAATCCATGCTGGCTATTACTCATAACTAAGGCTCCATTTTAGTCTCGGATACTTTTAGTAAAAGTCACGGACGGGTCACAGGCAGTCAACAAAAATTCATGGACTGTGACCTGTCCATACCTCTACTAAAAATACCATTGAATAAAACTGGGTGGGGGCTGCCTGGGCACGAGCCCTGGTGCTGCTGCTGCTCTCCCGACCCCTGGTCCTGGGGCTCCCGCTGCTGCCTGGTGGGTTCCCGGCTGCTCTGCTGAGGCTGGGCTGTGTCCTGCTGCTCAGGCTGCTCCGAGCCGCTCTCCCCATGAGCACCCACCACCCTGCCCGCAGCCAGCCCCTGCTGCACCCCCCTGCCTGCAGCCAGCCCCTGCCTCCAGCCACCCCCGCACCCCCTGCCCACAGCCAGCCCCTGTCTCAAGCCACCCCTGCACTCCCTGCCCCCAGCCAGCCCCTGCCGAACCCCCTGCCCGGAATGCACCCCCTGCACCCCCTGCCCACAGCCAGCCCCTGCCTCCAGCCAGCCCTGCACCCCCCTGCCCTGCCCGCAGCCAGCCCCTACCTCCAGTCAGCTCCTGTCCTGTCTCCAGCCAGCCCCACACCCCCTTGCCTCCAGCCAACCCCGCACCCTCCTGTCTGCAGCTGACCCCACGTCCACTGGTGCCCTGCAGTTCCCAGGGCAGTAACCCTGCACACCTGCTTCAATGAGGAGGGCAGGGAGCAGCTGGAACCCACACATGTGCACACCCTAGGGTGACCAGACAGCAAATGTGAAAAATCAGGACAGAGAGTTGGGGGTAATAGGAGCCTATATAAGAAAAGGACCCCAAAATTGGGACTGTCCCTATAAAATTGGCACATCTGGTCACCCTAGCACACGCCCAGGGAGTGGCGGGGACCCACACATGTGAAACGGAGCTCATTTCTAGTTCAGGCCCATCATTTTAGAAAAGAATTTTAGGCAGGGTTAACATACATCCGTATTTTCCCGAACAGGTCAGGCTTTTTGGTTCTTAAATTTTTAAATTTTAAAAATTCCTCCCAGGAAAATACAGACATATGGTAACCCTGTTGGTACAAAAAATGCATACTGGGACACATCCCTTAAATCAGAATTTTTTATAGGGAATCGATTGTTAAGATTTTGGCAGCTGGTTATAACTCTATTATCCTCTGGGTGCTTCAAACTGAGTGTCTAATAATTTGTTAAAATAGCTTACCAAGTATCAAAGTTAGCTGACTGGGCTATAATTTCCCTGGTCTCTTTGTTCTCCTTTTTGAAGATAGGTATTATATTTGCCCTTCTCCAATTTTCTGGAGTTCTGGAAGATAATTGCTAATGGTTCCAAAATTGTGTCAGTGATTTTCTTAAGTGTACTACAGTGAATTTCATCAGATCCTGCCAATTTGAATATAAATGACTTATCCAAGTATTCTTTACCAGGTTCTTTCCCTATTCTGGCTTATTTTCCTTCCCCCTTGTTGTTAATATTGTGTTAAGCATCTGGTCCATCTTCAGCATTGCTGGAAGAGGTTATCAGCTCGCCCACACAGCACAGGTCTTTACTCTCTGAGTAAGAACTTTGATCTCCTGTCCTTCACATGGGTGCAGTGGCTTTACCTCATTTGACCCATCCGGTATTCCTTCTTAGCCTTTACGGTAATGGGCTACTTGACTCCTCCTTACTTACTTCAGAGTGGTTTCTGGACATGGATCTCAGCCTATCTGCCCTCTTCTACTAGGTTCCTACTCCTGGAAGTATCTGCATCCACACACACATTCCCTTTAAAGCAAGTGGCCACTGAGGAACCTTCTTACTCATCATAGAAGAAAAGTAGTAGGAGAAAAACATCCAGACACCAGAGGTATTTTCATTAGGGAGAAAACAGGTCATCATAGACATACACCTGCTCAGCCTATGCCTGCTTTTCCAGTGAAGGGATCGCTGCCGAGATCAGGCTTCCACCAAGTCCAGGCCAGGAAATTGTTCACATTTGTTTCCATCCAGGTCCGCTAGCCAACCCATGGCTTGGACCTTACCATCCACCACCCTCATAAGAGGGTTAAGGTGGGCTATGAGAATGGGGGGTGGGGGGGGGGGGTGAGTGATTGCTGCAAAGCTGACCACCGAGCACCTTTTATACAGGAGTTTCTCTCCTTCTTTCCCCCCCACACCATAAAGCAGAGCTGTCCTTCCTGGGTAAGCCCCAGACAAACTCTGCCCCACCTTAGTTATGATGCAGTCATTTTTACTCTTTCCTCCAAAAAAGACACAACCATGCCTTTAACTGATGTGATTGATGTGCATTGAAGAACAAGTGATTTCATCCAAAGAGAGGCTTTTGCCTGAACAGACAGTAAATGAAGTTATCCAGGAATTCTGCCAATGGAAGAAATCTGTGGAACAGTAAATGAGAGGAATAAAGGAATCAAAATATACGAAATACACACAACACAGCTGATATAATAGGATATATAATGAAACGCATACGTTTTTTGTTGCCTTGTGTAAATGTTTCATTTTCTGTTTGTTAACTCTGTCCTATGCATTTCCTCACAACTGGAGAATTGCCAATATGCATTTTGTGAGACTTTTTTCTTTTTGGGTTGGAGTGTTTTTGGTTTTGGGTTTTTTTTTATTCAGTTCTATAAAATATATTATGAAAACAATGAACCCACGTAAGAAACTGATGTAAAGTTTTCACAAACTGGATTTAACTGTTTTTGTTCTGTCAGTGCTTATGGGATATTAGGCAAAAAAACAGCTGTGAATTGTTTAAAAGCTTCAGTAGAAGGTATGATGGCATGTAATCATAATTTTTCAGCTTTAATAACTTTTAATTTTATGGTCTACTCTTAGAAATGTGTACATTGAGCTTCATTGTCATAAATTAAATGTCTAAAAATTGTTCCCACAAACCTAAGCACTGCAATCTGCTGCCTTCTGTCATTCCCTACATTATTGATAGCTGCTTCACTTAAAAGAATTATTTGCCTCTCTCGCTACACGCCTCCATAAAGCTACTATCACTTTCTTGTCAGTTGTAACTACCTCATTCAGCATCCATATCATTGCAATTTGTCATTATTCAGGTGGATTTTAATATTGCTGTAGAATCATAAGTTTTTATCTTTATCACCAAGCCTGACAAATGTGTGCACTGACAAGCCTTCCTGACACACATCAGACATAGTCTCTCTTCACTCTGCACTGCTGTTATGGACTTTTAGTCAGAAAATAGGTCCATCATACCAAAGAGCCTAATTGCCGATTGAACCGAACTGTAAACAAGGCTCTGAAGAGGAATAGTAAAGGTGTAGACTAAACCATTATATTCATTTGCGACTATTACCAGGGTTGTTTATACATAAAATATGTGTCAAGTGAAATTTCATATGCAGTCATATATGTCATTTTTGGTTGAATATAGAGCTCGGAAAAATGTGGCCATTGCTTTCAGTAGAGTACATATAAATGGCTTATTCTAGAAGGGAAGAAACTAAAAAAAAAAACCCAAACACCACATTGGTCACCCCCCAACACACACACAAACATATACCCACTAGTAAATATCTGATATTAAAAGCAAAATAAAACTTCTCTCTGCAATTTTGTGTCAGTTGCACTCTAGTGTGTTACTGTATGCCACAACACAATCATTATAATTGATTTAAGCATCATAATACAACTAAGCCAACCAAACAATTAATATTTAGTGCTTTGTTCATAAAAAATTACATGCCCAGTCAGATCATAATGTTTCTAAGAATTGTTTATGCAATGGTGGAGAAGACTGCAAGAAGACTATGCAATTTTCAGACAAGAAGCGAAAATCAAAGATTTATGGAAGTGCGTGTGCTAGCTTGTGGCTAGAATTACAGAAAATACAAAATGGCCTGATTGAACAAACATGGAATGAATATTGTATGACAGCTTATAATGGAGCTTTGAGGGTTAGTTTTGTTGTGTCAGTTACCAAATCCAAGTTTTGCAAGGCAGTCACTGGCTAGGGCATATCTAATGACATGTTGTACCCTTTCCAAGTTGAGGATGTTCATTCATGACCTGTTAAGTGGAGGCATACGTTTTTAACAGGGCAAGGACCCATCCAGTCATATCAGCCATTCTTAGTCCATAACAGCATAAAAGCCACTTCAGAACAGCTCCTTCTAGAATAGCGTTGATTGGCATGATGCTCCTGAATGAGATTGCCCAAGGATAAAACACTTTTGAGTTATAATATTGCAAACACTGGGGAAGATGATTCATAGATTCATAGATATTTAGGTCAGAAGGGACCATTATGATCATCTAGTCTGACCTCCTGCACAACGCAGGCCACAGAATTTCACCCACCACTCCTACAAAAAAAAAAACCTCACACCTATATCTGTGCTACTGAAGTCCTCAAATCGTAGTTTAAAGGCTTCAAGGAGCAGAGAATCCTCCAGCAAGTGACCCGTGCCCCATGCTACAGAGGAAGGCGAAAAACCTCCAGGGCCTTCCAATCTGCCCTGGAGGAAAATTCCTTCCCGACCCCAAATATGGCGATCAGCTAAACCCTGAGCATATGGGCAAGATTCATCAGCCAGATACTACAGAAAATTCTTTCCCGGGTAACTTGGATCTTACCCCATCTAAAAACCCATCACAGGCCATTGGGCCTATTTACCATGAATATTTAATTACCAAAACCATGTTATCCCATCATCCCATCTCCTCCATAATGATGGGGAAGACACTGTTTGTATAATGATTTATAGATGCTTTTTGGTTTGAAGAAATATGATCCGTAAGATTTAAGACAGTATTAGGAAGAAAACGACATAAGCTGATTACACAGGAGAAGTGCTGTGTAAAGAAGTAAAGTTTATCAAGAATGGCTTCAAGTATTGTCAAAAATAGGATGTTATAAGAGGATGATGCAAAGGATTCATACACTGTAGGAGAAATCCTCTCTAGTAACTGAGTTTGGGACCTCCAAAATGGGACAGGAGAAGAAATTCTGCCCTCTCCAGCCACAATGTGAAATTAATTGTTTTATCAAGTATAATCCTGACTAGTCTCCTTTTGTCTAAAGCTCTACAAGATGGAAGAGCCATAGCAACAGAATATCCAGCTCTTGTTCCACTCCAGCTTCCTAAGGAGCTTGGTTGAGGGAAAATCTCTCTGTATGGCCTTTAAATCCTGCCCCATCCCTTGCAGAGTGGAAACACACTGATTCCACTGAAACAGGGATGACGGGGCAGAATTCACCCCTTAATGAGAAGCAGACGATTTTTAAAAATATCTCCAAGAAGAATTAAAGATGAACTAAAAATTTTAGCTACAAAACAAAATAATTATTTTTATGCTAAGATATATTTTGTCATGATATTTTTATACCTTCTGTAACAATGACCAGGTCACCAGGGCACATTCTTAGTAAACAATGGTTTATCTACTACAAAAGGTACTAACCATTCCCTAAAAATTCATATCCAGAATGTCATAGGCAAGTGTAGCTTGTATAGCTAGCATTTACACAGAATATAACTCAAACAATCTTCATCAGATTACATGGAAACTGTTTTCACTTGGATGAACTGTTGCTGAACCATTCTTCAGTATATTAGAAATACATAACATTAGCATCAACATCAGGCATGGATCTCTTCTTTTGCAACTTTTTTTTATTGCACAGACATATTTTGTAATGAAAGCAAAGAAAATAAATGCTTTGAAATGATTTTTGTGTGTACACGAAAGCAGTGATAGTTGATCTTGTTCTGAATATTCTGTATGTCCCCAGAATGCTACTTTTACATTGTGTCATAGAGAAATGGGTAGCATTTTGCAAATTTCTGCAACAGAAAATTTACTCTTGAGGATGGGAATAGAATTTTTTTCATCTTTGTCTTGATCTGTGAAGACAGAGAAGGTTTTATTCTTCTCTAGTTTAAACTAGGGCTGTCGATTAATTGCAGTTAACTCATGCAATTAACTCAAAAAAATTAAGCACGATTAATTGAAATTTATGAAATATTTTGGATGTTTTTCTACATTTTCATATATATTGTATTCTGTGCTGTAATTAAAATCAAAGTTTATATTATTTTTGCTTACAAATATTTGCACTGTAAAAATGATAAACAAAAAATAGTATTTTTAATTCACCTCATACAGGTACTGTAGTGCAAAATCTTTATCCTGAAAGTGCAACTTACAAATGTAAGGTTTTTTTGTTTATAGATTCATAGATACTAAGATCAGAAGGGACCATTATGATCATCTAGTTCGACCTTCTGCACAACGCAGGCCACAGAATCTCACCCACCCACTCCTGTGAAAAGCCTCTCGCCTATGTCTGAGCTATTGAAGTCCTCAAATCATGGTTTAAAGACTTCAAGGAGCAGAGAATCCTCCAGCAAGTGACCCATGCCCCATGCTACAGAGGAAGGCAAAAAACCTTCCCAACCCCAAATATGGTGATTAGCTAAACCCTGAGCATATGGGCAAGACTCACGAGCCAGATACAACAGAAACTTCTTTGTTACATGACTTCACTCAAAAACAAAACAATGTAAAACTTCAGAGCCTACAAGTCCACTCAGTCCTACTTCTTGTTCAGCCAATGGCTAAGACAAACAAGTTTGCTCACATTTAAGGGAGATAATGTTGCCCTCTTCTTATTTACAATATCACCAAAAAGTGAGAACAGGCATTTGCCTGTTATAGAAGTCTCCTTATGACCCATTACACGTTGTTCATTTTAAGAACACTTTCACTGCAGATTTCACAAAACAAAAATAAAGTACCAATGTAAGATTTCTAAAGATAGCTACAACACTTGACCCAAGGTTTAAGAATCTGAAGTGCCTTCCAAATTCTGAGAGGGATGAGGTGTGGAGCTTGCTTTCAGAAGTCTTAAAGAACAACACTCCAATGCGAAAACTACAGAACCCAAGTCACCAAAAAAGAAAATCAGCCTTCTGCTGGTGGCATCTGACTCAGATAAAGAAAATGAACATGCATCTGTCCTCACTGCTTTGGATTGTTATGGAGCAGAACCCGTCATCAGCATGGACGCATGTCTTCTGGAATGGTGGTTGAAGCATGAAGGGAAATATGAATCTTTAGTGCATCCGGCACCATTGCGACACCAACTACAACAGTGCCATGAGAACACCTGTTCTCACTTTCAGGTGACATTGTAAACAAGAAGTGGGTAGCATTATCTCCTGCAAATGTAAACAAACTTATTTGTCTGAGCGATTGGCTGAACAAGAAGTAGGACGGAGTGGACTTCCAGGCTCTAAAATTTTACATTGTTTTATTTTTGAGTGCAAGTTTTTTTGTACATAATTCTACATTTGTAAATTCAACTTTCATGATAAAGAGATTGCACTACAATACTCATATTAGGTGAATTGAAAAATACTATATTTTTTACAGTGCAAATACTTGTAATCAAAAATAAATATTAAGTGAGTATTATACACCTTGTATTCTGTGTTCTAATTGAAATCAGTATATTTGAAAATGTAGAAAACATCCAAAAATATTTAAATAAATGGTATTCTATTATTGTTTAACAGTGCAATTAATTGCGAATAATTTTTTAATCGCTTGACACCCCTAATTTAAAAAATTTGTGCATGGATTTCAGTAACCTGATTCCCTGATATCAGTGGTAATACTCCTGATTTACGCTAATGAATATGAGCAAAGACTCAGGCCCAGAGTATGCTGCTTATCCTTTTTGTTTAAGGCTATGAAGCAGGACCAACAGCTGAAGAAAAGTTTGGTGTATGTGGGTAAAACTATATCACACACTTCCTGTATGACTTTGAGCATTCCTCTAACCTCTGAATTTAATAACAATTAGAGCTGGTTGAATTTCTGTTCTGTGGGCAATTCTGGCATTTTGAACTTTTTTTCGTTCCAAATTAGAATGAACATTTGACATTTGGACATTTCCTGTGCAATACAATTGTTTAAAAAATAGAAATACTTTATTTTTTAATTTTGGTTTAATATTATTTTTGTATTTTATTTTATATTTTCAATTAAATGTTAATCATTTTTAAATTATAATATACAATAAAATATAATTGGTGTTCTAACGGTCGTTGGTATTGTAATTTGTTTCATAAATGGTACTTTCTTTACGAATTGGTGTTCTCAGTGGTCATTTGTAATTGGTATTCTAATTCATAATTGGTTTTTAATTTGTATTTCAATTAGTATAATAATAAAATGAAATATAATAAAATAAACATATTAAGTTTCTACTTGAAAAGTCATTTCAGAATGAAAAATGGAATATTCTATTCTTATAAGATTGAAATGGAATGTTTCTACCATATTAAAATGCTTAATTTTTATTTTTTAAACAATATTTAATCAAAATTGACACATTCCCATGAAAGATTTCAGTTTAATGTGTCATCCTTTTCTGACAGAAAAATGTTCCATGGGAAAATTACTGACCAGCACTGCTAACAATTAACTAGCAGGTAGGCAGGACTGGATTAAGGCAACTTGGCTCACTACAGCCAACAGCCCCGCAGACCAGTGGGTAGTACCAGGAACAGTGTCAAGAAGTCTGGTCTCCTTTTTGAGTTGATATGAGGTCAGGTGGCTTCCTTCCTGTCTCTAGTGGCTGCAGCTCTTCTTGCTGCAGGAAGCTTTCTGCAGACTTTAAATGTACACACTGTTGTCAGTGCAAATAGGCAAAAAGTAAAATTCCAGGTACAAATAACCCTGAATTTTGTGAGATATTATATTCTAGATCTGAATTTTGCAACTGTTCCCTATCATCATAGTGGATTGAATGAAAACAATGGAATTGACCTCCTCCAAATATTTGGGAAGGTTTGAAATTTACCTCTAAATGTGAGGATTGAAGCTATATGTTTACTAGAATTCAGATGCTAAGACACCATCATCATTGTGAGATAGCAATGAGGCAGGTCCACACAATGACATAAATTCAACTAGTTTTGTTGGCTACAAGTTAGCCTTAGCTACTATTTTATGAATAAATTATCCAAAATGATAAACTACATATTATGAGTGAGTTATTTTCTTCACTTGTTAAAAAGGAAATCTTCCCATCTATACTTGAAATTATCCATACTCTATTACAGCTGCTAGAATGCTGTCAATTATTTTGACTGCTTACCAATGAGTTCTGTGTAAATATACCATAACAGAATTGGCATGAAGAGTAAATCTATCTTTAAAAAAAGAAGATAGTACAGCATTTATGCAGATAAAATGAGGTTTTTTAAAATGAATGTTTATTGTGCTATCCTAGTACTTTTCACTACTATTTTTATATTATTTTAATATGTTCTGGTTTGTATGTGATTTTATGAAGTTTATCCAGAAATTAGTCCCTGGAGGGACAATTCTAAAGGTGACCTAGACCTGGCCACAAACTATTCAAATAATTTTGGTTTTAGTAATCTTAAAAAATGAGAGTATCTAAACAAAATATGACTTCTTAGCATCCATTCTGCTTAATTTACAGAGTGCCAAAAAGTTCAAACTTTAGAAAATATGGTACATTACTGTAATACAAATTATCATATTTGTCAATATATTAGAATCTACCCTCAATAAAACTACATAGCCACACCACACGTCATACACTTTTTTAAATTAAGATGCAATATAACTTTTCTTGTGTCTATTGGCCCAGATAGAGATGACCCCTTTAATGTGGACAATGAATAAAACTTTACTTCTCGAACACTCTTTGATTGACAAAAAACAGAATCAGAAATACAGCAAGAATCATCTTTTGTTTTGAAATGTATTTCCTCTTAGTGTCCTTGTCACACCCCAATGCCCCCCTCCCTCAGGGAGTCTCTGGGGAAGGCAGATCAGCACTGTATGTAACTAACACTGTTGCAAGCATCGCAAAGCATTTTGGGGAGGATCAAAGATGTGTGAGTGGAGAGTGGAAGTTTCCTTTGCAGAATACGAGAGGCCAGGGGGGATGGGAGGAGGGAGAAAGAAGAAAAGCAGAGAACGGGTTAACTCAACACTTCAGCTAGTTCTGTGTGAAGATAAGATGCTGGCCCTGGCCCAAGGTCATGGCCTCGACAACAAATCAGCAGCTGCTCGGCCATGAGAAGAGGAAAACTAAGCTGAGCAGAGCTGCAGAAATAGCAGTGAGAACAAATGAGACTGCGACAGCGAAGGCCAGTAGAAGGGAAAACAAAGTCTCTGGAGCAGGGATGTTTTGAGAAACCGAGGATGCCACAGCAAGCCGGTTTGGACTGGCACAAAGAGCACCAGAAGCAGAGGTCCCTGAGTGGAATACCCACCCCCAAGGAGCCCAGGACTTAAAACCCTCCTGACATCTGAAGCAACTCGGAGATTTGCAGGGGACCTTGGATGACCTGGGCCTAGGACAAGAACTCCCATCCACCCCTCCCCCGCACCGCTCTTCTTCTTATGTTACACCCAGGCCTGGCCAGCCTCGGGTAGTATGTGTGTGAGTATGAAAGTGGGTTAGGGCTTGGGGCACTAATGCTTCCTTCCTTCCTCTGAGTGACGTGGGGAGCACCCATCACTCTCCGCTGTTATTTTATTATTTTATTAATAAAGCTTTAAAACTTAGACACTTGATGTGTTCCCTATCTCCTCCCCAAAGATCCTGTGGCATCAGCCTGATCAACTGACGCCCCAGGCAGATTGGTAATGCAAATCTGTCACATCCTGACAACAAGCAGGAGGAGAAAGGACAGTTTCCTGTTTTGAATTCACCAGAAAGAAATTGTGTGTTTCCAATACATGTTTCAAAAGTTCAGATGACTTAGTATAGTTTAGCACCATTAGTACAATTTAAATATTTTAAAATTACAGAAAAATAAATGATCAAATAAGCCCTTTAGCTTTGAAACAAATTTGCAAGGAAAAAATGTGATTTTCTGATTGATTCGGATAATATGAATGAATTATTAGTCCTTACAGTAGCTGAGAAAATTAATCTTTTGAGCACAATGAAATTAAAAGGTTTTGGCTTGCCTGATCTGAACAAAGTAAGATGAATTTTTAATACAGCAAATTAATTAGGCACATAATGAGGAATAGGATGCATAATAGCTCTAATTCTGATAAATAGCAAAATAGTCCAGATCCTAAAGGAAATAAATATCATCCATCACAGACACACCTTATATTTTGTTCATTGGGAAATATTAATGGTAACAGAGCCTGCATAAAGGATTTAGGTAAATTCTATTTGCTGATGTTATTCGGTGCAATTACATTATGTGTTGACCCTCATCTGTAACTTTTTGTGGAGTTGATCTTAGGACATTATTCATTTCTGAAGGTGTTAATGTACCATAAAGGATTTGTATTATCATTAGACATACTGTCTGTGCCAGGTGTTACATGTTATTTGCAACTGCCCTGAAGATCATTTAACAGCTTATAAATCTTTATGGCCCCATGATGCTTTGCTACAATAATTTGCATCTTTAAATAGCTTTGGAACCATGAGTTTTAAAAATAAGCAAGAAGCAACTTTTTGTTATTAAAGCATGTATTTCTTCACTCTTACTGTAGTAATGGTTAGTAAACTCAAAAAACTATCTGAAAATATAATATTCCATTAGTGGTGAGAGAATTAACGTGTACTCTAATTTTCACAACTTAACATGAAATAATTTCACACCAACAAAGACAAAATATTTTACCAGATTGGAATTAAATGTAAGGAATTATTAATTTCCTGAAAAATCTCCATACATTTCTCAAGATTTAAACTTTACTTTGTTGGGTGTCTTTTATTTTCTTAGGTAAAATATGACAGTCTCAGTGTAAAATCATAAATCCCACTGATGAATGTGAGTGTTAAGATTGTACTGTAGATTTCATGTAGGTAAATTTTCTGCATTGAGTTGTGGCCTCTGCAAGATGCGGAGGCTATGGAAACAGCAGAAATAATGGTCATAACTGGTTAATAAGCATAAAAGAGGTAGAACTACAAAGGCATCAGTCCTCCCTTCCTAGATGGTGGCAGTCTTTCGATGTGGGTGAAGTTCCTAAATGAGCCATGCTTTCAACATATGTGGGTGATGGGATTACAAAATTAAATATCTGGCTCCCTGTGAAGATGCCCTAAAATTGGGTGTTTCTTTGTAGAACTCAAAATACCCATTCTGCTAAATGCCCCTGTTGAGCTGAAATGCATAGTGCATTAGAAACTCTACAGGGTTTCTTATGCACCACATCCAGTTTCTACTCAAACCAATGGAAGGCTCTTTAATGAGGAGCTACATTAGGAGCTGTCACAGGTCCTATGTGGAATTTCCATTATACATTTCACCCTCCTGTAAGATTTTCAATGAGAGGGAATGACAGGGCCCATAATGTTTCAGATTTAAATAGAAATATCTACTTAACTGTCATTTTTGTTATGCCTATCCTGTAGTGTCTGTACTATATTTACATGAAAAATGGGGGATGTAGGGGGGAGCAGACATAAGTCAGCTGTCTGAAGTAACTATTGGCAATCACCTTATCTGAAATACCACAGCACTTCTCTACAATAACACTCAGAAATGACTGCCATATGTATGTTATTACAAAGTAGTAATTGTTAGTCATTTTGGACTTTTTAGTGGTGGCCATTCTTTGAGAATATTGTACATCCTCATGCTCTGAGTATTTATTCAATATTCTGTAATTTAAATGTTGGGCCTGCTTACTAAAAGCTTTCACAATATCTGTCCAGGTAAGTGTATATTTTCCTTACCATTTAATGAATGATTTCCTCTACCACCCTTCTTAAATTCTGCTTTGATATAAGACAAACTGCGTCTTAGACACTGGTAAGTGGATCAGTCACGGATGGGTATCATGGAGTGAAATTAAACGCTCAAAGTCAATGGGAATTTTGCCTTAGTAAAGACTAGAGCAGGGTGAAATTTTCCAGATGTATAATTTATTCACCAAAATTGAAGTTTGGGATTCACTGAAATTATTTTCAAATTTCAGCAAATAGTTTGGTTGGAAAAAAATTAACAAGTCAAAATGACATTTCCAAAATGAAACATTTTGACTTTTTATTTCAAAATTTCATTTAATTCAAAATTTTGCTGGGTTTATATTAAACAAATAAATAAAAAGGTAAAACATACCCAAAAGCTAAACTAAATGCAAACAAACAAATCATTTTGAATAAATGAAAGGTTTTCAACCTCAAAATGAATTTTGTGTATGTGTGTGTGTTTTCATTTTGGTGAGAAACTGAAAAAAATAAGATTTGTGTACACCTGCAACCTTTTTGATTTTTCAGTCCAATCATCAAATTGAAAATCAATTATACAGTTTTAGTAAGGACTAAGAAGTAAACCATTCCTTCTTTTTTCCCTATAAAGAGAATGAAAGGAGTTGAAACCCATATTTGCATCTCAAATTGTATCACAGGGAAGCCCCTGCATGTGATCCCTGTGCATTTGAAGAGGTATGGGCCTATAATCTGGAGCTAGGGTCACAACAGAGTCATACTTCATGACTTTATCTTTGTCCAAGAAAAGGGGATTTGTGCAGGCTCACTTTCCTCACTACTTAATTACTTTTAAAAGGGAGGGAATTGGTTGAGGCATGGGCAAGGAACAAATATGGGCCTGAGAAACCTCTGCCTCTGTGGAGGCTAGGACAGCCTGGGGAGTAAAATAGGATGTACTAGACCACTGCATACATATAGTAGACCTCTGCAGATGTGTCCAGACTTGGGATTTAAAAGTAACATGACTTTGCTTGCTGTGAGGAGGTGCAAGGATCCTCAGCTAGATGACTAGGTGAACTCTACTAGGAATCTTCTGGTCCTCCAATTGGAAGGCTTGGTTTGGCTTTGAATAAAAAAATGCAAAATATTTATCCCTCAAGGATTCCAAGATATATTTTGTTTAGGAAATCTCTTTTCATCTGTTTGAAAATATGCAGACATCTCTGCTGAAAAATCTAGATCAGAAATGACAGAGTATTTCAGAGGCTCTGCATTCTGTATGTTTCCCCACAATAAGTAAATATGTTCAGAAAACCTTATGCTGACTACATTAAATTTTAGACCATGTACAGTATTCATTAAAAAGTCCAGAACAAACAAATCTTATGCAATCTCTATAAACAAATACTAAAGAAAGATTAAGCAAAATCTTACAAGTATGAAGCATTTAAGCTTGTTAGTCATGTATATAAAATGCATGCCACTGAAAATAACATCAGGTCCTCAGAAGAAATAAGAGCCATTCTGTAAATCCTTATGATTCTCTAGTAATAACTTACTATCAAAGTGTTCTGTCTTTTTAAAATGGCAGCGTGTTATCTTTCATTACAAATGATCAGTTTGTATTGTCTTGTTAGTCGAGGATAAATATAGTACACAAAGAAACAAACAAATTCTAGTCTTATTTTCTCTCTTTTATCCTGAAGATGAGAGCTGTAGTCTATGTTAAATGCATTTTTGAAACTGTCTTAAATAAACAAGTCTTATTATTTTAAATAGAAAAATGCATTTAAAATAATGATTAGAAATAATAAAATTGAGGATGGTGAGGATGCATTTAAGAAAATTTAAAAGCCATTTAAATAATTTATTCTTCTTAACTCTTTGCTTTCTTCATAAGTCTTGCAAGTAAAATTATCCCAATGCATTTAAAATGGTATTTACTTTCTTTTAACTTTCTATTTTTCATAAGCAATGATGTCTTTGTTCCTTCAGTGTTTTATGGAGCACAAGCCAACATGGAATCTATTAGGTATTTATAGGTTGTAAGTAATTAAGGCTTGAAAAATATACCTAAAATCTATTAATGGGAAAGACTAGGGCTACTAGCAGGATAAAAAATACCCAAACTTTTCCAAGGCTATGCCTCTGAAATTTAAATTTATACATGTTTATTGTGTACTCCCATAGGTAGCAATCCTGAAATATGTAGTGTGTGGAGTCAGGCACACATGCTATCAAATGCTGGATTGGAGGCTTGTCAATTAACTTCCTATTTAGTGTACTTTTATTAATGTAACTTACATCCTCTCTCTGTTCTATCGTTCTTTCCCTTTTTGGCTTTATTTCAATTTCACACTTTTTAAATAGCAGGCTAGTGTTTATCTTTGCCTGTATTGTCTTCACAGTCTCTAGTTTCATCTTCTCCTTATCCCTTCCTTCACTCTCTTATTTGTCTGTCCTTTGTTCCCTACATTATGTTCTCTATCTCTTCTCCTGTATTTTCTCTTCTTTCTTCTCTTACTTCCCTCCCTCAAATCTCGATCTTTCAGTGCCATGCTTCTATTTTTAAATTTACCTCATTCTTCTCTTCCTCACCCATTCACACATCCACATCTCCTCATCCGTTTACACAGAGAACTTGGAAATGTTACCAGACACATAAAAGCTGGAGGGCTATATAAAAAGCAGTACCAAAGTTGAACAAGTTTGTGGGGAGGGTGTCCCACCAGTCAGGGGCAATTTACCAAGGTGAAAAGCTATGTCCTGGAGCTGTTAGGTTTACTTTTGAAACATTAAGTCTCACAACACTTCTATCTTTCTATCTCTATCCCTATCTATTTCTCTGTTTATCCATCTCTGTATTTCTATATCTATGCCCATGTCTATCTCTATGACAGAGCAGGAATTGATGCAAAGTTTGGGTATATAATTTGCCAAAGGATAGAAACCAGATCAAAGAAAGAGTTTGGATTAGAACTGGGAATTAGAACTGAATTATATTTAATCATTCAGAACAGTTTTTTCAACATTTTCTTTTTGTTGTGAAAACACACGGTTCCATAGAAATGTCCATTTTTGATTTTTCTTTTGAGGGCATGTGGTAAGAAAATACAAAATTGTGGCCATTTAAAAAAAATGTTTTTCATCTCAAAATATTTTTTTTTCCGATTTTTAGGGAGAACCCCCAAACTTTTAAGAAATACTTTGACAAAAACAAACCATTTGTTTTCTTTTCATCAATTTATTTTTGTTGGAATAAAAAACACTTCCAGACCAGCTTTTCTTAGATATTCTGGTCCCCTATTCATTCCTGTGAACATGCTGTCTCTCAAAATAAAATATAACAGGATGCAAATCATATATGTAACAAGGACTGATACACAGTTTTATATTCATAAACAACATACAGGGTGTCAAAGTTCCTTCCCCACTCTGAACTCTAGGGTACAGATGTGGGGACCTGCATGAAAACCTCCTAAGCTTACTTTTACCAGCTTAGGTTAAAACTTCCCCAAGGTACAAACTATTTTACCCTTGGACTTCCACTGCCACCACCAAACTTTATCTGGTTTCCTGAAAAAACACAGTTTGGACACGTCTTTCCCCCCAAAATCCTCCCAACCCTTGCACCCCACTTCCTGGGGAAGGTTTGGTAAAAATCCTCACCAATTTGCGTAGGTGACCACAGACCCAAACCCTTGGATCTTAGAACAATGAAAAAGCATTAAGTTTCCTTACAAGAAGAATTTTAATAGAAGTAAAAAAGAATCATCTCTGTAAAATCAGGATGGTAAATACCTTACAGGGTAATTAGATTCAAAACATAGAGAATCCCTCTAGGCAAAACCTTAAGATACAAAAAAGACACACAGACAGGAATATTCATTCTATTCAGCACAGCTATTTTCTCAGCCATTTAAAGAAATCATAATCTAACGCATACCTAGCTAGATTACTTACTAAGTTCTAAGATTCCATTCCTGTTCTGACCCCGGCAAAAGCATCATACAGACAGACACCGACCCTTTGTTTTTCTCCCTCCTCCCAGCTTTTGAAAGTATCTTGTCTCCTCATTGGTCATTTTGGTTAGGTGCCAGCAACGTTACCTTTAGCTTCTTAATCCTTTACAGGTGAGAGGATTTTTCCTCTGGCCAGGAGGGATTTTAAAGGAGTTTACCCTTCCCTTTATATTTATGACACAGGGTGTGAGACATTAAATGGATTTGTTCAGAGAATTTGTTTTTTGACAATTTAAGTGCTGACCTGCTACTTCTTTAATCTGCTGTTCCAAATTCAGATGTTTTCACTGTACATCTATCTCACAAATTTTCATAATTGATGGGCTAAATTCTGAACTCTTTACTCCATTTGCATTGTCTTTACTCATATGAAACTACTGTTGACTTCAAATTTTATTTATTACTAATGTAACACTTTGTTTTGCTTTACTTGAGACAAGGATTTCAGGGTTTATCTCTATGTTAATGATTTGAAACATTCTTGAAATAATCAATGTAGTAGAGAGATAAGGTGGGTGAGATAATATTTTTTTATTGGACTAACTTCTGTTTGTGAAAGCAACAGGCTTTCAAGCTCACACAGAGCTGCTCCCGGTCTGGGAATGTACTCAGAATGTCACAACTAAGTAAGAGGTGGAACAGATTGCTTAGCATAAGTAGCTAACACATATTTCCAGTGACCATTCAAGGTGAAGTGACTCATTAACACTCCTCCAGTCATAGCGGGAAAGAAACAGGCGATGGGATAGGCAAGTGGGGGAAGGGGGTGTTATAAGCCATAAATCCGACTATGCCAAATGTCATGCTGTCTGGAGTGGCTCACAACAGCGAATGCTAACCTCATGGTGGACTGTGAAGAAGCAAGGCAGAGACCCTGAACTAACTGTATGTCCTATACTT
The DNA here is from genome assembly GCF_015237465.2 of Chelonia mydas. Classification (NCBI taxonomy): domain Eukaryota; kingdom Metazoa; phylum Chordata; order Testudines; family Cheloniidae; genus Chelonia; species Chelonia mydas. The sequence goes on from NC_057849.1 coordinate 70,048,443, forward strand.
AGATTTCACCAATTCTGTAACAAGTGTTAACTTCTGAAGCACTATAACAGTCTTACCATGGAGTCACAGACTTGACATTACAGTCTATCTTGCAAGCTGGATTTAGTGATAGATGATTGCTTTACATCAAAGATAACCAAATATTCAGGTTGCTCCCAGTCCCAATAGACTAGGGGTTCCGAAACTTGGTTTGCGGCTTGTTCTGGGTAAGCCTCTGGTGGGCTGCGAGACGCTTTGTTTACCTGAGCGTCTGCAAGTATGGCCACACGCAGCTCCCAGTGGCCGCGGTTCACCCTTCCCAGCCAATGGGAGCTGCAGGAAGCAATGGGCGAACCGCAGCCACTGGGAGCTGCGAGCGGCCATACCTGCAGACGCTCAGGTAAACAAAGTGTCTCATGGCCCACCAGGAGCTTACCCTGAATGAGCTGCAAACCAAGTTTGGGAACCGCTGCAATAGATCAATCACTTACCGCAGGTCAATTTGTACTTTAGACCTCACACTAAAACCAACACGTTTAACCAATCCTACAGTAAGTAAACTAACTAAGGATTTATTAACCAAGAAAAGAAATGAGAGAGTTATTACAAAGTCAAAGCAGGCAAACATGTATACACTAATGAGTTACAGTCTATGGCGGTCATTCTCAACCTGTTTACCTTTGTGGGCTGTGTATGCAGCTCTCTCTGTGTTATATGGGCTGCACCCACACAATATATATACTACAAGTTTGGCTCTGAGGATGTCACATGGGCCACAGCTGTGTGCTGATTGGGCCGCAAATGACCCACAGGCCCCAGGTTAATAACCACTGATCTATAGTTTTAAAAGGTAACAGAATTGTAGTGTGTGAGCTCTGAATGTCTTTTAAGGCTAACCCAAGTTGACCGTGAGGAATTCTGCTTCTGTTTCATTAGCTCCAGCCTTGTAAAAGTCCAAACAGCAAAAAAAGATGAAAAAAATTCTTGTCAGCCTATTTTTATTTCCTTTTTCCAGAATTCAAGCTGATGGGATGAGACCTTTTGCACATAGACTCTTCATGGTTGTGAGGGGGCGATGAACAAAGTCTTTGCACAGTGGTGTCCCACAGTGACTAAGTTAGTTTTGATAGGCCTTCTTGATGAGCCACAGACAATCCCTCCTGACAGGTTCATGGTTTCAGAGCAAACATTTTTTACAGTCATAAAGCAAAAACTTAAATACTACCTTATAGCATGTGATAAAGATATTATAAGAGAGATTAATGCATGCAGAAACTTACAAGCATTTCATAAAGTCTAAACACTAAACACATTGTTCTAAGTTCAATACCCATCTTAATCATACTAACACACAGGTGAAATGGACTGGTGTCCAGCAATCAATTAGTCAGTGCTTGGCTGACACCTAAAGCCTTGGCAAAACCTGGCACCTGGTCTGCCAGAATCTTATCCTCAATATAAGACTGGTGTAGGAAGGGGTGTCACCGACACTCCTGAACACATTCCACAGTCTCCTTATTCTCGATAAGGCATCCACCACTACATTTTCTTTCCCTTTGATAATGGAGATTTCCATGTTAAATTCTTTTAGAGCTAAGCTCCAATATAATAATCTATAACTAGTCCCCTTAACTCAGTGTAACCATATTCAAGGAGAATGATCTGTCAAAACCTAGGGACACTGGATTTATGGCTTATTATAACGATCTATATACTACTAACAACCCCCATCCCACCCACCTGCTCCTCGTCTTATTTTTCCCCTATCACTGCCGGAGTGTTAATGGGACACTTCACTTTGAATGGTCCCTTAAAATATGCGTTAACTATCCATGCTAAACAATCTGTCCCATCTTGTATTTAGCTGTAACACTTTGAATACATTTCCCAGACCTGAAGAAGAGCTCTGTGTAAGTTCAAAAGCTTCTTTCTTTCACCAACAGAAGTTGCTCCAATAAAAGGTATTACCTCACCACCTTGTCTCCCTAGTATCCTGGGACCAACACAGCTACAACATTACATACAGAATCCACATATTGCAGTCACTGTACTCTAAAACTGAGGTACCTGTGAGCTGATTTCCATTTTAAATATTAAATCAAAGGTAGTGACTGAGTTCACTTAAAAGTTCTACCAGTTTGTGAAAGCTGATCAGCTCTACAAGGAATAAAGGGCTCGATTCTACACATTTGAGGTTAATGAAGGTTTTGACATTGACTTCAATGGATATAGGATCCGGCAGTAAAGACAAATGCCTGCTTAACTGGCATTGCCTGTTTTAAGAAAAGGGAATATCTCTCCAAGCCATATAATCTTGCAAAACCAAAGAAACTTTTTAAATGTGATCACTACTGTTGTTGACATCTTCTCGTGTACTCCAAAGATGTCTGATTTCTAACACACTGAAAATAAATATTTTGTTCCTATGTTTTCTTTACAAAGATATTTTTAATGAAAAGTCTTTTCCACAAAGACCATTTTTCTTTTAAAATGCAATTTATCTTGTGATATGTATGAAACCAGAGCAATTCCATTCCCATAATTTAAAAAGAAAAGTTCACAAATACATTTAAAAAGATATTTCACGTGCTACAACTTACGTTCTTTCTTAACCTTCTGGTTTGCTCTTTAGAGGCCAGTTGATTTTCCAAATCATTAAATGCAACGATAACTTTGTCTTCCCTTTATTCTGTTCTGCTCCTCATCTAACCACCCAACTTAAGATGAAAAGGTATTTTTCTTCTTGCTTTGCTTTCAGTCATTAAATCTTATAAATGTGCAGAACTTTACAATAGAGAAACAGAATTGAAGCAAGAAGAGAGCATATTGGCAATGAGACGACTGGATATCTTTGAGGAGGAAGACGTTTCCAGGCATAAAAGGTCCAAATAGCAGAAATTATTCACAAATGGTCTATGCAGCAAAAACTACAAAAGATCGGGGCTACTGGTCAGTTCTTTAATCATAATTTTTCTAAAAAGCTTTCATGATAAGTATATGCATATAGAAATCAAACTTAGTCATACCCTAACTATATCTATTGTTCAAGATACAGTAACTCTGTAAATGTCAGTTTAATGACCTTAAATCAAACCCAGGAATCAGTCCTAGAGACTAAATTTCTGATTTTTGTAGTGTATGTAACTGACTTTTTTGGGGGGTGCAGACTGTACCTTTAGTTGTAAGAAGATTCAAGATCAAAGGACAGGCAGACTGAAGGACACGCTCTGCTTTCTCTCTGAGGGAGATGTTGTAAGGGTGTGCTATGCTCTTGTTTTGTTTTATGTCTCTGGATTTCCTTAGTCTATTTTAAAGAAATCTAGACTGAAAGTATATTTTCTTCTATGTTACATTTTATGAATTCTGTAATTACTTTATAAAGATAAATCTGTCACCTTTATACACCTTCAGTCTTGGGGCCATCCAAACTGGTGGTGAGTCCCTGATATAATTTTGGACAATTCTATTTCATGGGAGTCTTCCAGCAACTGGGGTTTTCAAGGGTATAGGAAAAATACCTCCTTTCCCCTGGCCATACCTACTGCATCAGTGCCCAGAAGCTGGAGGTAGAATAGGAGCTCCTTGGGTCAGTTTATACTAGAACGTAAGAATGGCCATACTGCATCAGACCAAAGGTTCATCTAGCCCAGTGTCCTGTCTTCAGACAGTGGCCAATGATAGGTGCTCTAGGGTTTCCTACAGAGTGGGAATCTGACATAATTCAAAGAAAGGAGCCTAAATATTTATTTTTAAAACACGGAGGGTGTTTATTTAGCAACTAGATTTTTAATCTTCTGTATCTGTTTGTGGGATATTCTTTTGCTTCCTCTCACCTTCCAGCTAACAATAAGGGCCAAATCATTTTGCAGATACATGCATGTATCTGTCATTGAATTGAACTGGACTTATGTGTGCATAACTGATGACAGAACTTGTCACTAAAATTATTAAAATGCTTTCAATTTCTATTAATGCTTTTCTCTTTGTGCATCCTGAATTAAAGATACACTAAAAGCATCCTAAGACATGAACTCCAATGGGAGGGATTCTGGGTAATTTTGCAACTCTAACTCCATGAAATGGATCACATTTGGAAAGGAAGTTATCTCTGAGGCTAAAGCTTTGTATGTTGTATGTACGTGAATTTTATGTTTGTAAAACATTTATAGTTCAATTATATATCCCAGAAACCAGCGTTTATAATAGTAATCCTAACAGTAACCCAATCAACCTTAGAGCTGCTGAATTTATATTGTTGTAATTTGCAGTTTTTAGTCAGTTGCACCTGGTTTTAGAGTTTACTATTTTTATAAACAGAATTAGGATGTGCTACTCTCGTTAGCACAAGAACAAATCTAAAATAACTATGCTCTCTCTCGATAGGAATAAAGCTCTACGTGAGGTGAATGAGGTACTCAGTACCTTGTTAAGAAGGTGCTGAGTACCTAGAACATCCATTGGATTCTCTGGAAATTGAAACCATTCAGTACTCTATAGGAGGCATTCTGCACCAGGTAAAATCCATCTCAAAGCTGTACCAGGCTTTTGCAAATTATTTTCATTGTTATTTTTTACTTTGACAATTAAAAATAATGAGGAAATGAGACAAAACTTGTGCAAAGTCAGTGGGAAAGCAAAATAAAGTGTTACATTATTAACATAAATATAACGGGATCGTTAAGGAAGTTTGTAAAGTTATATTTGAAAATTATTCAAAATTATTCAGTAATCAACAGTCTTTTGCATTGTGCATGAATTGTCAGTTACTGACAATGATAAATGATATTCCATTCTGTTATTCACTTGATGATAATGTGCTATTCACATCTGAATAGCTTTATCTACCCATGATATTTTTTTAAGTTCTTTGTATTATTCCACTGTTATTTGGTAACAGACACGTTCTGAATTGCATGCAAGAGTTACTTAACTATACGTTTCTTCTGATTCCAAAGCAGGGCTGAGATCCTTCACATTGTATTTAGTCAAAGTGCAAAATATAATTTTAAGGCAATAGCCCAGGTATTTCAGTTCAGGAGTAGAAATCTTGCAGATGTGAAATGATCCAGCCTTTTTTATGCTCCTAAATATCTACATACGTTACTTGCTGATACCTAAGTGGGATTTATCGGGGAGGGATTACTGTGATCCGGATCCTTAGCTGATGTACATTGACATAGCTTCACTGATGTCAATGGAACGACTAAAAAAATGTTTTATCTTTCAGACATTTTTGACCCAAAGGGAACAGAACTGCAGGGTCTGAGTCAATCAGACCTGCTGAGGAAACCATAGGGACAGTAACCCAGGACCTGGACATGACAGTGGGACAACTGTAGGATTCCACATAGATCCAGGGCCTAGGTTACAGTCCCCATGGTTCCCTCAGCAGGTCTGATTGACTCTGTCTCTGCAGTTCTGTTCCCCTTGGGTCAATTACAGTGGCAAGCAGTGGCCGAAAATGTCACATTGGAGGGCCCTCACTGCTGGACTGATGCTTATAAGAGAGGTGGTGGTGGCGGCAGCAGTTCCACCCTCTCCTGCTGCTGACGCTGCTGTTTTGTGAATCCCTTCCTTTCTGTTGTCAAAATGCCTGAAAGATATAACATTGTTTTAGTAGAAACAAAACCTTTCGTTTCAAACTTAGCAAAATATTTTGACGTTTTTGGTTAAGTTCATACTGTTCTGTGAACTTTACATGCATTTGCAATAGTTTTGGTAGAAGTGAAACTGTATTTTTGGTTGTGAACAAACTTTTAGTCAAAAAAAAGTTTATCCAGCTCTACTCCTTAGCTTCATCACTGTAAAATATAGTAGTCAGAGCTTCTGGGAAGCCTTTGGTGTCTGAAGCTTTGTAGAGCAGCTGGATTCTTATCTCTAGACTCACAGATTATGAGGATGCACTTAAGTGATTTTGTTTCAAGAGGTTTTTCTTGCATTTGAGCCTGGAAACGAATAGAATGGTTATTGCATGCCTACCTTTGGCCTCTTTGGATATGTGACAAATAAGGTTTCCTGCAGTTACAAGGAGATCTAGCACTGGTCCTCTTCTGTTGGTCAGCCACATTTCTGTGATACAGAACAGATTGAGTAACTCAACAGTAATAAAACTGTGGCTGACTTCTTTACAAATTCATATAAAATCTGTATTTCTTTAATAGAAATAATATGCACACACTTTGTTACCCCAAATGGAATTTCAAAGGCACTTCAATTTAAACATACTGGATTGGATAAAACAATAAAAACAAGTTGAGTAACTACAAAGAGAGAGTTTTTGAATGAGTACAAGTAATGTGGCATAAAAGTCAGAAATTGTGACAAGAATACTAAAGATAAAACACAACTGCTGCTTAACTTAACAAACTATGTTAAATTCAAAGCAAAGTTTTTCTCACCACATGCTCTAGGGAGTCTTACTGACCAAATTTCTTAGGCCAGTTCAGTCACTGCTTTCGTTATCCCCTCTGGTGCAATAAATCAATGAACAGAGAGAGAAGGAGGAGGGCATGCCTGGGGGTGTTTGTCCCTCCTTTTTATAGTGTCAATCCCCTCTTGAAAAACATTTCAAGCTGATATTCTGGAGGCAAAAAGTCTATGGAGAAGGATGTTCCTTGCTGCTTTTTCTCACCTGTTTGAATTTACTTTGTCTACCCTTCCTGCTTGATGACTTGGTTTACTGCTTAAATGCAAATTGAGCAGAGAACACATTCCTTTGTTTGAGACACACCTGCTTGCCAACTTCTGCTGTGGTTTGAAACATGTGTTAATAACATTATACAAGGAAATATTATAATTCACATGCAATGTTGCCACACATATTTTATCTAAACAATACTCACCAGCAACTATTAGCGGTAGATATGCTCAATGGCCTGTGATGGGATGTTAGATGGGGTGGGATCTGAGTTACGACAGAGAATTATTTCCTGGGTGTCTGGCTGGTGAGTCTTGCCCACATGCTCGGGTTTAGCTCATCGCCATACTTGGGGTCGGGCAGGAATTTTCCTCCAGGGCAGATTGGCAGAGGTCCTGGGGGGTTTTCGCCTTCCTCTACAGTGTGGGGCACGGGTCACCTGCTGGAGGATTCCCTGAACTTTGAAGTCTTTAAACCACGATTTGAGGACTTCAATAGCTCAGACATAGGTTAGGGGTTTGTTACAGGAGTGGGTGGTAAGATTCTGTGGCCTGTGTTGTGCAGGAGATCAGACTAGATGATCATAATGGTCCCTTCTGACCTTAAAGTCTATGATTCTAATGTCATGAGTTTGCAGATGACACCTCGTAAGGCATATTTGTACAAAGATTATTACAACCGTGTGTAGGGAGTGGACGGGTACGTTCTCTCATAGTGGTATGTTTCAGATGTAATAATTATATATTTCTGAACTACAGTTTTCAACACTAAGATAATAAAAACTATTACTACTAGTTTGTTAAAAAATTACAAATGAAAGTGATCTATTGAGACTACAGATTAAATCTAATCTCTAATTGCACAGGTGGGGAACTTTCCAAATACAAATAGCATGATGGTCAATTTCTAAGAGCTTGGCTACTCTAGCAAGTTAGAGCGCATTAAATCAGTCCCAGGTGCCCTAACTCCTGAGGTGTCCATACTGGAAAGGCACTTAGAGCACCTGGACTCTGCAGCTGGAGTGCTCCTAGTAATCCACATCCACGAGAAGCATAAAGCTGGCTGCACCCTGGTGGAAATGCCTGGGTGAAAGTGTGGACGACGTGTTGCATTACTGCATTGTGATTGGCCTCCAGAAATGTTCCGTAATCCCCTGAAGTCAAGTGGCCACTCTGGTCATTGATTTGAACTCGGCTGCAGGCATGGGGATATCCCCTTTCATAGCTCCGTTTCTGACAGCTGGCTGCTTATCTGCTCCGGGACAAAACAAACCATTACTGTGGAATGCTGCTGCTGCTGCCGAGGCAGGCATTTGTGCGTGTGTGTGTGTGTGTGTGCGTGTGTGTGAGAGAGAGAGAGAGAGAGAGGGAGGCGGGGGAGGTCTGCTGCCATCTGAACTTACAAGACAGCATGCTGACACACTCTCTGCCTCCCAAAACACACTGTCTCCCCCACATATATACACAACACACTCCCTGTCATATTCCACCCCCCCGCCCCATTTGAAAAGCATGCTGCTGCCTCTTGCACGCTGGGATAGCTACCACAATGCAAGAGCTGCTAATGTGGCCATCCACTGCGCTTGCAGCAAACAGTGTAAACACACTGCACTGTACTTTTCCTGGTGCTCTTAGATGAAATTAGTACTACGGGTATATCTAGTACACCACCAGCATTTTTTAAAGTGATTGCAGTGCTGTCAAAAGACACAACTAAAAAAAAAACCAAAAAACAATTATACTTGCAAAGGACTCCTTTCTTCTGGAGAGACAGGAAAACAACAAATGTTTTGTTATAGTCTCTAGATTAGGAGAGTATAAAAAAACTCACCTGTGTTTACTATAGAGGTTGAATTTGTTTGTATAGTTGCCTCAAAACTCTTGCAGTAAAAGTTGTGGCCTAGCATTTAGCAATGTTACAGAATGCTTTAGTTTGTGAAGCAGACTTAGTTTTACATCCTGCAGTACTTGGCTAGTAGAAAGAAAAGGAGGACTTGTGGCACCTTAGAGACTAACAAATTTATTTGAGCATAAGCTTTCATGAGCTACAGCACACACGATTTATTCTTTTCCATAGAGACTGTCCAGTTTGGCCAATGTACGTGGCAGAGGGGCATTGCTGGCACATGATAGCATATATCACATTGGTAGATGTGCAGGTGAACGAGCCTCTGATAGTGTGGCTGATGTGATTAGGCCCTATGATGGTGTCTCCTGAATAGATATGTGGACACAGTTGGCAACGGGCTTTGTTGCAAGGATAGGTTCCTGGGCTAGTGTTTTTGTTGTGTGGTGTGTGATTGCTGGTGAGTATTTGCCTCAGGTTGCGGGGCTGTCTGTAAGCAAGGACTGGCCTGTCTCCCAAGATCTGTGAGAGTGATGAGTCGTCCTTCAGGATAGGTTGTAGATCAACAAATCAGACATCAAGAATTATAACATTCAAAAACCAGTCAGAGAATACTTCAATCTCTCTGGTCACTCGATTACAGACCTAAAAGTCACAATATTACAACAAAAAAACTTCAAAAACAGACTCCAAGGAGAGACTGCTGAATTGGAATTAATTTGAAAACTGGACACCATTAAATTAGGCTTGAATAAAGACTGGGAGTGGATGTGTCATTACACAAAGTAAAACTATTTCCCCATGTTTATTTTTCCCCCCTACTGTTCCTCACACATTCTTGTCAACTGCTGGATTATCACTACAAAAGTTTTTTTTTTTTTTTTTTTCTTTTTCTCTCCTTCTGGTAATAGCTCACCTTACCTGGTCACTCTTGTTACAGTGTGTATGGTAACACCCATTGTTTCATGTTCTCTGTGTATATAAAATCTCCCTATTGTATTTTCCACTGCATGCATCAAATGAAGTGAGCTGCAGCTCACGAAAGCTTATGCTCAAATAAATTTGTTAGTCTCTAAGGTGCTACAAGTACTCCTTTTCTTTTTGTGGATACAGACTAACACGGCTGCTACTCTGATACTTGGCTAGTGTGCCTAACTCCTATTCACACATCAGTGGCTGTATTTTCCATCTGTTGTGCACAGGACCTAAAAGATGATTATGTAACAAATTTACAGGCACAAGCAGTAAAATGTACTATAGATAAAATTTGGGCAATAACATGTGACCAACCAACCAGCTGGTTGATATAATAAATGCTGAAATCATTCAGGGATACTTCTCTATTGGGAAGAACTTTATACTGAATATGAACATCATCCTGAAATCCTTACACAAAGTAAGACCGTAATCTGTGAATAACCCCTGTTACGCTGTCTGGAGTTGCTCATGACAATGTGTGCCAATCTCAGGGCAGACTGTCAATAAAACAGGACAGAAATCCCAAATTGGTTATATGTTCTATAATTAGATTTCTCCAACCCAGTAACAAGTGTGAACTCCTAAAACACGATGTCATGGAGTCACAGACGGTCCTTTTTTTACATCCTGCGGAACTTGGCCTTTGCTGCTGTAGCTGCTATAGTGTTTACATGGCCTAATAGCAGTTTAGTACTCATGAAACTCTAAGGAGCCTCTTGTATAGGTAACTACTTGTAGTAGGCTTGATTCACCCTCCAGCAATAAGTGATGAAATATACATTTTTTGTAGCATCTGCATTCAGAGCCTGTGGCCACTATGCATATCATGAGAGCTAAATAGAAGCACAATAAGTAGATGGCTCTGGCTGACAATTCTGTCCATTTTAAATTACACAAGTTTCCCTCAATGTCTGCCCCAGATGCCAAGGGGAAAAATACTCTCTCCTGATAGACATGAGGTGGAAGAAATATATTTACTAAAGAACTGGCAAAAGAATCATACTTAGCACTGGAAAAATAATTTCCCAGCACTAAAAGATAGAGATCTATGTACATATTATATACAAAAGAGTATAGATAAAAACAGTGTATTAAAGTTGCAAAGTGAAGTACTGAAGATTTAGGAAATGCTAATAATCGGTTGGCCAGATAACCTTAAATCAACCTTTCATGCATACACTTCATGGTACAGTCTTTACTCACATGATCACATAGCATTCTTTCCACGGGACTCTTGCCTTATTAAGTGCACAGGACTGAATGAGACAATTGTGAAATATTTCTTTTCATCCACATCACTCAGTGTATGGCCCTAGACCTTATTTTACTGCACACTATTCAAACCATACTCTGAATTTGGAAATATTAATTTCCTCATGGACTTTTCTGTTGTGCACATCGCTGTAGTATATGAGTGTGTCTGACAAACATTAACAAATATATCTTCACAACAATTCTAGAAGATAGGAAAGTATTATTACTCCCATTTTACACCTTGGGAATTGAGACATACAGGGATTAAGATAAAAAATTGTCCACTGTCCACTAATTTTGGGTGTCCATCTTGACATGTATGGTCTGATTTTTCAGAGTACTTAGCATTTTATAGTGCTATATTTTATACAGGTTCAAAGCACTATACAAATATTAATAAATGAATTCTGTCTGCAGTGAAAAAGTATTTATTAGTTGGGAAACTGAGACAGAAATACAGAGACTTCCTCACAGACAGACATAGCCAGTGGCATATCCAGGACTGGAACTCAGGAGTGCCAGATGCTCATTCTTCTAGACTGCACAGCCTAACTACCAGACATTCTGTGCAACATCCACTGACTTCAGTTGCTGACATGAATGCTCAGAATTTCTGCAATGCCAAGCCTTAGGTGTCAATTTGGAACTCAGAAAATGAGGAATACACAACAAAAGGCTACCTACAAAACTTTTGCTTAAAATGACTAGCTCAGAAACACATAGAAAATCTCTGGTAGGACCAGACGGAGAATGGACTTCTCTTGGATGGCAGTAAACTATAGTCATAAATATAAAGAGAAGGGTAGCCACCTTTCTGTAGACAGTGCTATAAAATCCCTCCTGGCCAGAGGCAAAATCCTTTCACCTGTAAAGGGTTAAGAAGCTAAGGTAACCTCGCTGGCACCTGACCCAAAATGACCAATGAGGGGATAAGATTCTTTCAAATCTGGAGGGGGGGAGGGATTTTGTCTGTCTGTGTAATACTTTGCTGGGAACAGATCAAGGATGCAAGCCTTCCAACTCCTGTAAAGTTAGTAAATAATCTAGCTAGAAAATGTCTTAAATTTTCTTTTGTTTTTTGGCTTGTAAAATTCGCTGTGCTGGAGGGAATGTGTATTTCTGTTTTTGTGTCTTTTTGTAACTTAAGGTTTTGCCTAGAGGGATTCTCTATGTTTTGCATCTGATTACCCTGTAAAGTATTTACCATCCTGATTTTGCACAGGTGATTCTTTTACCTTTTCTTTAAATAATTTTTTTCTTTTAAGAACCTGATTAATTTTTCATTGTTCTTAAGATCCAATCGTTTGGGTCTGTGTTCACCTGTACCAATTAGTGAGGATATTATTATCAAGCCTTCCCCAGGAATTAGGGTGTAGGGTTTGGGGGGATATTTTGGGGGAAGAAGTCTCAAGTTGTCTCTTTCCCTGTTCTTTGTTTAAATCGCTTGGTGGTGGCAGTGTATCAGGTTTTTTAACCTAAGCTGGTTCCCAAGGCAAGAAAGAAATCTGTGCCTTGGCGAAATTTTAACCTAAGCTGGTAAGAATAAGCTTAGTGGGTCTTTCATGCAGGTCCCCACATCTGTACCCTAGAGTTCAGAGTGGGGAAGAAACCTTGACAACTACCTTACACACAAGATCACCCTCTCACTTCCTGCAATCCCTTTGCATTTTTAACCAATTGAAATAACTAGAGAGAGGATTTCATCAGATACTGGGATTATGTTTTAACCACCCCCCTCAAGTCTGTGGTTTGTTCAGAATCATGGTTTTGATTTGGCTCCTTAGAGAGAGGACATAAAATTAATCAAAATCCACATTCTGTTATTTCAACCCACACAGGTGGGCTGTTTGGACCTGGGGGTTTGGTTTGAGTCTATTTCTAAAATCAGTAGGTACAATTTTACCCATTTCTACAGTATCTTTAATCTTCTGCCAGCGTCTTCTCCATCTGACTTTTTTTCTTAAATATGTCTCCCTGAGGTATTTTTTTTGCCAGCTGTTGCAGTGAAGATGTATTATAATGGCACATCCATAGAGTAGATGTATTATAATGATGTATGCCATTGATGCATAATCAGTGACAGCTCTGATCACTGCTGTGCTGGGGATGCCTTGGAGTAGTACATCATCAGGATGATAGCTAGAAGGAACAGAAGGCCCAAGATGGACCTTTTTTCAGTCCTCTTGTGAAGAGTATACTTTTGATATTATTACTGTTTAAGTAGCAGCCTTGTACTTCAGCATATACAAACAAATGAGAAAAAACAGCCCCAAGGAGGTTTCCAGACAACTTCAGAGGGGCAGCATATTCTTTTTATATGCTGTGCAAAGAAAATATTTTAAGAGGAAATTCTTGACTAGAAGCTAAAGAAAGGTGTGGAAAGAGATAGTTAAATGGATAAGCTAGGAAGCTCAAAAGCTCTCCCACTCCTTTAGGGTCCAGATTTTGCCAGCTTTGTTCGTGTTGAATAGGACCATTCTTCAACACATAGTCCCACTGGTATCACTGGAAGTATTTCCTAAGTGAGGTGCTACACAAAAGGAATAAGGGTTACGGAATATGATCCTCAGATGTTAAGGTCAGCATTTTTATTTGAATTCTGACAATAAGCCTCTATGACTTTCAGGCAAAGCTAATGATAGGTACATATAAAAATCTCACATACAGTGCAAACATACAATAGACTTTTGTTCATGAAACTTACAGAGGTCATTGGAGGCTTTTATTTCAGATTTTCAATAATCCATTTTATTGGAAAATCATCTACAAAACCTACTGCATATTACAAAAATATAAAGATTTTGAGAAACACTTTGGAAGACATCATCTCCTCACCCAAGAAATGAAGTCTCTGGTGAGTTATATAGTATATTATTCTGAATCAACAGCCTAGATTTGAAAGGCTCTGTGTCTCATTGTCCATGCCTTGGGATATTCAGTCCACCAGGAGTTGGGGTTTAATTTCATGTGATTGCTTCTATTGGGTTCACTCAATTTTAAATCATTCATATAGTTTTTGTTGTATCAGTTTCCACCTATGTTTTTATATTAATTTAAACTTGCTTATTTTAAAATATCTTTAGGAGCAGAATCACTGATCTGATGTGCTCCCTCTGTGCCATTAAGGCACATAAAGAAAGAAGAAATAATTATATCTCCCCAGCAGGGAATCAGTCCCTAACAGACATAGAGCTGACTTAGTCAGGTCCTATGACACCCCTCCTCCAGAGCCCCAGCACAGTGAGGATTAGGGACTAACCATTCCTAATGGCTCTAACTTGTGTTAGGTCTGGGGCAGAGTTAAGTAGAGAATGAAGGAACCAGCATCAGTTTCCTTTTGGCCCTGCTGAACTCAACAGATCTTGGTCACAACAGAAACTCTTGACCATTCAATAAATTATTGAAGCTGCACTGCTCAGAGGAGCTTGGAGAAAAGAACTTGGAGACACGAGAATCCTGTTTTATAATCACTTTTGAACAAATGACTCAGTCCATGTGAATTTGATCAAGTCTACCCTATGCCTTATCCAGCTGGCAAATTAGATAAACAGTGGAACTGCACTAAAACCCAGAAGTTGTATATGAGATGACCTTTCTGGGTAAGTACATTACATATGAGGGATTCTATCATACTTTCCTCAGGAATAACTCAAAACAGGGAATAATTTATCTGAGAAATGCTCTTTATCCCATCCTGGGGGAAGTGATCTGCAGCTGCTTGGATAGGGTAGCAGAGAAAACAGTGGTAGTGAGCTATTAACTACACTGATGCCTCAAGAGCCATGTGGAAATCCATATTTGCGCTAAGAGCTCCCTTGCAGTCCCTGCTAACCCTATGGTTCTATGATTCTATGTATTGCTCCTATTTCCTTCCTTTCATCTCTCTCCAATACAGCAGCATAGCTCAGTCAGGAGAAACATTGCCACTGGTGACTATCACAGTTACAGAATGAGCTGCACTGTACATCCTTTTTTGTCCCTCTCAAATAGACCCCTCATGTGGCAGGCCTGGATTCCTTCACCTTTGTCAAGGTCTCAGTCATTCTGGGACTGGATCTCCACACAGACCTTCTGACTCGAATCTTCAGCTTGACCTGCAACCAAACTGCAAAATGGCAGGGCTTGGACCTGACTCACAGTGGGACTTGGTCTCTGACACACTCTCCTATAGAGTTAGTAAGTAATCTAGCTAGAAAATGCGTTATGTTTTCTTTGGGTTTTTTTTGGCTTGTAAGTTTGCTGTGCTGGAGGGAATGTGTATTCCTGTTTTTGTGTCTTTTTGTAACTTAAGGTTTTGCCTAGAAGGATTCTCTATGTTTTGAATCTGACTGCCTGTAAGATTATCTTCCATTCTGATCTTTCAGAGTTGTTCTCTTTTTTTTTTTGTTCTTCTAATAAAGTTCTGATTGGGTTTTTTGGGTCTTGGGGATTTGTGCTCATCTTGTTTATGCTCAAGCCTCCCCAGGAAAGGGGCTTGGGGCGATATTTTGGGGAAATAGGAACTCCAACTGGTCCTTTTCCTGTTCTTTGTCTAAAACACTTGGTGGTGGCAGCGTTTTACCTAATCCAAGGGCAAAGATTTTGTGCCTTGGGGAAGTTTTAACCTAAGATGGTAGAAATAAGTTTACGGGGTCTTTCATGCGCGTCCCCACATCTGTACCCTAGAGTTCAGGGTGGGGAAGGAACCCTGACACACCCCCTCCAGCAGAGTATTAGGGTCCAGGTCCTGAGTGCTTGCCGACCAAGGCATGCTGATTTGTGTGTGGACAGGAGGCGGCCTTTGGCTCAAACCTGATTCAGAGCTTGGGATTAGAGTGCAGAGTAGATATGCCTTTAAGATTTTAATATTCCCTTTGACCCTAGATAATGGCCTGGAAAAAGTAAACCTTGCTGACCTGAATGGCAAAATAAACAATTCCCTCCACTGTTTCAACAAGGAACCTTGATGCACATGATATTTATAGAAAATAATACAGCTATTTCCCTCATTCTCCACAGTGGCACAGACAAAAATGCATTGAAGCAGCTGTGGACAGTGTTGGATATAAAATGCCAAGGAGTTGTAGGTATTGCTCTCAGCAGCTTCTGTGGATTTTTTTCCATTTTGGAGAGATACTTCTAGAGAAGGCTATAGTTTCCCACTCCAGCCATGCATAATGTTCGTGTCCAGCTGCCCAGGATCTGCATGGTCTGGTTTCCAGAATCTTGAATTGAAAGGGATAGGTCCTATTATAGAGGTAAAAATCCTAAGGCCATCTTGGATCATCTAAAGGACAACTAGGCGTCCATTTTTTTTGCAAGCTCTTCTTGTCCCCTCCTCGTTCCAGTTTGGTGCCTTTTTCTGGTTGGGGGAAAAGACAGTGGCTGTCAATCATCTAATCTGCCTAGTGACCTAGTGTCTATATAAGGCGGTGTTCAGATCAGATAGGGGCTGCCCATCTGAGTGGTAGCGTCTGGTTGAGACGAAACAGGTAATTGAGGGTAGGCCATTCATCCCACAAGGGTTACTTGGAATAGTGGATATACTCGCTTACATGCATCTGAACCATCTTCTGTAGAATTGCTTACTGCACGCATGATGACACAGGTATAGGGAGCGGGAGAGATTTAACAGCTTACCTGAAAGGATGCTCATCTGATCCTGCGTCAAGGTCCTACTTCCATCTAAGGGATCCAGCAGTTCTGTTTTGCTGTGCCACCCTAAGAAGGAGAAAACATCAGTAAATCAAGCTGCTAGAGATGGTATTGTGATCGTCACTTTGTCTGTGTGCATAGTCCCCCTATTGTTACAGCCTGCCTTGTTTTAGTATCTGCCTGGTTGCTGTAAGTTTTACATTGTTTATTCTGGGAGTCCTTGCCACCCCTTTAGTAAATTGTGTTGTACTTTTATTTTGTTTGAGTTTTATGTGGAAATATAAGCCCCTGGAGACAGATACAGGTAGGAGGCGAACCTGAGACTGAGATATTTGGTCCGCTTTTAATTTTAGCTCCTGTTTTGGCGAACACTATAAGCTCCATTCCCACTTCTGTCTTTACCAGCGAGATTTGACAGATAGCTGTGCTGGTTCAATTCTCCTCTATGCTTCCTGGCCCCAGAATTGATTATTTAGTTTAAATGACTGTATAATAGTTCCGAATTGCATTCTGGGAGTGGGACTGAGATTTTTAAAAATGTCATAAAAATAGAGCTTTTGGGGGGAAAACATAAATGCATACAGTGGGAGATAATTTATAAAGTTGCATTTCTCAGCGACTACATTTAAAAATAACATTTTCTTCAAAATTAGCAATATATATTACATGTATAATATATATTTCTTTTAAATAACAAAAATACCTAACCCTTTTGTGGTTTATTGTTTGCAAAATTTAGTTTTAAACAGCAAACTTGATTCTAAAGTTTAAAGTACAAATAAGTTTTTGAGAAAAAAATCATACTCTAGCTTCTATTTATTTATGTATTTATTTATTTATTTGACTGGGGGATAATTTTATTCAAAATAGAATAATGGGCACTTAGGCCCGATTCTGGTTTCATACTGCTGTAAATAAGATGTATATATGAGCCCTTAAGGTCTCATCTCACATGATTTAACTTTATTGTTAAGTTTCAGCCTGTAGTGAATTATGAACACATAAAAGTAGATTTTTGTTAAAATTGAAGTAATTTTACAAATTATGGAGGAACTACCATTCACATCCACTGTAGAATAAATTTGCTCAAAAGGCTGGAGCTGGATGAAAAATAAAAGTTTCAAGGTATAATCACACTGCTGCAGGTGTACTCTTTGAGAATTCTGCCTCTCTGTTCCTCAGCACGTAAGGCAGTCTGTATATAAGGAGAGTGCAATTTATCCTCTGTGGCACATATATAGTCAGCTCTATCAGCCATGCGGAAGGATTAGATAGAGGCATGACCCATCTAAGCCCCAAGTTTTCACATGCTTAGATACTTATCCACTTGGGAAACATATCCAATTCATTCCCCTTGCCATTTCTGATTATGAACTGTGCTAGTCATGCAGCACACTCCACCCCTATGAGGTAAGTGATAAGATTTGCCTACCGATATCTTGATTGTTTTAGCTTCCCAACCATGGATAAAGGTTAGAATCAAACCCATGTATCTCACTGTCTTAACCCACTTTCTTTCCCCTTTAATTTTCATTTAACAAGAACAAGCTGACATAGGAAGCAACCTGACACATGGCCCTACACACACCTGCAACAAAGGAACCTTTACAGATTCTTGTATTTCCATTTTCCTCTAAGGCATTCTCAAAACAGCAAATATGAACTAACGTAAAACGTTACTGTCTTAAACCAACAAAAAGAAAACTGAGTTAGCATTAAAACTTCATACTTAGCTTCCAGCTCGTGCCCACTTGCTACAATATCATATAAAGATATGGAAAAATCATCTACTACCAGAACTTGAGTACTATCTTGGCTTTTGGTGATAAAAGGACTAACTAAGTCATACGTATAAATATGTTCATCATCATCATGTTTCTATTATGCCTCTGGCATTTCGGGCAGTGACAAAGCTTCTCCACTCCTGTGTGTTTCAGGCAAGTCTTTCAATGGTTCCCCAGCTGTGCCCCATGTTTTTCAGCTTGGCTTCCACAGCTCTTTGCCATGTTGTTTTCGGGCGGCCTCATTTTTGCTTGCCTGCAGGTGTCCATCTTATTGCCACTCTGGTGATTGAATCAGTTTCCATCCAAATCACATGACCAATCCATCTCCAACACCTCCTGGCAACAACGGTGCTCATATCCTCTTGGTTGTACTGTGCCAATAGATCTTGGTTTGAGATTGTTCTGGGTCAAAAGATATGGAGGGTTTTTCTGAGGCAGTTTATATGAAATGAAGACAGTTTGGACATGTCATACTTTCTCATTCCCCAGTCTTTTTCACTATAAAGGAATGTTGAAAGTACACAGCTCTGATAAATCTTGAGTTTGGTTTTGGTTTTGTATGTTGATGATTTCCAGACTGTATTTAAGCTCATGAAGGTGCTCCTGCCTTCATTAATTTTGTTCTGAATGTCCTGGCTTGTTCCACCATCCTGGCTGATGGTGCTGCCCAAGTATGTGAATGTTTCTATATTGGTGAGAACATAATCCTCTATCCGTACTGGTGACGGTGAGGCAATCTTAAAGGTCATGATATCTGTCTTATTGTGTTTGATTTTCAGTCCAATTTGCTGGCTGAATTTGTTTGAATCAAGTTGTTTTTTCTTGTATATGGTGTTGGGTATGTGATAGGAAAGCGAGATCATCTCTGAAATCCAGGTCTTCAAGGGATGAGAAGGTGTCCATTTAATGCCTCTTGGCATGTCTTCTGCTGTACGCTGCTGTCAAGGTTCCTTCCCCACTCTGAACTCTAGGGTACAGATGTGGGGACCTGCATGAAAAAAAACCCTAAGCTTATTTTTACCAGCTTAGGTTAAAACTTCCCTAAGATACAAACTATTTTACCTTTTGTCCCTGGACTTTTTTGCTGCCACCACCAAGTGTCTAACAAATATAACAGGTTAAGAGTCCACTTGGAAACGTCTTTTCCCCCAAAAAAATCCCCCCAAGCCCTACACCCCCTTTCCTGGGAAAGGCTTGATAAAAATCCTCACCAATTTGCATAGGTGAACACAGACTCAAACCCTTGGATCTTAAGAACAATGAAAAAGCAATCAGGTTCTTAAAAGAAGAATTTTAATTAAAGAAAAAGTAAAAGAATCACGTCTGTAAAATCAGGATGGTAAATACCTTACAGGGTGATTGGTTTCAAAACATAGAGAATCCCTGTAGGCAAAACCTTAAGTTACAAAAAGACACAAAAACAGGAATATACATTCCATGCAGCACAACTTATTTTATCAGCCATTTAAACAAAACAGAATCTAATGCATATCTAACTAGATTGCTTACTGACTTTTTACAGGAGTTCTGACCTGCATTCCTGCGCTGGTCCCGGCAAAAGCAACACATAGGCAGAGAGAAGCCTTTGTTCCCCCCTCCTCCAGCTTTGAAAGTATCTTGTCTCCTCGTTGGTCCTTTTGGTCAGGTGCCAGCAAGGTTGTCTTAGCTTCTTAACCCTTTACAGGTGAAAGGGTTTTTCTTCTGGTCAGGAGGGATTTAAAGTTGTTTACCCTTCCCTTTATATTTATGACAGCTGCATTACCTAGTCAATGACAATATTGAAGAGGATTGCAGACATGAGACACCCCTGACGTACTCCTGTTTTGACTTCAAAATTGAGCTCGCTGTGATCAACACTACAATAAATAAAAACTTTTCATTATGTTGATTATATGGAAAGGGATTCCATGTGTCTGCAGAATGTGCCAGAGGCTGGTTCTGTGAATGCTATCAAAAGCCTTCTCAAAGTCTATCTGAAGAAGTGAGGTTTTTACCCATGAAAGCTTATGCTCAAATAAATCTGTAAGTATTTAAGGTGCCACCGGACTCCTTGTTGTTTTTCTCAAAGTCTATGAAATTTATGTATAGTTGCCATTGCCATTCTAAGCATTGTTCTATTATGTTTCATAGAGTGAAGGTCTGGACTGCGCATGTTTTTATTTATTTTAAAATATTGTCATGGTTGAAGGGATTTTGTTCAAAACTCTATGTGATTAGGATGCACAAAAAATTGTTAGTACTGACCACTAATTTACAAAACTTAACATAAACCAAATATACCTGTGGTAGGAAAAAATGCAATGCACATAAGCAAATAGGAAAGTTTAATGTCAGTAATATTGCAGTGTTGGGATGCCTGGCAATATTGCGATGTTTGAGAATGTTAATAATTTAAGGTCTAAATTGTAGACATGACTGAACTTGTAAAGTTTCTTCCAATGATTTTTACGTCTAGTTATTAAAATACTACAGACAGCTCCTCAGAGACCACTTAACTTAATAGATCAAAAGAAATATGAAAAAAATATGCTTGAACTTTCTAATCTACAAAGGTCTAAATTCTAATAAATCAGAAAAGTGTTGAAATGCAAGTTATAGAGCTCAGTATGAAGAGATTCTAAAAGAAACACATACAAGATTCTATAAAATGACCTGCTTTATTTCAACATTTTCATAATTAAAATGAATAACACAGATTTTATTTTTAATACTATTATAAATATGATTGAATTTGCAAATTCAGGATTGGACTTGCTTCCCATGTGAGAAGCCATAAAACAAATAAACTCATAAATCAAATCAACACTAGCTGAACACTCATCTCTTGAAGTGATGGTAGAATCCAATCCATCAACCAACCATGACATCATATTTTATTGTTTTCATATTTCAAAACACAAAAAAACAAGAAAAACTGCACGAGAGTAAAGACTTTATTGTATGAAAAGTCCCCAAAAGCAAGAAAACATCGAATTGGGACTAACCTTTTTATTCACAAAGGTTCATCTAAAATTAAAGCTATGAAAAAATCACATAGCATTGTTACCTTGAGTGGTATGTCCAGCAAGAAAATGGAGGACATTGTAATCCAATAATGTTTTGGTGGATTTTTTTCCCCACTGACTAAATATTTGTGAACATATGTCTCCATTATTTGACCAGCTCATTTTAAAATCCTCATTCCTCAGACAATGGATCTGACATATTCATTTATATGGCATTAATCTACATGGTCTCCAAGATCTCCATAGACTTCAGTGGAGTTACTTACCATTGGTTGTAAGGAATCTCCCAATCCAGTTGGCTACTGGAAATAAGGAATAAGAAAATAGGACCAGAAAGGTCTTCCTAGGTCACCAAATCCAGACCCTTTCTAATTAAGCTGACTCCATCAGACAATCCTATTCATTTTTTTTTACGCTCCATATTAAAAAAAATAGATTTCTTGCTCCCATTTTTAAACTATTCTAGAACCTCACTCCTCTGAGGGGTAGCAACTTTCTTCTAATTTCCAGTCTAAATTTACTCATGATCAGTTTATACCCATTTATTCTGATGCCAACCTTTTTTCTTTAACTTAAATAGTTCTCTCGTCCTGGTGTTATCCTCCCTACGTATTTATAGAGAGCTCAATAAGCCAAGCAGTTTTTTCTCATAAAATAGGCTCTTCATTCCCCAAATCATCCTAGTCGCCCTTCTCTGCACCTGTTCCAGTTTGAATTCATCTTTTTTTTAACATGGATGATGAGAACTCT
Source organism: Chelonia mydas (assembly GCF_015237465.2). Lineage (NCBI taxonomy): Eukaryota > Metazoa > Chordata > Testudines > Cheloniidae > Chelonia > Chelonia mydas. The sequence continues at coordinate 70,070,309 of NC_057849.1, forward strand.
ACACAGTATTCCAGATGGGTTTGTTATCACATGGTTGTATTATTGCTGTTTCTCTTCAGTGGTATGGTGGTAAAATATGGGTGAGAGGAGGAAGCCAGAATGTCATAGTTAATATCAGAACTCCTGTGACAAGTCTCATTGCAGTGTTCAGATGCACACCATCATGTTTTGCATGTACACTACCTGACCATACTAACGAGAAATAGCTGCTAAGAAGATGAGAGACAAGGTGTGAGTGTCTGCTGCCAACTAGTCCCAGCTAGTTTCTAGGTTATATTATTCCTAGTCTTTAGCTTGGCAGCAGTCTTTGTCTTTATGGCTCTCCCAAGGTCCTCTTTACTGAGGAAGATCTGATGAGGCTTTAGGTTTTGTCCCATGTAGTTGGAAGTTTAGCATCTGAGACTAGACACTTCCATGTTACCATTAATTTGTTTCGAGTATAAAAAGCTAATCAAATACTCCCCCACATTGGAACATTTTGTCTGAAGTGATTGTCCTAAGGTCACAGAGAGAATCTGTGGCAGAATCCAGGGATAAATGCTGACACCATTGATGTTCATGGAAGTTTTGCCATTGACTTCAGTGAGGCCAGTATTTTTCACCAGGTTTCCTGACTTTCCTAAGAAGCACCCCGAGCAGCAGAAAAAAGGGAAATGTTAAGGTGGAATTTAAAGTGGCAAAGAGTTTGGAAAGAAATAATTTCATTCCAAAGATAGGGAGAAGATGAAGAAAGGGAGCAAATGGAGAGTGGGTTTGAAATGAGTGAAGAAAGAGTACTAAGGAGGATGTGGTAATAACAATCAAAGGTAATCAGTGAGTACTATAAAGCAAAAGGGGGAATCCAGTGAAAAAGAGAAATTAAATCTATAAATTTCCAGGAGACACAAAAATATGATGTTCCACTAAGTTTTGTCTCATTGGACTTGGTGCTTTAATTTATCTGCTGCTGTTGCAGTGTTTGCCAGCCTTCAAGGATTTGAACCATTGTGATTTGTATACGGTCTTATTTTTTTTTTTTAATTATATTAGCTTTGATAGAGACAGATTTTAGGCTATTTCATTTTTTGGATAATTCATAGTTCTTTTTTTTCTATTATGATGAAGGAAAGCTATATGGACGACGAACTGGATAATGCTCCTCTTCTGGACTGCTGAGATAATGATGATTATTTCTTATTTATTTTATAGTTATCACCTAGGATGAGTCTTTCAGGTGCCATAAAGAAAAAAAAAGTCTAGAAAAGACAATACCTTCCCCAGAGTGCTCTCAGTCTACATATCAGGACAGAACAAAGGGACAAAACCCAAGAACAACTATGTAGGTAAAAACAGACAATCACTATGCTCTTGAATGAACTCACACAGGAAAATGATGAAAGACAAAAACGCCCTGTCACCTGTGGGTGAACACTTTTCTCAAAGTGATCACTCTGTGTCTGACCTATCAGTCCTCATCTTCAAAGGAAACCTGCACAACATTTTCAAAAGATGAGTCTGGGAGTTTAAATTCATATCTCTCTGTTAGACACTAAAAATCATTGACTGAACAGAGACATTAGATATATGGCTTATTACAACCATCTGTAACCCATTAACACCCCTTTTTGTGCTATTAATATAGGGGTGTTAATGGGCCGCTTTCACCTTGAGGGGTCCTTTAAAATAGGTGCTAACATCTTACACTAAGCTATCTATTCCAGTTTGTATTTAAGCTGAGACATTTCCCCATCCATGAAGAAGAGCTCTGTGTAGCTCAAAAGCTTGTCTCTCTCTTAGTAACAGAAGCTGGTCCAATAAAAAGATATGACCTCATCCACCTTGTCTCTCTAGTAACAGATACAACAACACTGCATACAGTAATAAAAAAAAGACCGTTTCCCTGTGACCGAAAAGGAGGCATGAATAATTCTTAGTCCTGCCTTGAGTGCAGGGGACTGGACTAGATGACCTCTGGAGGTCCCTTCCAGTTCTATGTTTCTATGAAGTCCAAGAGAAAAGCAGAGAAATGGGGGGAGGGGGGTTGTGGGCAATGTTGGTGAATTTGATGACAACTGTGGGTGGTGTACCTTGCACATTGTGAGCAATTTGTAATCTGCAATACCATCCCATGATGGGTCCAAAGGCATACAGACTGCTGTGTAACCTCTTGTCTCCAAGTGTGCCCGGAAATGCCACGTATGCTGCAATTACTGCAGCAATGTAGAAACATTTTTCACTAGTCCTATAGATAATAGCAGAACAATATTAGTTCCATCATCAGGGATGTGGAGAAGTGATAGTGGAGTTCACTGATGCTCTAAGGAATTTATCAGAGCATTGTGAGTTTGGACAAACATTAAGTGATGCCCTGTGTGACCACTTGGTCTCTGGACTATGGAATGACCGGGTCCAGAACAGGTTATTGACTGTAGTAGTGCTTACATTCAAGAAAGCTATTGAAGTAGCAATTGCAATGGAAACTGCAGAGATGTATTCTCTTGAGTTCAGTTTGAGAAGTTCACCTCCTATTATCAATGAAATAGAGGACCACGGGAACGTAAGGAATTTCGATGTGGCTGTTGTGCAAAAACTATGCATGATGAGCAGAACTGTGGGGCACACTAATTTATTTGCAGAAAATGCCAAAAGAAAGAACACATTGTTGTGACCTGTTGCACAGTTATGACCAGCAACACAGAGTAACCATCCATTCAAGAAGACACTTATGAAGATTAAACCTAAGAAAGGATGGAAGTTGGATATTCATAATGTGGAGGAAGACAAGAGCTCCAGTGACACTGACCAAGACCTAGCATTATGTGTGTTATCAGAAGTTGGATTTAGAGATGGCATCTGGGCCACACATTTGTTTGAAGGAGATCCTGCAAGATTGGATTTTGATACTGGAGATGATGTTTCATTGATTTCTGCATCTACCATCATCAGACTCTGTCATAATTTCGTTTGGAAGAAATCTCTATGGTTTTGAAGACATATCACAGAAAGGTTAGTACCAAAAGGTGACTCCAAGTGAAATTTCAACCAGATGAATGTGGATGAATAGAAGTTTCCACTATTATTTGGCAGATCTTGGTTTGAGAAGCTCAAGGTGAATTGAACTGAGATCAATGTGATCATGAAAGAACTTCAAAACATTAAAGAAATACTGGACAGACACTCCAAAGGTTTTTTTGAATAAGAGTTTGAACAGATTAGCAATGAATCAGTAAAGTTAATGGTTCAGTCTGGCAGTCAGCCAAAATACTGCAATCCCAGAGTTATGCCTCATGTTCTCAAGACTCTGGAAGCTGATTTGGATTGTTTAGTGAATATTGGAGTCTCCTCACTGGATTCATAGAGTGAGTGAGCTACACCCATCCTACCTGTGATCAAGATCAGTCCAAATTTGGGGAGAATACAAAGTGAAGCTGAATCCAGTTTTGTTTTCAGACCAGCAAGCAGTACCTGTATTGACGATTTATTTGCTACTCTTAGTGGTGGACAGTGTTTCAGTAAACTGGATTTGCTCAATGCATATCTACAAATCTGAAACTGAACTGAACAAAAAAACTGAAAACTGATCTGGCATCTTGCAAATATGTTCCAATCAACTCCAAAAATAAAGCTTGCTGTGTTACAACAGGTTGCCTTTTGGTATCACATTGGCACCTGTTCTGTTCCAGAAATTCATGGATGATTCTGAGGGCACTGAACGGAGTTCAGTGTTGTTTGGATAACATTGGTACAGGAAAGGATCAAAGGCTTCGTGTTCAAAATTTGGACATTGTCTAGCAGTGTTTGAAAGACTATGGACTGAAAGTACCTCAAGACAAATGTGCATTTTTCAGACGTTCAACTGAATACCTTGGACATGCAATACATGTCATGGGCTTAGGGAAATTGCTAGAGAAAGAGAAGTCAGTTTGAAGCACCACTGCCACAGAACGTGTCACAGTTATGTTCATTCTTAGGACTGCTTAACTACTGCAGCAAATTTCTGCCTAATCTGGTCCAGTATTGGTGCCATTACATGAATTGTTACAACCAAAGAAAAAAATGGAAACGAACTAAAGAGTGTGAACTTAAGGAAGCAAAGAAACTGTTGATGTTAGCAGAAATGGTTACACACTTTGATTCTTTCTTACCATTGCAATTGTCTTGTAATGCTTCATTATATAGAGTGGGTGCAGTTCTTTCCCACATTTTTCCTAATGGCATGGAGAAACTAATTGCCTTTGCATCATGAACACTCACTACATCTGAGAAGAACTATGCACAAATAGAGTAAGAAGTTCTCAGCATCATCTTCAGAATTCAAAAATTCCATACCGATCTACAGGGTAGATATTTTACCTTCCTGATTGATCATCACCTAGTAAATTCAATTTTTGATCCAAAACATGGTATTCTGTCATTAGCTGCTGCTCACGTGCAACAAGTGTTACTACTTTCAGCTCATTCTTTTACTATTCTATTCCATAAGGGACTCAACATAGCAATGCTAATGGGCTTCTGCACCTGCCATTCCCAAGCTCCTGTCAACCCAAGGAAATTTCAGATAAAATGTTCTATCTCATTTTAATGGATAGGTTACCCATCACTAGAACAGGGATCAACAAAGAAACCACTAAGGATGATGTGCTTTCTCTTCTGAATGGAATGATACTACAGGGTACAGAGCTGGATCAAAAGAATTCCTCATGTATACATTGTGTGCTAATGTCAACTGTATGTGAATCATGTTTGCATCTTATGGGAATGTGAGTGATCATTCCAAAATCACTTCAATTTCAGGTTTTGAAAACTTCTCATGAAGGTCATTTTGGCATTGTACAGAAGAAAGCCATAGCCCAGAATCATGTCTGGTGGCCAGGGATTGATAAATATATTGAGAGGAAGGCAAAGTGCTGTATTACATGTCAGCATATCAGCAAAATCCTTACTCAGCTTATCTACACCCTTGGTTGCATGGACTTTGCCAGATTATTAGAAGATTGTATGTTCTTAGTCATTGTCGACTCCCATTCAAAATGGCCAGACGTTTTCAGAATGACTTCTACTACAGCTACCTAGATCATTGGACATCTTCATACCTTGTTTAGCCAATTTGGTTTATTGCTACTGTTAGTGAGTGACAATATACCTCAATTCTGCTCTGAATAATTTCAGGGGCCCCTGGCTTCAAGTGGAATTAATCTCTGCTCTATACCATCCTGCTAAAAATAGATTAACAGAATGTACAATGCACTGAATTGTGCCTTAAAATCTGAAAGGTCTATTTTGAGTCATCAGGAGAAACTGGACAATTTCTTGCTTGTCTACAGGAATACATCACATGCTACTACCAAAGAGTCACCTGCAGCTCTTTTCTTGAAGCGATCTTTGCATAACTTTGGCCTGATATTGCCTCACATGTAGCCAAATCTGAAGCTATGCAAATTGATTGATGATGTGAGACGTTTAATTATTCTTTTCAAGTCTCAGACTTATAGTAGAATTACAACTACTGTTGTAATTGTTCTGTTGTGAAATGAGTACCTGGAAAAACTGTAAAATTAATTAACCTATTCTGTTGCTGGTAACACTATCCAACTGTGTTTTATGAACATGACAGTTGGACCAATTGTAGCCTCAACATGTAACAGAGTCTGAGATATTCTAATGGGACTTCCTGTTCCTCTGACTGAAGCTTTTTCCATTGCAAGTCCTTATTTCAATGACTTGTTGGGAGAAATTTTGGTACCAGATCCAGTGGATTTCTTAGCACTGACTGTTCCTGTTGTTCAGGACACTTCCACAGCACCATCATCACATTATCCCAAGAGAGTGCGAAAAGCAGTGGAGAACCTGAATTTATAAATTGTTTAGCTGCCTATTCCACGGCAGAATAATCCCTTGCAATTTCAGAGTCTCTACTTGCAATTTTTACTTAGGTTATATAGTGTTTCGTTTTAGCCATGTGAAAAATAATATGTGTGTGTGTGTGTGTGTAGGACGTTTTTTAAAGTAGTTTTGAAGAATGTGATGTTCTATGCCTCTAAATATTTGATCACTCTCCCCTCCCTAGTGCACAGGCTCACTTTAGTGTTAGTTTCAGTTTTCACTTTCAAACTTTTTTTAAAAAAAACCCTTTGTTTGATATGATCAAACACTTTATGTTTAACAATAGAACATGAAAGTTTTAAAGTGAGAAAAAAATCAGGAAGGGAGGGGTTTCTGTTTCTTCAGATAACCCTGTCAGAGGCTATATCTGAACTTTATGTAGCCACAAAGCCATGGCTTTTGTCCTTTAAATTTTTTATTGTAAAAATCATGAATTAGTTACCCTAAATTTTAAAACTTTCTTTACTATTTACAAGTAAAGCCATTTTTGTTTGGCTGTTTTTAAATTATTATTATTCTGGTCAATTGGGTAATATTGAACTTACTTCACAATTTATATTCCTGTAAACTGGGTTTGATCTTATAGACTAAAATCTTTGTGTCACATTGTGGAAAAGTAAGTAAACTTGGCATCTCCTTAGGCTGTAAAAGCATGCTATTTTTATTGAAACATATTTAAAATAACATTGTATTGTAAATCCTCCTCAGTTGAGGATTTTTTTTTATATTATACCCAGGCATTCTTTACAGTTTATAAGTAGAACAGCTTTTGTTAAACATTTTTAATAGGATAGGGTGCTGAATCTTTTATTTCACTACAAAACAGATCTTTACATCTCAGTCACAGTGTTGTTTTTTCATGTGAAGCTTAAAAACTGTATGTTAGCAAAAGAATTAAGAAAAGGGACTGCTTCTTCAGATAACAAGGGTGAGCAGGTTCAGTCTTTATCTTATATTTTCAAACAGTTAGAAGGGGTGCCTCTTGTAAAATTCTGTTTTCTTAGTGGCATGTTCAGAGCTTACATCTGAATTGCTAATTTCCTGTAAAACATTAATTAAATGAATAAAAGGTGCTTGATATAATTTTCCATCACGTTGAAAGGTACAAACCTAAATCTACATTAATTTTTGGTAAAACTTTCCTTGGTTTAAATTTTAAAAAATAGCTAATGCTTTTTAAAAAATGCCTGGCGTGTGATTTGTTTGTTTGTTCAAACCAACCACCAATCAAAAGCTATGCCTCTTGGGATAATATGATTGGTTCAGGAACATGAATTCTTCTTCTGACTGGTCCAATAGAGGGCATGGTTTGCTTCCAAGGCTTGCAGTCCAGAATAGCTATCATTTCACTACAGCCACTAGGGTAAGCTGTTTTGCTCTCTCTGCCACGTGCTCAGTACCACAGGTTTTATTGGTGCTTTAAAATCTCTTTGCCATGAGGTCAGTCATAAAGACTCTCTTTCTGCCAGGTGCTTTAAAATCTTTCTCCCTCTCTCTCTCTTTCTCTCTCTCTCTCTGTAACAGCCTCATCTCTGTTCTTTATTTCAAAATAAACCTTTTTATTTTTTTAAAAACTTTTTTGTTTATTTTTCCTCTTTTCTTTATTTTTTTCTCTCTCTTGGCCTAACAAAGGATTCTTTCTGTAACATCCTCATCTCTATTCTTAATTTTCTCTGTTCTTTATTTTTCCTCTTTTCTTTAGTAACTTACCTTTGTTTTCTCCTCTTTTATTTAATTTCTCTCTCTTTCTTTATTTTTTCTCTCAAATCCAGTCTTACATGTAAAAACACACACACAACATTCATCAGGAAAAAAAATACAACCTAACTCGTCACATGTAAAAACACATACAACATGCCCCATGAAAAAGAAAAAAAAGTTTTTTTCCCAAATGGCTGAAAGTGCCATACGTGAATGTGTACAAATACAGAACTGGAGGGTGGGACATATGGCAAAAAAGTGCATGAAAACCTGTCAGAAATACATGGTGATGAATCCTATTAAGTGGATTACTACTAACAATACTACAAACAACATTTAGTACAGCACATGTAGCCTACATAAAGCTGCAGTCAGTTGTAGTGAATGATGCGTCTGCTCTGAGTGTCTGTGGCTTTGGATGCTATAGGTCCACATTTTACAGCTTTTTGTGTTGTTATTTGTGTTCTCTCCTTCCACACTGGTGGTAGCTTGCTTTGCTTCATCTTGGATAGCACTGTGTTATGCGGTTTATCCTGTTTACCCTTTGTTTACCCTTATCTTTATTTATCCTTTCTCTGATATTCTTACCTTAATGTTCAATTGCCAAGTTTGCCAGCTCACTTTGTCCATTCTTGGACTTTGCTGGATGGCTTAATTTTGCAGATGCTTTATTTTTAATTTCCTAGTTGCACTCTTTGCCTTTTCTTACTCTTCTGTCTTCACCATTGATTTCTGCATTCAGGGCTATAACAATTATTCTTGTTTGACATCGCTAATGGAGATACAAAAGGTACAAGGATATTTAGAGATTTTTTTATGATGTATAACACAAAACAGAACCTGTCTAAGGTGAATCAATTAACTAGAAATTGGAAATTTGTTTTACTTCCCCCTGAAATCTTTGTTGATAATCCTAGGAATACTATTTGTGTAGTATAATTGCTGCCCATTTCTTAAGTTCTACTTCCAGTTCCTAGACATTAACTAGTCCTAATATAATTCTGCACTTACAGAGAACATAAAGAAACAAAACATGGAAAAGAAAAGTAAAAGCTAAGCGCTTAAAGGTTTTATCTCAGAAGGACTGAAAAATCCAGCAGTTGTGCTTTCAAGATGGAATCTGGGGAGCTTCCTGTATATCTTCTAAAAGTCAGATTGTTAACAACTTTTATGTAGTTTAACAAGCCAATAATTTATTGTACTGTAGTCAATCTGCTGATGTTCATGTTCCTATTCCTCATCTTTCACCATTGTAATATAGCCACACTATATGATACAGTAGAAGGATTTCAAGAAGACTCCATTATCCTACTGAAAGAGAAGACCACAGAGTTGCCAAAACTTGCCATTTTTATCTATTCTGCTGCATAACTCTTAAGTATATTTTTAGTCATTATTTATTATTGTGTGAAAAACATATGTTCCTAAAAGTCAAGATAGAGAATCTGAGGAACTCTTTGTTCCTTCCTGTCTTTTGTGCTATCTTCCTGACACAGGAAAATAAAAAAAGCTTAATGCTAAGTCTCTTTCCAATTATTTATATGAACACTGTATTTCTGCTTTGCTAGTTAAGTGGTTATTCTCCTTTGTTACTCGTTCCCAGTCTGAAGTGATCCACTATTTGAGCAGTCTGCTTGTGCTGTTATGATGCCAGTTTGCTTATAATGGTCCCTTGTTTCTTTTTAAGTTGTCTCTTACTGACAAAGTATAAATAACAAGATCATAAACACCTCTAATTAAGCAATAAGACATGACAGGGTGTGAATTGTATTATAATATTTCACACCTACTGTGTTGCTAAGCATGAGGCTGAAGGTTGAGTGCCATCAATGTACCTAGGAATGAATTAATATAACACAATTCATGCCCTGGAGTGACTTGCTGTGTTTATAAAATAGTGAGTGATTTTAACTAGAGGGAAAAAAAAGCTTGTTTTTTTGTATCCATAATTTCATGGTAGAAGGATAGAAGTAGGAGGGAAATGATTTGACATTTTCTCATCTTTGACATAGTACCACTTTCTTATATATATGAACTTTGTATCTCACATTAAGCATTTTAGATGCCTCTTTTGAAATAAAAAACATTGTAATATATGCCTGGTTAGAAATAGCTCTGCCAGTATATGATAGGGCCATGGTTCTCAACCAGGGGTACGCATAACCCTGGGGAATGCAGAGGTCTTCCAGGAGGGTATATCAACTCATCTAGATATTTGCCTAGTTTTACAACAGACTACATAAAAAGTACTAATTAAGTCAGACTAAACTACAATTTCATACAATGACTTGATTCTACTGCTCTATATACTATACACTGAAATGTAAGTACTGTACTATATTTATATTCCACTTGATTTATTTCATAATTATATGCTAAAAAATAGAAAGTAAGCAATTTTTCAGTAATAGTGTGCTGTAATACTTGTATTTTTATGTCTGATTTTGTAATCAAGTAGTTTTTAAGTGAGGTGTAACTTGGGGTACACAAGACAGATCAGACTCCTGAAAGGGGTACAGTAGATTGGAAAGTTTGAAAGTCACTGTGGTAGGATAGGTTTCAGAGTAACAGCCGTGTTAGTCTGTATTCGCAAAAAGAAAAGGAGAACTTGTGGCACCTTAGAGACTAATCAATTTATTTGAACATAAGCTTTCGTGAACTACAGCTCACTTCATCGGATGCATACTGTGGAAAGTGTAGAAGATCTTTTTATACACACAAAGCATGAAAAAATACCTCCCCCCACCCCACTATCCTGCTGGTAATAGCTTATCTAAAGTGATCACTCTCCTTACAATGTGTATGATAATCAAGTTGGGCCATTTCCAGCACAAATCCAGGTTTTCTCACCGCCTCCCCAACCCTCACACACAAACCCACTCTCCTGCTGGTAATAGCTTATCTAAAGTGACCACTCTCCTTACAATGTGTATGATAATCAAGGTGGGCCATTTCCAGCACAAATCCAGGGTTTAACAAAAACATCTGGGGGGGGGGGAGGTAGGAAAAAACAAGGGGAAATAGTTTACCTTACATAATGACTTAGCCACTCCCAGTCTCTATTCAAGTTAATTGTATCCAATTTGCAAATGAATTCCAATTCAACAGTTTCTCGCTGGAGTCTGGATTTGAAGTTTTTTTGTTGTAATATCGCAACTTTCATATCTGTAATCACGTGACCAGAGAGATTGAAGTGTTCTCCGACTGGTTTCTGAATGTTATAATTCTTCACATCTGATTTGTGTCCATTTATTCTTTTACGTAGAGATACTTACTTGTGGTAGGATACTTATTTCTTTGTGCATTTTTATGTTATTTTTGAAAATGGCATAGTGATGAGTAAAATATCTTGTCTTTCTTAGCATGGCAAATGTTTCGCTGTTTACAGATATACTAAAGAGGATTATGATGTCACAATGAGTGGGTTGTTATGTAGGGCAAAGAATAAGCAGGGGGAATAGCTGACCTTTGAAGAGACAAAAGACTCAGTCCTGTCATTTGGAAGTTTTCTCTTTGTCTTTAGTGGGAGCAGAAGCAAGTCTAGAGGTACTGTTTTAATACAAATGCTCCTAACAATAAGAAATAAGGGAAGAAACAAACAGAGAATCTATTATAAAGAAGCCAATTTCTTTCGCAGTAGACTGTTACCTCCTGCCAAGTTTTCCAGGAGGCATCAATTGATCTTTATCAGATCATAGTATTGGAATTTCTACTCATAATTAGATTCATTTCAGATTTTTACCTTATTTTTACTCTTTACTATATCTTTACTAGGATATAGATTTCCACCTTTAATAGGGATGTCTCTGCTCAAACTGTGTGATCTGATGCACCTGTCAATTTGCCCCCACCCTTAGTTTAAAAAAATCATCTGCAGACTTTTTAAATATTTCATGCCACTAGTCTGGTTCCATTTTGGTTTAGGTGGAATCCATTCTTCCTGTATAGGCTCCTCCTTTACCAAAAGATTCCCGATTTCCTAATAAACCTAAAACCCTCCTCCTTACATGATCATCTTATCCATGCACTGAGACCCTGTAGTTCTGCCTGTCTTTCTGGCCCTAGATATGGAACTTGAAGTATTTCTGAGAATGCTACTCTGGAAGCCCTGGACTTCAGTCTCTTACTTAGCAGCCACATTTGGCCTCCAGAACCCCCTTCTGACCTTTCCCTATCTCTGTGGTACCTAAATGTACCATAACCACTGGCTGCTCCCCAGCTCTGCACATATATTGGTCTAGATGGCAAATAAGCTCCACAACCTTTGCATCCAGCAGGCAATTCACAATGTGGTTCCTCCAGTCATCACAAATGCAACTATATATATTTCTAATAATTGAATCCCCCATTTACTATTACCTTGTTCTTCCTACTAAGTGGGATTCCTTCCCCAGGACAAGGATATCATGAATGTGAGAGGATTCCATGACATCATCTGAAAGGAGGGTCCCAACTATGGGATTGTTTTCTTGGCTCCAGCTTGATGCTCTTATTTCCTGAGACTTTCCTCCTCCTTAACAGCACAGAGGCTGTCAGACTGCAGGTAGGACCACACTGTTCTATCCATGAAAGTCTCCTTTTTATACCTCCCAGTCTCCCTTAGTTCTTCCAGTTCAGTCACTCTGGCTTCAAGAGTTTGTATTGTGTGTCTGAGGACCATGAACTGTTTGCACTGAATGCACATATATGCCACCTGCCCACAAGTACATGCTCCATTCAGTGCAATAAACTGGATGTCCCGCACTCTACTACCTGACTTCAGCCTGCATTATTTTTACTCCTGCAGTGTTCTGGGCCAAGGTGTTCGAAGCACCGCAGGCCGGCAGAGGTACTCTGGAAAACGAGACCAACACGCAGCTAAGCAGCGAGTTATTGGCTTTTGTCAAGGTTCCTCCCCCACTCTGAACTCTAGGGTAAAGATGTGGGGACCTACATGAAAACCTCCTAAGCTTACTTTTACCAGCTTAGGTTAAAACTTCCCCAAGGTACAAATTAATTTCATCCTTTGTCCTTGGAATATCTACTGCCACCACCAAACTCTAACTGGGTTTACTGGAAAACGCAGTTTGGACACGTCTTTCCCCCCAAAATCCTCCCAACCCTTGCACCCCACTTCCTGGGAAAGGTTTGGTAAAAATCCTCACTAATTTGCATAGGTGACCACAGACCCAAACCCTTGGATCTGAGAACAATGAAAAAGCATTCAGTTTTCTTACAAGAAGACTTTTAATAGAAATAGAAGTAGATAGAAGTAAAGGAATCATTCCTGTAAAATCAGGATGGTAGATACCTTACAGGGTAATTAGATTCAAAACATAGAGAATCCCTCTAGGCAAAACCTTAAGTTACAAAAAAGACACACAGACAGAAATAGTCATTCTATTCAGCATAATTCTTTTCTCAGCCATTTAAAGAAATCATAATCTAACACATACCTAGCTAGATTACTTACTAAAGTTCTAAGATTCCATTCCTGGTCTATCCCCAGCAAAAGCAGCATATAGACAGACAGAGACCCTTTGTTTCTCTCCCTCCTCCCAGCTTTTGAAAGTATCTTGTCTCCTCATTGGTCATTTTGGTCAGGTGCCAGCAAGGTTACCTTTAGCTTCTTAACTGTTTACAGGTGAGAGGATTTTTCCTCTGGCCAGAAGAGATTTTAAAGGGGTTTACCCTTCCCTTTATATTTATGATAGCTTTATTGAAGGTTAGTGACACACCCGCAACGGGGACTCCCAGCGTTGCTGTCACGGAGGCGGAGAACCCAGCACACCGGAGCCTTGCCTGGGACGGAGTCCAACGAAGGGGTAAACAGCGAGCCCTAATAAGCAGTACACACAATCAGCTCATGGATATATAATAAGGTACTTCCCAACAGGGGCTTTCCGCTCCCTGCACAGGGCAGAGAGAACCAGCCGAAACCAGTTAGAATTGGTTCCCCATGTCCTACAGTGACTGGGCGGCCTCGAGAAAGCGGAAGTTCCCTAGCTAGGCCTTAACAAAATCTTCCGCAGTCCCTTACATGCAGGAAGTTATTGGCCTAAGTTTAGAGTATGTTTGTTAGCTATATTTGTCTCTCACGCTCTTCATACGTGAAGAAGGAACAAAGTTTCCTAGCAAGCTAGAGGTAGTAGAAGGCATTTTCTTTTCCACTGATGCCATCTGATCATCTAGGTTGAGTGAGGAGTCTACTGGCGGTCTTGGTGCTTTGCTCCATGTTATATTGGAATTGGAAAAGGTTAAGAAATGGGCAATGGAAATGATTAGGGGTATGAAATGGGTTCTGTATGAGGAGAGATTAATAATTGGACTTTTCAGCTTGGAAAATAGATGACTAAGGAGTGATATGATTGAGGTCTATAAAATCATGACTGGTGTGGAGAAAGTACATAAGGAAGTGTTATTCACTCCTTCTCATAACACAAGAACTAGGGGTCACTAAATGAAATTAATAGGCAGCAGATTGTTTTTTTTTTTTTAAAGAAAGTATTTCTTCACATAATGCACAGTCAACCTGTGGAACTCATTGTCAGATAATGTTCTGAAGGCCAAGACAATAAAAGGTTAAAAAAAAAGAGATAGATAAATTCATGGAGGATAGGTCCACCAATGGCTATTAGCTAGGATGGTCAGGGATGGTGTCCCTAGCCTCTGTGGGAAGGAGTTGCAGGGAATGGATCACTTGATGATTACCTGTTCTGTTCATTCCCTCTGGGGCACCTGGCAGTGGCCATTTTCGCATACTGGACTAGATGGATATTTGTACTGACCCAGTATGGCCGTTCTTATGTTCTTCTGTTCTCTTACTCTAAACTCCCTTCCAATATTTCCCTCTTTGCTAGCTCCTCTGGTCACTTAGAAACTGGCTTTTTAAACCCCTATTCACCCGGACCCCTTGTTAAGGTATCTTAAGGGATTAGGGATCAAAGGACAGCAGGCTAGAGCTGAGAGATTACTAACTAGGTTCATGATATAATTTTGAATACAGACCACACTATAATCTGCAAGGAAACAAGGCACAGAACAAACTAACACAGAAACACATTAACAGACACGGGCCAAGGGATTTGCTTCCCACAGCCCCCATTGGCTTGGAGCGGCGAATCACAGCCAATGGGACCTGCGATTGGCCAAACCTGTGGATACTGCAGGTAAACAAACTGGCCCAGCCTGCCAGGGGGCTTACCTTGGTGGGCTGTGTGCCAAAGGTTGCCGATCCCTGGTCTTAACTGTTGTTTAAAATATTTGTTTATATTAAAACTGTTCTGGTATCTGTCTTTTTTCAACTCTCCTTCATTATTGACTTCCACACTTTCTCTTTTCCTCTAGTCCAATCTCTCCTTTTCTTTTATCGGGTAAACAGAAACCAATCATTACGGGGGATCAATTGCTTATCACAGAGCAAAGTTTAGAAGGTTTATTTTACGATAAACACATTGCTGCTTTCTAATGCTTAACTCTGGAGCAAACCTTAGGGAACAAGGAAGAAAATACACATTCTGTTAATGGTGCAAACTAGTCTAAAAGAGCAAACACACAATGAATAGAAAGATCAATATAATAATCAATAGACTTATAGAAGGATAAGAAAGAGGATAAGCTAGTCTCATGATTAGTAAGAAGGCGACAATTCATAGCAGCAATCCTAAACACAATCAATGGCCTTAATATTGTGAGAAGGAACAAATCTAATAGCTGACTGAACATAAACCCAGGGAGGCTCAAAGTAATGGTATGTGATTGGAAAAAACAGGACTGAGCACAGACTGGGTAAAAAAGCACTGATAGTAATTAAATGTTCCCCTTTACATGACTGAGGTGCACAGTGCAGAATTTTTCAAATGTTTTTGTTACTACACATATTGTAGGCACACTACAGTGTAAGATAACTTGATATTCTGGACAATTGCCACAATATATGCTCTATTAAACAAAAAAGATCAAATCTATTCAGGGTCTAACACCATTGACTTCAATGGGTTTACAAACAGGATGAATTTGGCACAAAAATGTTTAAATGAAATCCCTGAAGAGTGTCAGCCTGCAGATCTTTTATCACATGAAGAATAGGAGCAAGTGATAATAGATTATTGAAACAAAGGATGCATTAGAAGGTTAATGTGATTTGTTTTTTTTAATCACAAAGCAAATCTTATTGGTCATGTACACAATGTACATGCTGAAGAACTTCAATGCCTTATAGAAAACTGTACATTATTCTATTTAGACATTGCACCACTACATCATAGAAGTTAGTTTTAGTCAATGCTAAAGATATTCATTAAGCTGTAAATCCCACTGAAGCATTCTTGAACAGCATTTTAGTCATTATTGTTAATATTGTGGGTATTTTAATACCACGGTAAAACTGTGCTTTGTGATGCCTGAAATCAAGGTGTGGAGAATAGCTTTTTTACTTCCAAGCAGAAAAGTGAAACACTATTTTGCTTCAACTACCCAATGATTAAGATATCATGGAGAAAATGTTCAGTGTGATATTGTTGAAATAATATTTTACATATGTCACCATGGAGAACCACAAGCCACACCATTCGAACCCCACAAGGCATCTTCCTTTAAGAAACAGCAGAGTACAGCAACAAGAGACGTCTTTCTACCAGCTGTAGAACCACACTCTGACTTGCACCATGGACTCTTTCACTTGTACTGTTCTCCCAAATGCCGTATTCCTGTGGCTCATATCTGTATGTGACAGTTGGATCACTCAAATGGCTCTTACATAAACTGACACTAGCTCAGCTGAAATCTATCAATTTGGCTTTGCCATTTCTCTACCACTTGCCTCTGTCTGTCTTCTGCTCCATTATTATTTCCAACACTCCTCCGCTCCTCTTCTCTTTATTTCTTCCCATTCAGAAAAGAAGATCAGCCCATCGCAAGTAGATTCTTAGTCTCTGGGTTGGAAAATGAAACCATCAGGAATTGCTTGCAATTGTCTGCCACTGCCATCACTGCACTATACCTACAGTAGTAGGAGTGGAGTGCCATATTGCCCTGGATTTTCATAATCCATTTCCCATCCAATGCTTAGTAGGCAATAATAGCATGTCTATTAATATGTCTAAACACAGTATCTATGTAATTAATACCAAATATTTCCTGAAAAGGAATGGGTGAACCAGTTTGAATAAAATAAGAACTGAACCATCTTGAACATTTCCCCCAAACCTAAATCTTATGAGTTTATCCCATCACTTGTATTTACATTGCTTAAATATGTGTTTAACGGGAGGGAGCTACTCCAGTGTCTTGAGTACATATTTGTTTAAAAATCAATCAACTTCCACTAAAGATTTTTCTTTTAATTCTTTGAAGTAAATACCAGTAACTAACCACTTAACTCAAACCATAGGATATTTAACATCAATACTGTCTGTGTATCTCAACAAGCAAATATAATGCAACAAGAGACAGATGGGAAGATACATTTGGCTATTATGATAACTCTTCATGCATGTATCTAATTTCCAAGAACAATTTCACCTAGCCTTAAGCCAAAAGGCAAATTCATTTACATTACCATCTATTTTATTATAACTTTATTTGAATATAAATTAATTACAGCAGCAAATACAACTGGCCAGCTACACTCTATAGTAGGTCATCCTGTTCTTTTCCAGTTACTTTGGTGTTACTCTGTTTCCCAGAGACAGGCAACATTGGGAGGGAGGTGGGGGGAGTGGGAAAAGGTCTTTAAAACGGCCTGCTGTTTTCATCTCTGTATGCTACTGTGCTGTATGTTCAGTTTAAGAATAAAGCCTGAGATGTAACTTTAAATTTCCAGGCTAATTTGTTATATCTTAATTTCCTGAATTGTATTCCATAAATATATAACTGTATTAGACCCAATAATAATAGTAAATGTGTGTTTATTTATCCATATGTATTTCAAATGCACTGTATACTATGGGACACATTTTCCAAAGTGCTCAGCACTCACAACTGAACCCAGATTTCCAAAAGAGTTCTGCTCCGGTGTAGGCACTTAAATGAGGTGCACATATTTTTCAATGTGCTTAGCAGTGCGCCCGTTTCTTCACTTTCACAGGGAGGTTCTGGGTGCTAAGCACTATGGAAAATCTGCCCACTTATTTTGATACTTTATGCGATCTGGTGGGTGCTGAGCACTTCGGAAAATCTGCCCTATTTATTATGTAAACACATTTGGATACATACCTTTTAAAATATTTACCACAAAATGGAACTTTCTCTACTATCTCTGCTGGGGAGTCACTATAACTGTACATACATTTGGATTTTTGAGGTATAGTGAGCTCCCAGAGAGACTCAGAGAGTGGAGAGAAAGCCCATTATATGGTGGCAGAAAGCCCATTTCCAAGCTGCCAGGACTCTGCTCAAGGCTCCCAAGTAGAGCTGAGATGAAAAACTTTGATGGAGCCATATTCCACTGAAATATGTGATTCTGTCAAAACTGAAAAGTATTGCAAAAGCATATTTATTTCACCAAAATCTAGTTTCAGAGCAAAAAGAGGGGAAAAAATTCCAACATATATCAAAACTACCCATTTTGATATCTTTGGAATGAAACATTTTGATTTTCTTCTTTTGAAATAACTTTTTTTCTTTTGCATTTACAATATAAAATAAAAATAAATGAAATAAAAAGTCAAATTTGAAATAAATCATTTGGTTTTGTTGAAATGAAATATTTTGATCAACCTGAAATAAAAAGGGTTTTCAGAATTTTCCTTTACAGAGATTTTCCACAATTTTCAACTTTTGTTCAGATATGGAAGGAAGCCAAATTTCAAAGTCTCAAAATCCTTTGTGAAACAGAAGTTCTGTCCATTGCCCAGCTCCAGTCATAAGTGTTTTTGGCTCCCCTCCGGAGAGGATTTTTCTGAGAGAGATAACATGGAATGAGGATTTTGCTGCAAGAAATGGTGCAGAGGCTTTTATGGCAAGAGATGATGCAGTGGACTCTGATGAGATCTGGCCTATGCAGCATCTTAGTACATTTGAATTACTAACTAGGTTAGATGGTGACATCTTCAGGTGAGTCCAGGCAAGCAACTCCTTTAGAGATGGAGACAGACCTTCATAGAGACACCTGGATGACTGCTATTCATTTATCCAAACTGTGAGTGGGGTTTGGTGTATAGGTGAGGTGGTGTGGCTAAGGCACTATTACTCATGGGACATTCTCATCACAAAGTGGAAAGAGAGTTAGACTACTGTCAAAGTTACTTGAAGATAGGTGTGTCTTGCTCTTTTTTTCTTTTGCATATATATTCTGCTGCTGTGTTTTCCCAACTTTATCACTATGTTCCCTTTCCCCAATTGAAGATTTCTGTGTTTGTACACAGTCTCAGAATGCTTGTTTAGTAGAGAAGTTGTGCCTTTTAAAGGTGTGTTTAATTTGCCAGGTTTCTAGCTTGGGGCTCAGCAGTTTGGGTATTTGTCAAGAGGGAAGGTAGATAGATTGAGCCCAGGTAGCCCTTATTGCTGCTCTTAATGACTGAACAGAAGGGTTACATGTACAAATGAAAGATTTCTCTCTTCCCAGGGCTGAAATCCTGGACCCACTTGTTGTCAATGGGAATTTAGCCATTCACATTGAGAGAACATGGATTTAATCTCATGTTTATACTGCACCCATCACAATGGTGTCTGCTTAGTAATCATACAGCACATCCAGATATACCAGCGATGTTTCTATAAACTATTCCACCTTTTCATTCATATTAATCTTTTGAGGCTGTGAGCACAGATGTATATTCTTCTCAGTTTAATTGTTGAGCTGGAAAATGCTAGTGTTTTTAAGTGCCATATTGTTTTCAATATTTACATTGAGTTTCAATAATTGTGAAGTTACTTGAGGTTGAACAGTCTTTGGATTGAAATCCTGATCTACAAATGAGATCAGATATCCTCACCTGGAAGAAGAATTGTAGTATATAACAGTTGAACCCTGTTCTTGTTCCCACAAATCAGTGGAATTAATGCTCAGTCAAGTAATGGAGTTGATGTCCTTTGTCCCCTTGGTATCTCTGTGCACCCTCACACATTTCATTTATTCATTCTCTTGGTGGTCGCAGTTTAGGAAAGTATCCCTAGTCTGAACAGCACTTACATATGTTCCTAATTTTAAATATGTGCCTAAGTGCTGTCCTAAATAGGGATAGACGGCAGCACATACTTAAGTGCTTTCCTCAGTCAGGACCAGTGTTAGTAATAATCTTGGACAGTCATTCAGGGATGGTGCTGTCACATCTTATGTGGTCGGAACATGAGCACAAATTAATTATGTCTTTGCAATTTGGCCCTTTTTGAGGAAAATGTAAGGAGGTGTAGCATTTGTTGCATGGTGCTATTAATTTTTGAATGTTTTTTCATTTTTGGAATATCAGCTTTTTAGTTACTGGTTTCATTCTTGAATACTACTCTTGAATTTTACTTACATTTTTGTTGACAGTGTTCTTTTGATTGGTGGTACAAACCAAGGCCATTTTATTTTAAATAGGTACCTGAAGGTAGACTCCTAAATCCATATTTAGGCATCTATCTGAGTGTCAAGATTTTCAAAAGTGCAGAGAGCCCAACAACTCCCATTGATCAGCCCCTAATTTAAATATGTGGGATCATAAATACTTAATCAAGGAAACAGCAAGCATTACAGCATATCAACTAAAAATTCACTACATTAAAAAACAAAACAAACAAACAAAAACCTTAGAAAAAAACATTTTTCCCAGTCTTCTTTGAAAAAAAATTAAACAATCAATTTAATAAAAAACAGCTCATTGTCTGATTTATATTTTAGTTACATTAATACCCTTATTGTTCTTGATATTTAATGGACAGTAAATAAAAGATAAGACTAGCATTTCATTTGTTTTTTACTTATGAAAATCATATTAATTATGGGTACCTTATTAGCTATAGTAAGCACTGAATAGGACACATTAAAACCGGAGTAGATTATATATAGATAACATAAAAAATGTAGGGTCGGAAGGAACCTCAAGAGGTCATCTAGTGACCTTCTTGCACTGCTGCAGCTATACCAACCCTGGCATACCTTTGATTAATCTGTTCTTGTGGAAAGGGATACTACAACGTCCTTAGGTGGACCTGTTTCAGTGCTTAACTATCCTTATAGCTAGAATTTTTTCCCTAATATCTAACCTAAATCACCCTTGCTGCAAGCTACGATAATTACATCTTGTCCTACTCTCACTGGGCATGAAGAACAATTGATCACTGTTCCCTTTATAACAGTCCTTTACATATTTGAAGACTGTAACAAGTCCCCACTCAGTCTTCTCTTCTCTAGATTAAACGTGCTCAATTTTTTCAACCTTTCCTCAAAGGTCATAGTTTCTAAGCCTTTTATCATTTTTGTTCTTCTCCTGAAGGGTGTATCTAATTTGTCCACATCTTTCTGAAAGTATGATGCCCAAAACTGATTACAGTGCTCCTGCTGAGGCCTAGTGCTGAGTATAGCAGAAAAAATTACCTCCTGGGTCTTACTTATGACAGTCCAGTTAATACGTCCCAGAATGACACATTCTTGACTCAATTTCAATTTGTGAACCCCAGATTATTTTCTGTAGTACTTCTGTCTACCTATTTATTCCCCATTTTATATTTATGCATTTTATCTTTCCTTCCTAAGTGTAGTACTTTGTCTTTACTGTATTTTATCTTACTGATTTTAGACAATGTATCAAGGTAGTTTTGAATTCCAGTCCTCCCCTACAAAGGGTTTGCAACTCCTCCTGGCTTGGTGTCATCTCCAGATTGTATAAGCATATTCTCAATTCCATCATCCAAGTCATTAATGAAAATATTGTATAATACTGAACCCAAAACAGACCCCTGTGGCACCACACTTAGAAGTGTCTTCCCAGTTTGACCAATACAACACTGATAACATTAATGTAGCAAATAATGATTTTTTTGTTCAGGGACAGAACAGAAAAATCCACCCCAAAAGCTCCAGTTCAATTTGAACAGAACTAATTGGGACCAAGCCAATGTTCACTGAAGTCAATGGGAATCATTCAATTGGATCAGTCTCCTGGTGACCAAGATCTAAGAACTATATCAATGGTCCCTAGAAAAAAGGTTAGTTAAACATATTTGAGGCCTGTTCTGTAGTTGCCTAGATGTACTGAATCCAAGATAGAAGTAGCAGAAGAGACATTAGTCTTTCAGTGGATTGTATATTAATGATGCTAATAGAGTGGAGCCAGAAGGGGGCTGGGGGGACTTGGAGAGGTTTTAAAAGTAAAATAAAAAACCATTGTAATTGGTATTTGCTATCTGTGGTAGAATAACTAATTGCAACACATGAATTCTGTATAATTACACTTCTTTCTGCTTATCACAGTCGGATTTCTTTAGCAACAGTGAGTGATTATCTCACTATAATGGTGCCAATAGGAAGGATAGATGAGTAGCAAAATTGCAATACCCTAAGAATTGGATATTAAGATAAACATAATTCAGGGCCAAATAATTTTTTCTGGTGTATGTATCATCATGATCATAATTATCTTCTTAGCAAACAAAGAGATGAAGGAGCCCCGATACCTTTACTTTACTCCAGTCACAAAATATAAATTTGAATAATCACTCAAAGCTCAGATTCTTTGTTTAAGGATTTTTTTTCCAGACAGCAAGCAAAGCTGGATTGCTGCAGTTAGGAATATTGCCAGTCAATTAGTCCTAAGTGTAGAGTCGCTAGGTACATTATTCATAGGAACAAAGGAACTGCAATAATGGATCAAACCAGTGGCAAGTTCCTTTCATTGATAGTGGACAGCATGTGACCATTCAGATGAAGGCACAGTAAACTCTAAGTGGACATTTAGGGTATGATTTTCAAAGCCATTTAAGGGATTTGGACACCTAATTTCCATTCAGATTAAATAGAGGAGGGTTTCTAAATTCACTATCATGCTCAGAAAAAATCTCACTTTTATTGTTTGTATGGGTCCTATTAAAATGTTTCCCCCTGCTATGTTGTTGATAGAATAGTGCAGTGTGAATACAAAAAGATATTATGATATGAATAAGATTATAAAAATACGAAGCAAAACTACCTTTTAGAATGTTTTCCTTCCGCCGTCTTCCCCCTAATGTTCCC
The DNA here is from genome assembly GCF_015237465.2 of Chelonia mydas. NCBI lineage: Eukaryota > Metazoa > Chordata > Testudines > Cheloniidae > Chelonia > Chelonia mydas. The sequence continues at coordinate 70,093,005 of NC_057849.1, forward strand.
TGCCATCGAACCCAGTTCTGTGAGATCATGGGAGCACTCAACTGTTAGCAGTGCACCTCACATTGCACTGCCAACAACATTGGGCCCTCAACATTGGGCCCTTTCTGGTGGAGCATTACAATCTGATCCATACTCTGCCATGAAAATGGATGGACATTAAATCAGATCCCAAGAATGTCAGTATAATTTTTCTTTTGTGTGTGTGTTTGAGGTGAACGAGTGAATAATGTATTTAGTATTTGATTGCATACTCAATGCACCATGTTAGCAATTCATCATTGCAAACTATTTACATTAATATTCACTAAATATGGAAGCTAAATATAATCAGCCATTTCCTCATCAATTTGGGAAAATCAGATTCATCACTAAAAATTACCTATAATATTAACAGTGAAATGCTGTCCTGGTATTGCAAATAGGTAACACAGTTCTATCCCATGATAGCTCATGATTTTTTTTCCTTCCTGATATCTGAAGCGTGTGTTAAGAATAACTATCAGTCTATTGCTTTTCATTAGATAAAGAAAAAAATGAGGAAAGGATGTTTCCTTCCTCCGTCCCCAGACACACACACAGTTTTATTCTTAGCTCATATGTTGTTTGTGTTTAATGTTAGTGATTGACGAAAAGAGGAAACAATTTGGGGAAAGTTAAAAGATATTATGATTGCTTAACATAAAGAGTCAGACTGTTCATGGGCCTGTGTAGGTACCTCAGTGTGGAAAAAGGTGTAAGGACTAGAATGTGCATATACAGTATGAAAAACATCATTAAAAAACCTAATCCAAAACCCATTGAAGTCAACAAAACTCTTCCCATTGACAAGAATGGGCTTTGTAGGATGAACAAATGCATAATTCTGAGTATTTCTACCCCTCCAAATATTGAGACCTCTATTCTTAGCTTCCTTGGGGATATATTTTATGTTTAAATGAAATATAAATATCTACTAGGGTATCAGGATTTGGTTGAATGGTTGCTCAATGTTTGGGGACATGAGCAAGCCATTTTATGTCATGAGCAGAGAATTATTTTGCTGAGCAGCAATTTTTTTTAACTGAACAACCAGGAGCACACATAATTAAAATAAATGAGTGAACACTACTGCTGCAAATATTATTTATCTTCATTTATTAACAATTTGTCATACAACATGTATTGAGATTTATTAGCATTCTGCTCCTTGTGAAACCTGGATATGGCATCTATGATAAGAACTTATATGGCTCCTTTTAACATAGTAGCCAAGCACTTTACAATCATCACAATGTTGGGGGATAAATCCTTTAAAAGTAGGGAAGTATTTTTATTTCCATTTTACAGATGAGGAAGCAAGACAGAAATACTTAAGACCAGATTTTAAAAAGGTATTTATGCTTTGCTGTGATCAACATTGCAATGACTAACTAACTTAGGAGCCTATATCTAAAAAGGGATTTAGGAGCCAATTGTCAAAGGGATTTTGGCTCTTAAGGGCTAGATGCACAAAGAAACTTGAGCATGGTGATAATGATGATCACATCTAACATTTAGGCACCTAGAAAATCACTGGGATGCACAAAGCTTGAGTTCAGTGCCTACGCTCCCTATACAATGAATGGGGGGAGAGAGAGGCTTCAGAATGGGATTCAGAAAAGCCAGCAACATAGGTATTGCCTTACCTAAAATAGCCAATGGGAGGTGCCAAGCTGAGGGGTGTGTGCCAAGCCTTACCCTTCTCAGAGATAGTTACCTAAATCTAGGCTTTAGGAGAGTGGCATAGCAGGCATGGGATATTTGAGCGGGGGAGGGGAGCTGACTTCAGGTGGGAGGGCAATTACAGGGGGACTGAGAGGGCAGGAGGGATGGGGGCCCGACTCCCCCCAGCCCCTGAAGCCAGCCTTTGTGTTAATTTGTCAAAATAATACAATATAATCACACCAGTTTCCATTATTTTTGGTCATTTATTTCAAAATACCTGTCAGCAAGTATTTCTATAACAATACAGACAACAAAAAAGATTCAGGAAATGTTTGTTGATAAATATATTCCTTACTAGGCATATTAATACAGAATTCTGAGTAATAATTCATTTAAACTACAATACAGAATCATATTTCCTGCACTCTTCAGAAGCAGTGCAAAGGTTTGGGGCATCAGGGGTAACAGAGGAGCTGAGGGAGAGAGATGTAAATTGCTGGGAAGGAGCCTGGATATGAACTTGGAGGGTTGTTGGGTATGGGTCTGAAAAGTATGGAAGAGGTTTTTTTGGAGCGGAGGAGAGGGATTGTTAGGGAGCATCCCCCATGCAGACCCTGGCTGATCCCTAGCCTCTCCCATTCAGTCAGGCACATATGTGCCTGTCCCCTTGTGTCCCTACAACCCCATGAGTCCTTGTACCCCCCGTCCATATGTGTCCCTCCATCCCCACTCAGACTACCCCATCTCCATGTGGCCCTGCACCCCTCCCCCATCCACATGTGTCTCTGTGCCCCCATTCAGTCACCCCCTGTCCTTACGTAGCCCTGCACTTACCTCCCTCCGTAGCCCTGTGCCTCCACTCCCATTCAGCCACTACTCCAGTCTGCCTTCCCCCACTAGCCATTTTGAGCCCCTGCCTGACCTCTCAGCAACCCCACAGTCTGTTTCCTCATATCCCCTGTCTCTTGACCTGACCCAACAGGCGCTGTGAAGAAGGCAGACTCTTTCTCTTCCCTAGCTATGTGGGAGCTGCTGTTCTGTTCTATCACCACGACATAATGTGGTTGGCAAAAGGTAGAACTTCAGCAACTTTCCAGACAAATGAAAACAACGAGGAGTCCTGTGGCATCTTAAAGACTACCGGATGTATTTGGGCATAAGCTTTTGTGGGTAAAAAAATCCCACTTTACTCATGAAAGCTTATGCCCAAATAAATCTGTTAGTCTTTAAGGTGCCACCAGACTCCTCACTGTTTTTGCGGATACAGACTAACACGGCTGCTACTCTGAAACCTTTCCAGCTAAAGTTATTTTCTGCTGAGGCTGCACAGTTCTAGCACCATAGTGAACTTTAGTGGGCAAAAGGCAGAACTGCGGCAACTTTCTGGCAGAAAAAAAACGGGAGTACTTGTGGCACCTTAGAGACTAAATGAAAAGGAGTATTTGTGGCACCTTAGAGACTAAATGAAAAGGAGTACTTGTGGTACCTTAGAGACTAACAAATGTATTTGAGCATAAGCTTTCATGAGCTACTGAAGGAGAGGAGGACTGAAGGAGAGGAGGACTGAGTTCCTGGTCTGAATATCAAATTATTCTTTTTGTTAGCAAAGTATTTTGGGTTACATGAAACAAAGGACTATATATAGCAAAGCACAGTAGGGGTGAACATGTCTCTTTGACATGGGGAGATTCAAGGCTGGTGAGGGCAAGTTGTGTTTGCATTGTCAAACTCCAACAAGGGTGTCATCATCAGAAGGAAGCTTGAAGATAATGTACAGACTCCACAGAATTCAGGTGCAAATCCCCTCAATGGCCAGCACACTCAACTTTTGAGGCACCTGTGGCCAGCACCAGCTGTCCAATAGAGCTGGGCTTGCAAGTCCTATGCACAGAGGTACTTTCCATCACTTGTAGCCAAGAAACATGGCAGCGCATCTTCTGTTGGTGCTATTTATCCATTTATATTCGTGTAAGTGAGACCAAAACATCTCAATCTAAATTATTTCATTATTCAAGAAAAAAATCTATTTTATTTCATATTCCACACTCTATTATTTTGTAATAGGTTACTGTCATATTTTCTGCCACTAACAAGTAGAGGGTGGAGAATCCAAGAGAGGTAGACTGCAGTAAAGCTGAAGCATTCTGATTTATTCAGTTTAACAGAGGTAAGCCCTGACCCCACAGAAGTCAAGGAGAAGTTTACCACTGATTTCAAGGGGACGAAAATTTCAAACATGAGGAAAATGCAACTTCTAAATTTATCACTGTATTATGGAGTTCTTCAATTCTCTAAAATATGTTTAAACAAGACACATATCTCTTTTAAGGTTGATTCATAGATTTACACTGCATGCACATATATCTACAAATATTCTGAAACATCACAGGTAAAGTAATCAGAAGACTCCCTATTGCAATCTCTAGCAGTATCTCATAACAATGTAGAAAACTGATCATGCATTAAATGCTCTACCTTTCAGACAGAAATGCATGTGGTAAGCATACGTCTCAACTCATTTTTTTATAGAGATAGTGTAGTCAATGTGTAACATTAAGCAATTTCTTTCCTTACAAAAGGCTTTTCCTGTAGTATAATGAAAAACATACACAAGCAAACACAAGTGTTATCCTTCATTTGTCTATCAGACTTAAACTTGCTTCTTTTACTTTCTTCTTTGTTGTACAAAGGGAAAGACAATAACAGAAAATGCAGCAGCGACCAAAGTGCTAAATGCCTTTTTTGTTTCAGTTTTCACCAAAAAGTTTAGCAGTGATTGGACGACTAACAGGATCAAATGGTGTAGGATCTGAGCTTAAAATAGGTAAAGAAAAAAATAAGAATTACTTAGGCAAGTTAGATGTCTTTGAGTCAGCAGGGCCTGATGAAATACACCCTAGAATACTTAAAGAATTGGCTGAAGAGATATCTTCACCATTAATCATGATCTTTGAGAACTTGTGGAGGATTGGAGAGATCCCAGAGGACTGAAAAGGGAAAATATAGTATCTATCTATAGAAAGAGGAATAAAGATAACCTAAGGAATTATAGACCAGTCAGCTTAACTTTGGTATCTGGAAAGATAATAAACAAATAATCAAACAATCAATTTGTAAGTACCTAGAAGATAATAAGGTGATAAGCAAGAGTCAGCATGGATTTATAAAGAAGAAATCATGTCAAACCAATCTAATATTCATAACAAGCCTTGTGGATGGGGGAATGGAAACCGAAGATGTGACATCTTGACTTTAGCAAGGTTTCTGATACTGTCTCACTTGACCATCTCATAAGCAAACTAGGGAAATATAGCCTACATTAACGTACTATAAGGTGGGTTACACAACCATACTCAGAGAGCAGTTATCAATGGTTCGCAGTCAAGATGGAAAGGCATATCTGTCCCGAGTCTGGTTCTATTCAATATCATCATACATTATTTGGATAATGGCATAGGGAGTACAATTATAAAGTTTGTAGGTGATACCGAGGTGATCTTAACAAACCAGAGAAATGGCCTGAAATAAATAGGATGAAATTCAATAAGGACAAATGCAAAGTACTACATTTAGGAAGGAATAATCAATTGCACAAATACAAAATGGAAAATGATTACCTTGGAAAGAGTACTGCAGAAAAAGATCTGAGGGTTATAGTGGATCACAAACTAAATATGAGTCAACATTGGAATATTGTTACAAAAATCACAAACATCATTCTAAGTCGTATTAGTAGGAGTGTTGTAAGCAAGAGACAAGAAGTAATTCTTCCATTCTACTCAGAGTTGATAAGGTCACAACAGGAGCATTGTGTCCAGTTTTGGACACTATACTTCAGGAAAGATGTGGACAAATTGGAGACGATTCAGAGGGAGAGCAGCAAAATGAATAAAGCTCTAGAAAACATGACCTATGAGGAAAGATTAAAAATAATGGGTTTGTTCAGTATGGTGAAGAGAAGACTGAAGCAGGACATGATTACTGTCATCAAGTATATAACAGATTGTTATAAAGTGAAGGGTGATACATTTTTCTACTTATCCAAGGAGTATAGGACAAGAAGTAATGGGCTTGAGTTGCAGCAAGGGAGATTTAGGTTAGACATCAGGAAAAAAAACTTTGTAACTGTAAGGATAGTTAAGCACTGGAAGAAATTACCTAAGGAGTTTGTGGAATCTCCATCATTGGAGGTTTTTAAGAACAGGTTAGACAAACACCTGTCAGGGATAGTCTAGGTCAGTGGTTCCCAAACTTGGCTCCCTCCACTTGTGCAGGGAAAGCCTCTGCCAGGCTGGGCCGGTTTGTTTCCCTGCCGCAGTTCGCTGCTCCAGACCAATGGGAACTGCTGGAAGTGACGCGGGCCGAGGGACGTACTGCACAAGCGGCAGAACAAGTTTGGGAACCACTGGTCTAGGTAATACTTAATCTTTCATCAGAGCAGGGCAATGGACTAGATGACCCGTCACAGTCTCTTCCAGTCCTATATTTCTATGATTTTATACTCAGAATTCTTCTGATCAATATTAAACTGAAGTTGCAGGACAGCTTACACATAATTCAGCTGGTGAAAATATATAATAATTTTGAATAATCAACTTGAAGAAAGTAAGGGCAATTCTTGTAACTATACAATAATCTGTCTAGATTTGACACAATAAATATGCTAAACCTGTCATGTTTAACTGATTGAAAACATTATTGAATAGGCATATAAAATGACTAGAGGCAAGGAAATGGTTGTAAAATTATCTTTGTTTCCAATTCACTAACCAAAGACCCCAAGTATTTTTCCAGTTCCTGGCTATGAGATTAAGGACTTCATGGTTAAAAATTGGCTTTTATTTATGTCTGTATTTGTTTGCTGGAAATGAAATCTGTATCCTTAAGCTTTACCCAATGATCAGGGTTTCACAAAAATCAGCATTTTTTCACAAGGAATTGCATTTGGAATCCATACCATGATTCACACATTGTTTTAAAAAATGCTGAAATAATCTGACCTATGAATGTTCTTTTATGAATATATCCCATAATTTTCATATAATGTTTTTCTCTTTAAATTTAGAGGAGAATTGACTTCCAGTGCCAACACCTTAGAAAAATGCCTTCCAAACAGTTGGCTAACTGATTGCTTCTGCTTGACTTGCTTAGAGTTCAATGTTGTTCTCAGTAATAACTCTGGCTTCTGAGAAGCTATTTTAACATGAATCAAGGAGGCCGTCAATGACCATAAGAAAGGTAGGCTGTTTTTTTTCAACAAAAAAATGAGCTGTCTAGTACATACATATTTATGCCTACAGGCATAGAAAATTATCACAGTAGCCTTAGATGCACTGAAAGCACTATATTGGACAGGTACACTAAGAAGGATTATGTTACAGTCCTGGCAAAACTCACTAATACATAAACTGGGGACATAACTTTCGTATGATGTTACCAGATGTAATGCTTATAGAAGGCACAGCAGTATCCCTTATGAATTGGTAATAATAGTATTGACTATGTAACCACTCTAAATGTACCAAATACTCCTTATTTTCAGTGATATTTTTCCCAATGTTTTTCACACAATTATTAAAATGTCTGCAGAATAATCTGCCATGAAATATTGTGGAAGCAGTTGGCACAGGAACATTATAATTGCCATATGGGGTCAGACCTGAGATCCACCTAGTCCGGTATCATGTCTCTGATGGTGACCAGTACCAGATGCTTCACAGGAAGGGGTAGGAATTCTGCAGTAGGCAGATATGGAATAATCTGCCTTCACATTTGGATTCATCCTTATCTCTGATAGAGATTGACTTAAACCCTGAAGCACAAAAATGTGTTATCATGAGTTATGATTAAGGCTACAATTTTGTCATGGAGGTTGTGGAAGTTATGGAATCCATGACTTCCAGAGACCTCCGTGACTTTAACTCACGGTTGCGGGGTGCTGTGGGGTACCCCGACGCCCAAGGCAGTGGGGACTCCCATGAGCTCCCAGCCATCGCAGGTTGGAGGGGACTCCGGAACTCCAAACCAGTGTCCCTGCAGCTGCCCAGTTGCTGCGGGTAGTGTGGGGACTCTGCAGCTCCCCATTTTGTCACAGATAATTTTAGTAAAAGTCACAGACAGGTCACAGGCTTCCGAGAATTTTTCTTTATTGCCCAATTTTACTAAAAATATCCATGACAAAATCTTGGCCTTAATTATGATTACTGTGGATATTCTTTATCCATATAAATGTCCAATCCCTTTTTGAAAACTGATACATTTTTGTACTGTGGCAATGAGTTCCACAGTTTTATCGCACTGTAGATTTGGGTTTTTTTGCCCTTTTACTGGTTTTGAGCTTCCCATCTTTCATCTTTCCTTGTTTTTGTGTAATGAGGTAAGGGCAACAGAAGTTCCCAATCAATCTTTTCTGTGCCATTCATTATTTTGTGTATTGGCACAAGTTTAATTCAACTAGTCCTTGGAATCAAAACAGATAGCTAAGTATTCTTTTCCAATAGCAAGATATTCTTGCTGTGAGGAAAGGGAAAGGAATACCTAGATCTTTGTGTTTTATCATACACAGATAAGATGTTTCTGTGTTCCTTATATACTACAATAAATTGAGTATATATTAAAGTAAACAGGGTTAACAAATTATTTATCTGGAACTAGTAAAAATGCATCACCTTTTTTTCTTATTTCTGTTCTATTCTAGACACGGGCAGACTGAAATTTGATGTGAGTCTTTCATCATAACATAATACAATGCTATAAAGAGGCTGCTAGCACTTAATCAGTGTAAAAGGAAACAATTTAAAAAAATCTGTGAGAACTTATATAATTAAAGTTGCAGCTATATAGACAACTGCTGAAATATTTACCTGCTTTTCTACTTTCAATACATTTATTTTTAGTGGAAGTTCAACTGAAATAATTGATTTTATTTGAGAATGACACAAAACTAGTTTAGTACTTGCTGTATATCAGCGTAACTGTTTCATATGTGCAAAAGATAGAGGGACAGTTCCTCAGGTACAGCTCCAGTGACTTGGATGAAGATATATACTAGCTAAGGATATGGCCCATCAGCACGAGAAATGAACCCGTGATCGGACTGGGCTCTGATGAGATTTCTGTCCATGAAGTACATCAGGGAAGTGTGATTTCATTTTTTAGTATTTACAAAGTATCTTTTATAATTTGCTTTCAGTTGAAACCACATCAAAGATCCTGGCCTTGGAGGCTTTTCTCCTGAATTTGTTTCCAAGTGTTATTTTACTAAACTTCTGGAAAAACAATGTTGGTAATTTCAATTAATTTTTTAGTGGTCACCTTTACTTAATGGATAACATTTTCCAGACATTTTAGCCCACAGTATTCAAACCTTGGTGATTTAATGCATAAATATCCTGACAATAGTCTTTAAAGTTAGCTACTACTGTCTTACAAAAACATGTCACTGAATTATATGATATGAAAAACATGTCCCCAGAGGCAGCATATTTTCTAAAATACTCTTGTCAGTGCAATAAGACCAAGCCAGAATGGCTAAATGATTAGATGGTTGAAGACAGCATCACAAAACACCTTTACCCCCCCAAAAAAGTATCTGTTTTAGTGAACATGTACGCAAAGATTGTAGGCTGATGTAATTTGGCATAGTTCCATTGAAAACAGAGCTAAGGCAGTTTATACCAGCTGAGGATCTGGCCCAAAGCATTTATCTTTAACAGCGATAGATAAAACTTTTTTCATTTGTTTTCAGTGCTTTAAGGAAACATATTTCTAGTTAAACTGTTCAGTAAGCCCTATTATCTACCTTGAACTCTATGGCTGATCTTCTGAAAAAAGTCTGAGTAGTCATGACTGATCCAAGCAGTTAGAGATTAATATACCTAGAAATGCAATTCCTTCCCTGTCTAGGATTGATTCATCTTGGACAAAAGTAACTGTCATTGTTGATCTAATGAGTGTTAGACAGCATTTTACATCATTCACATGAAACTGTCTGTTAGGGAAAGTTGTACATCGACATCCTGTATAACTTGTTAGTTTTTGCTGGTTTTACCTTAACCCCTTCCATACCTGCATATTTGTGATCTACGGTTAGATGTAAAGAGCTACTCTTCTGACAGCAGTGCCAGTAGCTGTCTAGCGTAAGTTGCTAGCATCAATTAAAACTACCTACATTTTTTTTTCGGAGCGCAAGTTTTGAGATCACTTGAGAAAATTATTCCATGCATCATTATTAGTACTAGTAGTCGTAGCGTTGTCAATCACCATTATAACTGTGATTTAGGTGTTTTGGTTTGTTTTTTTTCCCAAAACAGATACTTCTGCTTCTAATATATTGGTAAAAACATTAAAACCTCTATAAGCCATTGACTGTCAGAGAGATGTTTAAAAATGGAACTTAGGCTTTTAAGTCACTTGGGTACTTTCAAAAAATGTACCCTTTGCTCTTAAGTGACAGGATTGATTTACACGGAGTAATGTATTAGCATAACTATACTGTTATAATTATACGGCTATAGTTATACCAGAATAACTCTCCATGTAGGCATTCTTATTCTGGAGTAATAGTAACTTTTTACAATTCGGCTTTAATCACTTTGAAAGCAATGTAAGCTTAACCATAACAAGAATTATACCAGTATAACTATAGCAGTATATTTATACCATTAACTTTTCCTGTGGAGAGAAGCCCTTAGGCACATCTGACAATGGAATTTAAGTGCTTTGGGAAATTTTAACCTTCGCTCGTAAGAGCGGGATAATTATATCAGTCTAGATATGCCAGTAAATTTCCGCATGTAGATAAGACACATCTTTTTTTCCCATTGTCCTTCTTTGAAAGAGTACTCTTATAGACAGCGGTAAGGTGAGTCAGATTCTGGCCTCTGCTGAGATGGCACAGAACAGCCTAAAAGTCTGATTAACCAGGTATCTGGATAGCCCCTCCTTAGTCTCCAACATATAGATGCTCCAGAGCAAAAAATGGGGCATGGATAGGTCATTTCTGGGCTCTGGTAATTCCTGAATGCTGGATGTAAGTTAAAGTGATTTGGGGACTGGTCCAACTCTTGCTGGAGACCCGACTTCTCCCAGACCAGCGCCAGAATCGGGGGCCCACGGATTGATGGTCAGACCAGAGAATATGGTCTGTTGTCTTCACAATAAGTGATGCAGCTAGCAGACAGAGTTGTAGGAGAGAGATTTTTATCGTGAATGCACTGAGGCCAGAACTAAATGCTGAGAAGTCTGTTTGTCCAAGATTGCTAAAAAAAAACATCCTAAATGGACACAAAAAGTCAAAATTTCAAAAATTTTCAGAACCTGAAAATCATTTTCTAACAAACAATTTTTTTTGTCAAAAATTTCCTGATCAGCTCTACTCAATGATTTTCTACTCAGAACTCTCCAGTGCTGAGCAAAGATACTAAGACTGAGTGCAGAATTGCCTCATAAATAAGCTGATCCACTGTTTTCATGTGGCTCCCCATGAGTGGGTGCCAGTGTGTACTACATATATGATATTATTATCTTATATCAAGTGAGATGTTTAAAACAATATTTTATGTCTTTCTGAAAGACATGCTCTAGTTCAATCAGCAGTTTTGCACTGTGTTAAGCAGGTCAGACTAGACAATCATAATGGCTCCCCCTGGCCTTAAAATCTAAAAATTCATTCATTAATTTACATTAGTTCTAAGATCTTTGTGCTAGGTGCTCAAATACTTTGTTTATGAGCGAGGCACAAAAGCCTAAAATGGTAGCCCATGCTCAGTACCATGCCCAAAGAGCGCTAATCAGTGCTTTTATTCTTAGATTTATTCTTTTCAGATTCTATAGACTTTTGATTATGTTGTGTTTTAAATGAAGATATTCTCTTCAACCAATCTTCTTCAAGGGTTTATTTAAAATCTTTCAGATAAAAGGTGCCATAAAGCTGGTGGATGATGTACACAAATTCATTTTTATTTTGCATTAAACAAAAAGACAAATGATTGCATCTTAGCCCCTGTCCTAGAATCCAGCACTAACTAACTAAAAGCTTTTCTTCCTGACCAGTACACAAACAATGTACTATGATAGTTGACGGCTGAAGTGTCTTCATATCATTCTAATTCAAAGTGACAAAGCTAAGCAAGAAATAAAATACCTCCAACATGATAAGGGAAGAAGTCAAGTGCTAAATCTGTGTTGTTATATTGTTGTTTTATAGAATATTACTATGATATCCCTTCTCACTGTATATCTGTGTTTCACATAAGGTAACTGTAGATTCTGTGGAGTTGGTTGACCTAATTAGTATAACAAATGGTTTTCCCTGAGTAATTCTTATATTATTGCCAGAAACATTAACTATGATCAATCTTAACCAAGAGAGCTGCCTATCTTTAAAAGTGGTTGAAATCATATTGATTTGATATAATTAGTTAGAGATGACAGAAGAGCTAGAGTAGACTGTATTATAAGCTTCATGTTAATTATTGTCAGTCCGAAAAACATATTGTCTCTTATACATCAGTCTATACCTCTTGTAACATGATTAGGGTGATCCAGACTAAGTTGTATAAAACACCTAAAGCCACTGTAGAGCCCTTTGGGACATATACATCATAAACTTATCTCAATGGAACAACCTTGTAGTGAATTTGATTTGGGAAAACCAATTATGTGACATCTGCAAAGGATGTTACACTTGTCTTTCTGCTACCAGAAGGTGAAAATGAAATGAGTAACAGTGAAGTTGATGGCCATGAGCTCATAGCGAAGCTTGCAGTCTCTACACCCATGAGATGCTATAGAGGAAACTGCAGACAATGTGAATATACAGGGAAAAAAATAACTGAATGTAACCAGCAAAGACATTTTTTTCCTGACTTCTAATGGTAAGTGTTTAAGTTTAGTTTGCCTATAGTGTTTGAAATACATTTGTGACATTACTGGTTACATTCAGATCATTTCCATCTATGACCAATTACTTTCTCCTCACCTCATGGATTTGGAAATGGACCAGTTCCAGAAAATTTTGGGCCTAATTATTACTTACAGCTGATTTATACTGGTGAAATTTGGTTGACTTTAATGGAGCCACTGCTTATTTACCCCAGTGTAAGAAACAGAATAATCAGATACCTCAGGTAAAACCTTGGCCCTATAAAAATCAATGTGACTGTTATCATTGACTTAAGGGGAGCCAGGATTTCCATCCTCATGTTTAATTAAATACTCTCCTTTCCTTGGATGTTTATAAACTGAGACTTTAAGACAAGCAGAGCTAGCTGGAAAATGGGAACAATGGGAACTTTCCTTTTGGTCCAGATTCCAGAATAGCAGGATCCATTGTTCTGAAAGCAATTAATTTCTGGCAAGTCTAAAAATGAGCCCTGTCATGAGATCTATTTTGACCACAATTATGAAAGTTGAATCAAAGTCTGGTGTAATGTTTCATAACAGATACAGATTTCAGGGTAGAAAACATGAAATAATTTTATACTACTAAGATTCACTGTAATGAATTTTTCATAAAGCAACTTTGAGATTTCCTGATAGTTGTCAGTTTGATTAATGCAAACTCCACTCTCTCCAACTCGTTGTGACTACCTAAAAAGTCTTCAGACAAGCTAGGAATAGAAATAATTGGTAAGTGGAAGTGTTAAGCTGTCTGCATGGTTCTGCATATGGCAGCCTGACCTCCTATAATGCAGGGTGGAACGGCAGTTAACAACAAAGATTTTTGATAACTAAACACCTAAAATAAGCTTTTTAATATTTTCATTCCCCAGGCACTCCTTGGAAAATAAATAAACAAATGCACAGTCTTGCAGACCTTATTCACATGAATAATTTTTGCTATCAGTTAAAGTTGCAGGTGAAAGAAGATGAAAGCTGTGTCCATTGTTTCATTTGCAAGGAGTGAACCTGAATACAGTTTAAGCTGGGTGAGTGAAACTTTATTAAACCCTGTGCACTGCTTTCTCCATGTGGCTCAGTTGCTTCCACCCTAACTCCCCACATTTCCTGTTGTTTTTTTTAAATGTCCCATTATAGGTGCAAAACCACCAAGAGTGAACAGTGGTTAGTCAAGGATTGGCAGGGCACCTCCCTTTGAAAGCACAGTCTGGTTCTTCAGCACCCCGGTCTCAAATGTTTCCTATCCTCTCCTTTAGCACAGGGATATTTGGGGGGGAGTGGGGGACTGGGCGCTTGAACAATCAAGGACTTTTCCAGCTGGATTCACACCTAGGTGAAGACTCATGGGGTAATAACATCCTTTCAGAGTAGGGGACACCAGGCACATCCTCTCTGCCAGGTTTCAGTTCAGGGCTCAATGGTGGACAGCTATACTCAACAACTTGGGGTACTAAGATGCTGCACCCCCAACCAATTCCTACCCCAGTCTCCTTTAGCTTCCTGGAGTAAATCACTCCAATCAAGTATCTGACCCGCATGCTCAGTAACCTGCCTATCCTTCGTAGGTTTGCACCAGTCTGTGCTGTCAGGTCTCAGACTTCAGAGCAGCCTCTGCTTCTATCCACTATCTAACTCTGAGCTGCTCTGCTCCCCACTTTAAAGCCGTGCTGAAGCTTGTGCAGGCTTTACAGGTGTGGCTGGGAGGGGCCACCGGGCCCAAAGCTGTTCCTTAACCCCTTGCTCTCCAGTGTGGAGTTTGTATACCCTATCACATCCAGCAATAACAGTCCTTCCAAGGAACTTGAGCCTTCTGTCTCCAGTTCCACTGATCATGTTACATCTTCTCTATTTTACAAACATATTGTTATAAACATTACAAACAAATAATTGAGACCCAGTTGATATTCAGACTCCCAAATTGTGTCCCTTCAGCCACAGGTTGCTACCACATAGCTGAGTTGGAGATAGTTAGGTCACTCTTAGATTGGTTGACTTTTGAGGAGACCAATCTCTATCTCCCTGATACCATCTCCAACTCTGTGGAGTTTCCTTCTTCCCAGTGGAGTTGGCCTCTGGCTCATTCTCAGTCCCTCCATTATCTGATGATCTCTGTAAACTCATTCTGGATGTTGTGTCTGCTGGCTCAAAAGTGGCTCCTGTTCTTTTGGATCACTTGTGTATCTTGCATAGTCACCTCATATGACCTAGGTGCCATTGCATCCCTCACAACTGCTTTAGTCCACTCCTTCTGGTGTCTTTCTGATAGCTGGATCCTCACTGGAGCACCTGTCTCCAAAGCTGGTAGGTCCACGGCTGACTTATCTCCCATTGTGGATAACAGGGTTTTTGTCCTTCATCCCTTCAGTGCCTGCACTGAACTGTGATTGGACCCCTGTGATGTGGTATTCCTGTGCGTCAAAAATGCTAATACGCATCAAGGTCTGAATCAGAATAAACAGCCTTATGTAACAGTCTCATCTGTTTCACCACTGATTCCACCTTTCCATTATTCTGTGGGTATGGTGAGGAGGAGGTGTGGTGGTCATACTCCCATTTGCAAGAAAATTCCTTGAATTCTTGCAAGACAAATTGGGGCCTGCTGTCACTGAATACAATGACCAGAAATCCTATCTTGCAAAGTGAGCCTTCAGGTTCCCAATCACTGACTTGCTTCTTTTATCAGGTAGGGCATCAACCTCCTAAAAATTAACTTAGTTATCCACTGAAAAAAAGTACTGATTTTCCTTGACGATAAGTAGTCCTCTTAGACTTTTTCCTATGGTTTGGTGGGCAGCTCATGTGGTTAACAGTCTTTTTTCTGCTGGCAGTTATCACATTACTGGCACGTGTCACACCTTTCTATCAAGGAGTGGAGTTGTGTGTTCATTTCCAGCCAGTAAACACTCTCAGGCCCATCTAAGTTAGCTGTCAATGGCCAGATGTAAGGCATGTATGTCTTGCATGCCATCCTTATATAATGAGGTAAGGACAACAGCCCTCTGTCCTCAAAATATCATTCCATCCTGCACATTCAGCATCTCTTTCATTTGAAAATATGGTTCTGATTCTACCAGTATTTTGGCTTCTTCTTCGAGTAGATGCATGTATTACACTTTGGTGTATGCATGCCCAGCATACTGGAGCCAGAGAATTTTGCATAGCAGTACCTGTAGAGGAGCAACACTTGTGCCTTGTGACCATAGCCTCTCCCATGAGGTGGCACCACCTGGACCTTCCCTCCCCCCCTCAGTTCCTTCTTACTGCCTCTGGCTGAAGTCAGAGCTATGTGTGTTCTAAACCTCAAAACCTCTCACTATTTTCGTGTATTTTTTCTAGTTGTATATAGTTAGCGGCACCCGTAGTGTTAGATATAGTGTTAGTTGTATTTATTAAGTATTCCCCTCTGATGCCCTCATTGGGGTTTAAACATTGTCTGTCGTGTGGGGGAGTGATCCCCAACAATGATCCCACATGCGGTGCTTGCTGTGGTTGGGTGAGGCCCCCATCAAGGAGTGGTGTTCGATCTGTAGATCATTCACAAAATGGACTCAGGTGGCTAGGGACCGTCACTAAAGACGCACCTGCTCCAACAGGTCATACGGCCTGCTTTGGCACCAATGCCCTTGTCAGATTAGAGATCGCCTTTGGGATCTGAAAGTGCTGCTGCTTTGTATTCTGGAGCACATGCCTCTCCAAAGAGATGTAGGAACTGTTTCCCATCCAGTGTGCCGAAGAAAATGTTGCATAAGTGCAATTGAGACCACTCCTGGTCTTGTGGGTACTCTTTTACTTCCCCCAGGAAGAGTGTGGACCAGCATGGGGTTAGTGCTGGCGCTCAGGATGGCAAGGGTACCTGTACCTGCTCCCTAATACCGAGTAGGGAATTTAGAGACTTTGTACAGTTGACTCTGGTTCTGGCCCCAGCACATCCCTTGAGTCCGGTACAGATGAGGGTGATGCTGACACCGACTGTTACCATGTTGGCAGCACACCAGGTGGCTACAGACACCCTTTGCCTTTCCATCCTGACCTCTGCTTTGGTCCAAGACTTTGCCAGGGCTGCGTGGCTTATAGCCCTGTTGGCTGGACAGGCCTCTGAACCTCTGGGTCTGTCAGCACTGCAACCTGATGTTCCCCTTCCAGTCTGTGGAAGCTGGGCTGGTACTAGGCTTGGTGCAAGAGACCTCCTGGGCACCAGTAAACTCCTCGGCACCGTTGCATTTGGAACCACTGTTGTTACCAGGATGGCTCTCACCACCCTCCATTTTGGCACCATCAGCTTCTTCTGTACTGCCGCTGACTTCAGGGTCAACACCACTTCCGGCACCAGTCTACTCAGTGCCAGCATACCACTCCATCATTGGTGCTCGTCTCTGCCTCATTCTGGGTGATGGATGGCTCAGACAGGTTACTGACTCCCACAGGACTGGCTCGACCTTTATCCCTTGTACCCCGAAACAACTCAGCGTCAAGGTCAAGATCTTCCTTCTACCTCTCTCCATTGCCTGACTTGCATCAGGGACCATTTACTGAGCACTGCAGGCACCAGAGTTAACACCAGAGTTAACACAGGTGCCTATTGGCTCCTTCTACTCGTATTGTGCCTCCGAGGACTTTCATCTTTTTTCTTGAGGCTTCTGCTCCATGCCCTATGTCTAAGCATTTATCTAATGTGAGATCACCTTCCCAGAGCAGCCACTCTCCAGGTGCTGCAGACTATGCTATCCTGAATTAGGGAGTCTGTCAAGTCCCCAAAATTGCATATAGTAGCCAGTGTGCATAAGGCACTAACATAGGAGTTTATTCCTTCTCCTTCATATTGGCCTGTGGTGAAAAATATGTGTCACTCCACAGATTTGTTCTGTTTGGAGGAGCAATAGGTTCCCAAGGCTCTTAGGACTGCTTTGAGGCTTGGGACTTCAGAGTCGTGCAGACTCTGTCCCTTGTTCCCCAATGAAGTATAATAAAAGTTTTTACTTTCCTGCTGTTGTCATCCCCCTGCATGGCCAGGTCTGTGTACAGTTCAGACTTCTCCCTCAACCGGATCCATCACAGGGCTAGGTTTATATCTGCAAAAATCTACAGACCAAGTACCATGGCTGACGCTGCCAGCTGCTGCATTTCAGAGAACTCACAGCTCAGATTCTGCCACTGTTTAATTTGCAAGGAGTGAGGCTGAATGCAGCTTAAGTTGAGCAAATAGAAATGTATTACACCCTGGGCATTGCTTCCAGCCTAACTCCCTGTATTCCCTGATCCACTGGTCCCATCAGTAACAGTTCATGCAGGAAACATTGGTCCTCTGTTTCCAGTTTCACTGATCAACTGCCTTCTTTGGAGCTATATAAACCAGGCCTTCAGAAAACCTTTACATATAACGAGCATTATTTTCTCAGTTTTTTAGTAACTGGTTTAGAATATCCCCAGAGACAGGGCTGAAGTTCAAAACTTGTCATGTAAATTGTCTTTCCTAGGGCCAGATTTTTAACTTCTTACTTATACAGGTGAGTAGTTACTTACCTGAGTACCAACTGGTTGAATAATTTCTCTGCAATATGAATAAGAGATTCATAGACTGGCCCTGAATGAGAAAAGAAGCTTTTGGTGCGGTTGAAAAAGTTTGAGTTTGATGTATGTGTTATAATCATTTGAAAATTGTATCTTGAATGTTTCCCGTGGGAATGCTATAGGTTTGCATTTTGTAGAGGTAGACAGTCAAGCCCCCTTACAAGCCATCAACCTATGTGGGTTGGTCAAGATACTATCAGAAAATGTTTTGACACAGAAATCTCGGTAGAAACAGCAGGAGGAAGGCACTGTAAGTGAAAACACACCACAGAGCTGTGAACTTCCCCCAGTTATTTTAAAAACTAGATAGTTAGCTGAAATTACTTGGTTTCAGAATAAGAAGAGAGATGTAAGAGAAAACATATGCAAATAGTCAGTAGGTAGAGCTCAAGAATACATAATATAATTCCTGGGATTTGTAGTTCCCAAACTATTTTTTATTGTTTCCATTTTGTTATTTCAATTCTGTTTTTCTTTCTCTACTACTTTCTCCTCTATGGTTTTGCTGGTTTAAATTTGTCCCACAGTAACTATTCCTTAATGCCATTAATTATTTCTTTTTAGGATTTCCTAATGGTAACCCATATTCACATGAAAGGTCCTGTTGAGTCCAATACATTGGTAGAAGAAAGGACTATTAGTACAGGCTATTAATGTATGAACCACTCGTTATTCTGTGAAATGGAATCTACTGGCTCTATAAATCTTGTGAGGGGAATTTCCTATTCCAGGGTTGCCTCTGGGAGACACATGACAGGGTCACTGAGGAGGAGGAAATACTCTTAAGGAAATAGACTGGAATGCATAAGAAACCTACATTGCTGACCCATTTATTGGTCAAAACCAAAATTCAAAGAGGACAATGAGATGTAATTTCCTCTCTCCTCTAGTGGTGAGTGATCTAGCCAAATGCTGTCTCTTCCAGACAACCTCTGTCTTGCAGGACAGGATGGGAAATTTAGTCCCATGATTATAGTCACACATACCCTTCCCACAGAAGAGAATTGAAACCAAAATTGAAAAGGGTTGTGCTAAAGGTTTTGCTTTCTCTGCTTTGTGCTTGCTTTGTCATGGCTTTGGGTAGTCCTGTCACAACTATGGTTAGAATGTTGTAGCATGGAGAAAAACTTCAAACTTCAAGAGCTGAGCGGATTTTGCCCAGACTTTCCACACAAAAAAAATTATTTTGGACAGAGACAAAGCATAGACAGTTTCATCCACTAACACAAGTTTTTGGAAAGTTTGGACAATGTGAACCCAGAGTTACAATTTAAACTATTTTGCAACCCTAATTATAGCATTTGGAATCAAGTGTTTGCTTTAATATGATTTTCATAACAGAAGGTGTGAGCTCAACTAGAGTTAAGATTAAAGTTTGATTTCCATGTTAAGATCTTCATTTAATATTTTATGTATTTGAATCAAAATATAATCTATGTCCCTCTTAACACTTAGTAACTTTATATGCAATGTTTCAGAGTAACAGCCGTGTTTTCCCCTTGTTTTTTTCCTACTCTCCCCCCCCCCCAGACATTCTTGTTAAACCCTGGATTTGTGCTGGAAATTGCCCACCTTGATTATCATACACATTGTAAGAAGAGTGGTCACTTTAGATAAGCTATTACCAGCAGGAGAGTGGGGGGGGGAGGTATTTTTTCATGCTTTGTGTGTATAAAAAGATCTTCTACACTTTCCACAGTATGCATCCAATGAAGTGAGCTGTAGCTCACAAAAGCTTATGCTCAAATAAATTGGTTAGTCTCTAAGGTGCCACAAGTACTCCTTTTCTTTTTATATGCAATGTTAGTTTGCTTGCAAGTGAGAAAGGGAGAGATGCCTAAACCAGATTAGAGATGCAGTTCATATGCTGAGGAAATGTGGCTATTCCAGTTTATATCCAAAACATTTCTGTATACATTACTCTCTCTTTGCATTTTGTTTTATGAATGTATACATTAAACACTAAATAATGTCAGTGGTCAATAGTGGCTGCATACTACACTCTGACTTACTCATCCCATGTTCTCCAGTTTTCATGGCTCCTCATACTATTTATCCTTCTTCATTCTGTTGTGTGCATACCTGGGTGGCATTTAAGACATGAAAACAAACTGATGGGATACGGGGAAGAAAAAGGAGAAGAATGAAAAACATGAAGACGGACCAAATAGCTCTTTCAATGTGTGTATGTTGGCAGCCAGATAGCAGCAACACTTTTGCTTTTCTTATGATTCCTCCATTTGATGATACCTTTATTCTCTTTGCCACCTTGTCACTTAACAAATCCACTTGCAAGAATAAGTGAATAGTATACCTATACAGCTGCTGCATATATCTGAGTGAATAATTGATTTTTTTGGTTCAGTGACCAAACTGGGGGGTTGGGATGGAAGCTGGTGAGTTTCAAATCTAAACTGATTTTTTTTCAGCTTTTCTTGCCTTAACGGAACCTCTCCCTTCTCCCCCAAAATCATTTGGGTCGAATGAAATGTTTTCAATGTCGATTTGAGAAGCCATTTTAAAAATGAAATGTGGATTCAAATTTACATTTTCAGAATGGAATGTCAATTCAAAAGGTTTTTTTTCTAAAATGAAATGCTGAAAAGGTTACTTTAGAAGTGTCAAAATAC
This sequence comes from Chelonia mydas, assembly GCF_015237465.2. NCBI lineage: Eukaryota > Metazoa > Chordata > Testudines > Cheloniidae > Chelonia > Chelonia mydas. Next base: position 70,113,788 of record NC_057849.1, read on the forward strand.
CATTTTGACGTTAAAAAAATCCCTCATGTTTTATTCTGTCATAACTACTCACTGAATTTGGCCCAAATTTGTGAATAGCTTCAATCACCCCAAACAGGGAGCATTTTCTGGAAAAATTATTCTTGACTGGAACATTTTGCCCAGCTTTACTGCTGAGGTCAATTGCTGGGTGGGAGAAGGGCAAAGGAAGGAGTGACATGATGTGATTCACCTTATACACAATACTCTATGGGAAGAGTATTTCTTCAGAGATAGAGCAGATCCAATGACAGTTATTGGGTGATCCAATGATGCTTCCAAACTCAGTGCCTCACAAAGGCTTATTATAAATTATGTAATTAATAATAAATTCACTTCTAGAGATGCAATAAATTCACAGTATGCCCCACACCAACCTCGAGACAATAATATCTTAACTTGGTTAACAGGGGCATTCATGATTTAGTCCTGATTTTTTCTCTTTTGAATAGTTATAGTAAGAATACTGTAGTTACTGCTGAACTGAACATTGCCATTAAAGCTCTTTTCTCCATGTATTTTCATTAGGGTAGTAAGAAAATATAATGGGGAATCTCTCAATTTCTCTTCATGCAGTTTGATGGTACATTGTAGGGGCTAATATTGAAAGATTTAACAGTGAATCTTCTGCACCCTCATTATTAGACAGCCATAGTCTCCTTTGTCCTTCACAATTACCTCAGAAATGTAATCATGTAGAATATAGTTTTTGTCTTATTATCCGTAGTGTGAGTAGGAATCTCATTATTTTTACTATGTGGTTGTCGGTATATATGTAATATTCATGTGAATTTTTCTGAGGTGGAGAAATATATTTGAGTAATCTCATTTTCTCTGCTATATGGTTGTACGATTACATATATTAAAAACCCATGACTATGTGGTGATAAAATATATAATAGTAGAATCTACAAACACTGAGTTTTTAATGAAGCCAATGTTAGACAAAAGAACTAAAATTAACTACTTACAATTTTAATGCAGCTGAAATCAATCACAACAATGGTGTATACCCATATAGTTAGTCTTTGTGTTTGTTTTTATTTTGCAGTCATGTTCCCTCAAGGTATGTGACCAGTTAGTTTAAATGGCACTAGAAATGGCCATTGAATGCCTATGCTATTTTTCTTTCATTCTGCTAAAGAAGACACCTCATGTGCATGTCTGTGTGTCACACATAACTATAAAATCAGGTTTCAATTGAGGGTATCTGTGCCCATAAGCCCAGAAAAAGGAGGCTATCCCTCCATGAACCAAGCATATTAGAAATATTTAAGAATGAGAGATGGGATGGAGTTTCCAATGTGTTGAAAGGTTGGGTTATTTAGTTCATTTTTGGATAAATATCAATAAAGTTCAGGGGTGAAATTATGGTTCCATTGAAATCAGTGGCAACATTCCTATTGACGTCAATGGGCCTAGGATTTTATACCAGATGCTTATCTAAGGTTTATCCAAACAAATCAAGTCCTTTGTTCTTCTGTGACCCTTCCTTCTTGACCCATATATTTTGCTGTGGGAGGACTTTTCCTTCCTTTCTGACATCAACAACATTCCTCAAGGGAATCTTGGTAACTTCACCCCACTTGCAGGACTTTTCTTGGCAAAAGGCTACATAGCACTCCTTTGCATCAGTCCTTTTTTGGATTGTGCCAGACTGTGTGTCTTCCATCTACCGAGATTATTTTTCCAGTGAGGATGTCCTTCCACTCTCACCACTATCATGGAGAGTTATTGAGCCTATTCCTGCCCTTTTTCAATTTCATTTAACTGCACAGTGCACCATAGAAACCCAATGTTCCATACTGGATCTTCACAGGAGTTTGGTATTCTAGAACTGTACCACCAAAAAATTTACAAGCAGCAGCAACTGGCCCAGATTCTACCATCAAAAAGTGAGAAGTGCCCAGGGTCGGGGGAGGGAGATGTAACTGGAATTTTCTCACCATGAAGGTGAATTAGTTTTATCATATATTATTATCATTTTTCAATAAAAATAAATTAAAACCCCAAACAAACAAAATTTGTTACAAGGGAGGTTTATGAAGTCATCTGAGGAGGAAAGTAGAGTACTAAACAGAGGATTTTTGAAGGAAATTCAAAACAGGGCATTCATAAGTAATTGTCCCCTTACTAAAAGTTTCATTTTCCTTTCTCCTTGAACCCAGTAGTGAAAACAGGGTCAGTCCCCTGAGAGTGATTACTCTGTGTGAGCCAAGGAAAAACAAGTATTGATCACAGAAATGTTTCTACTCCAATTCCAAGGCCTGGAAGCAATGGGATCTCCTTCAAGTCCTTGGAGATCTGACATGAGATGGGAGAAAGGAAATATCAAAACTCTTTCTCCAAAACCTTCACCATTCCTCTTCTATGCGGGAGAGGGGGCTGTATAGTTTGTATAGCCTCTACCTCAGAAGAAGGGGGACTAATATTCATGGGGACAGGCTGGCAAAAGTAATCAGGAGGGGATTAAATTAATAGCAAAAGGAGAGGGTAAAAAGAGGGAAGATATTAGCACTCAGCACAAAATCAAGATGTTGGGGAAAAAAATAATCAGTAAACCAAAGGACATGAAGAAAAGAAATGTCTGGATTGCCTTTACACTAATGCTAGGAGCCTGGGAAATAAACAAGAGGAATTTGAATTATTCACTTATGATCATAAATTCAATTCAATAAATTCAGTCACTGAAATGTGGTAGGATGATTTGCACAATGAATGGTAAAATCAATGGTTATAACCTATTTAGGAAGGATCGAGTAGACAAAGGGGGAAGGGAGTGGCATGCTACATAAAAAAAGCCATTACCTGTTTTCGAATCGCTGATATAAAATTACCTTGAATGCTTATGGATCCTAAGAGATAAAGCACAAGATTGAGTACTAGTTACTGTCTCCTACAAACCACCAAATCACACTAGGGAACAGGATAACTATTTCCCTACACACTTATCTAAACTTGTAGGGGGAAAGAAAATACAATCTTGTAGGGGGACTTGAATTCGAGGGACATGATGGAGGTCTCATGCTTCCAGTAGTAAATGATCCTTAGAATTTCTGAACGTTAGAAATGACAATTTCCTAACTCAGAAAGTGCTGCAGCTGACACAGGGAATTCTGTGTTGGACACTGTCCTAACAGTTAAAGAGGAACTGGTTACAGAAACTAAAAAAGTTAATGGTAGCTTATAGAAAAGTGATCAGAACTTAATGATATTTATAATGTTCAAGAAGAATAAAGTCCAGACCAGTAATATATATACTTGGTGCTTTAATAGGGCCCATTTCACAAAGCTGAAAACAATTTATGAGCCAAATCAGCTGGGAAGAAGAATGCAATCAGGAAAAAAGTGAATTACAATTGGGAATGCTTTAATAACACTTTATTAGATGCCCCAAAAGATGCAATCCCACAATTTCAGAAGAAGGCTGTGCTGGTTAAAAAAAACAACTTACTTTAGAGGGGAAGTAAAGACTGCAGTAATATTGAAACAAATGGAAGAAAGGGAAAGTTGACAGTCATGAATATGAATCAGAAGTTAGGAATTGTAGAAAATTGATATGGGAGTCATAGAATACCAAGGTTGGAAGGGACCTCAGGAGGTCATCTACTCCAACCCCCTGCTCAAAGCAGGACCAATCCCCAATTTTTGCTCTAGATCCCTAAATGGCCCCCTCAGGGATTGAACTCGCAACCCTGGGTTTAACAGGCCAATGCTCAAACCACTGAGCTATCCCTCCCCCCTTAAGCCAAGAGGCATAAGGACAAATCTATGGCCAGCAAAGCTAAGGACAATAATAAGTTTTGTCTTATTTTTAAATATATATTATGAACAAAAATAATCCTGACAATCCATTACCAGTTCAAAATGCTAGAATGATCAATAATGCAGAAAAAAAAAAACCCAGAAGTGTTCAATAAATATTTCTGTTGTGTATTTGGGGAAAAAAAGATGATGCAGTCTCATCCATTCCACTAGTATCTCTGTAGGATGTTAAATGGAAGCTGCTAAAGTTAGACATTTTAAAATTAGCAGGTCCAGATAACTTTAATTCAAGAGTATTAGAAAAAGCTGGCTGAGGAGCTCACTGGACCATTAATATGATTTTTCAATAGGTTTTGGAGCAGTTGTTCAAGAAGACTGGAAGAAAGCTAAAGTTGTGCCAATTTTTAAAAAGGGTAAATGGGATCACCTGAATAACTGTCGGCCTGTCAGGCTCACGTCTATCTCAGGAAATATAATGGAGTGGCTGACACTGGACTCAGTTAATAAAGAATAAAAGGAGGGTAATGTCATTAATGCAAATCCACATGGGTTTATGGAAAATAGATCCTGTCAATCTAACTTTTTTTTATGAGATTACAAGTTTGGTTGATAAAGAGAGTAATGTTGACATAATATTCTCAGACTTCTGAAAGGGATTTGACTTAGTACCACACAACATTTTTATTAAAACACTAGAATGATATTAAATAAACATGGCACAAATTAAATAGATTCAAAACTAGCTAAATGATGAGTCTCAAAATGTAATTGTAAATGGGGAATCATCATCAATCTGGTATGTTTCTAGTGGGACTCCACAGGGATCGGTTCTTTGCTCTATGTTATTCAATATCTTTATTAATACCCTGGAAGAAAACATAAGATCATCATTGATAAATTTTGCAGATGACACAAAACTGGAAGGATAATTAAATTAATGAAGAGGGCAGGTCACTGATTCACAGTGATTCAGATTGCTTGGTAAACTGGGCACAAGCAAACAATATGCATATTAATACAATTAAACGTAAATGAATATAACTGAGAACAAAGAATGTTGGCTGTACTTACAGGATATGGCATTCTATCCTGGGAAGTAGTGCCTCCCCAAAAAGATGTGGAGATTGTGGTGGATAATCAGTTGAACATAAGCTCTCAGATGTGACCCTGTGGCCGAAAGAGCTAATGCAATCCTGGGATGCATAAATGCATAAAAATCCGTGGATGCGTGTGTGTGTTCTCCCTGTGTACTGTCCCAGTTCTGCATAAACAGTTGTCACAGCAGACCTCAAGCAAACTGCTCAATGACCACAAGATCCATTAAGGAACGAAGGCACCCAGCCAAGTTTATTGTCAATGAGGCATGGGTCCTAGGATCCCGCAGGCTCTATCTGACCACTAACACATGTATGACCATTACAATGGATGCAGCTCAATGAATGGCGGTACTTTCCATTCCCCCGTTGGCTGGCCAAAGATACTCCCTCTGAGACTCCATTTTATACATCAGTGCAAACAAGTTACGTACTGCCCCTCTGACATAGTTAGTTGACATCCTCTGACGTAGCCAGTTACCACACATCACTTTGTACATCTCTATCCATTACACTGTCATTCTGGCCTTATATTTACGATGGGTCAGCATGTTCCTGTTATCTTTAGGGAGTGTGTTGGTATTGAGGTGTTTTGGTACCACCCTGCTGGAATGTGTTTATGAGAGTGCTCTGTGCCTAGCACCTCTTAGGAATGTATGTTTCTGCACTATAAGCCCTGTTCTTGCCTGATGTGCAAAAACATGCATTGGTTATTTGGGGACATTTCACACCTACTTCTACATGTAAGGCTAGTCTACTTTTGTTATTTTTTCATTGTTGCAGCTATTCCTTAGCAAAAATTCACTGCAAAGTTGCACTTTAGCTAAAGGCAAATCACACAGCTGCAAGCCACATTTTACATAGGTGCAATGCATTTGCACTGGGAGGTTGGACTGGCAGTTACCACAGAGCAAAAATTTCCAATGTACACACACACAACCTTCTTTTTTAAATACATTGTTTGTACAGTTCAGCTTTGTGTTAAAATCCCTACAGAAGTAACATTTAGCAATTTTCTGACTGCTAACAGAGAAATATACATAGGGACTAGAGATTAGCCTGAACCAAGACTCCAGAGCTGAACTTTCAGAATGTGGAGGGCAGCTCTAAATCTTAATCCAGAGTTCAAGAATATGAATAAATTATATAATAGTTAACATTTCTTGAAATTGTATATTTCCTTGATTTTATTTTCCATTCCCCACTTTTTCCTCCCTGTCTATATTTTTTGGCCTTTTCTCTCTTTTCTCTTTGGTACCCTAGTAATCCAGATGAACATGCACAGCTTTTCAATTTCCATGTACAAATTTAAAAATAATTTTAGTTTATTTGGTTGATATTTATTATGTCATAACTCCAACAGTTTATGACATGTAATACTGCACATATGGCACTTAAAAGGTAGTTAAAAACAGAAGTTAAAAGCAATTACTATATCAGTTAATTTAAAAGCATTGCACAAATGCTGAAATTAATAAAATTTAGTAATTCATTTCCTCTGCAAATAAAGTAAAGCACTATATACCATAAAATCTATCTCAATGTAGTACAGGTAATCTCTCTTATTTTCTGTTTGCTGCTTATAGGGACAGTTTCTTCCAGGATTGCCACAATGGATCTTTAAACTAAGAATAGGGTTACCATATTTGAACATTCAAAAAAGAGGACACTCCACGGAAGGGTGGAAGGGGGGGTATTTGCTCGCACCCCCACGCCCCTGGCCCTACGCCAACTCCACCCCTTCCCCGCCCCCATTCCAGCCCCTTCCCCAATGTCCCCACCCCAACTCCGCCCCCTCCCTTCCCCATTGGACCCCTACCCAAAATCCCTGCCCCGGCCCTGCCTCCTCCCCTGAGTACACCATGTTCCCCCTCCTTCCCCCTCCCTCCCAGCAGCACAAAAGAGCTGTTTCGCAGCACAAGCGCTGGGAGGTAGGCGGAAAAAGCGGGCACTCTCTCGAGTGATCAACATTCACTTTTTTTCTCGAATGATCAACATTCACTCTCTTTATTGAATGATCAACTCTTCTTTGGGGAAAAATAATAATGGCAAAATCCCGGACGTTTTTAGATATTTAAAAATTCCTCCCAGATGGCGATTTAAGAACCAAAAAGCCGGACATGTCTGGGAAAATATGGATGTATGGTAACCCTAACTAAGAACTGATCTACTTTTTAGAAGCTAGGCTTTTTGAGATTACAATTTAAAAGCTATTTTTTTTATAAAGGCTCAGCTGTCATTTAGGCACCTAAATGAAGTGCCCAAATTTCAAAAGTGCTTAACATTTTTCAATGGAGCTATTGGGAAGTAAGCTCTTCTGAAAATCTGGGCCTAACTAGTCAGTTACAAATTGGTGCAGTGAGTCAGCCTATTGGGAATGCAGTAGTAACTGGCTACATAGCTACAGCATGCATATGAAGGGATGGATACTGAGACTTTCCCCCCAATTAGAAATTCTGATCCAGAGCCTGATCCACAAACAAAGATGTGCTTTGGATCAGGACCAATAAGCCTATTCCACAAATGACTGGTGCGTAATTTGGAATGGGTGAACCATTTTAGGAAATAATAAGACCTGATACAAACCATAATCCAAAATGTGAACTGAGCCTGAATCAAATATTAGTGTTTGATAAATATCTGTTAACTTTTTTACATTTGCATGCACCCCGGCTTTCCAGGTTCAAGCCACGGTCAAAAGCACCGAAATATCATGGGAGAGGCTGGTTTTGAACATTTTTGGCCTGAATGGATGGGGGAATTACTAGAAATCTCAAAATAAAAACTATTTCCACTAGGTTACTACTGTACTTCAGTTTTGTAGATGCCTTAGACTGAGACATGATAGATTTAGCTAAACATTTCCCATCAGGACATCTTATATCTCTTTCCTCCAGAATCTCTCCTCTTTCACTCTTCTCATTCCCCTTCATCATTCTTTCCTGTGTCCCAATGTTGGGGACACTGGGGCATGGCCACTAGGTAACTCAAGGGGACGGAAAACCACGAGTGTCAATAAAGCCCCTTCGCACTAGGCCCAGGTGTCCTTGCCCCCCCCCGCCTGGAGGCACTCGCAGCAGCTCTGCGTACTAGGCCCAAGTGTCCTTGGCCCCCCTGCCTGAAGGCACTCACAGCAGTTATGCTAAGGATCTGCAACAATATGTTGCAGAGTCAGACTGCCTGAAACTAAACAAGGCCAAACAGGACAAATATGAAAGAAAAATGCTGAATAAAGCAGCTTTATGTATGGTTTAACAAATGATACAAAAAACAAGAAAACTAGCTGGAAACTGAATTGGCTGGCTATATGGATACTTAGGGCAGCTTGCTATTAAATAAGTATGCTGGAAAAAAAGGATGTATAAAACCCTGTGTAACTTCCTGCTCTGTGTGCAGGATTTGAGATTTTATTCTCTCTGTACCTTTTTGCAGCTGCAAATAAACTTTTCTGCTTCTCCACCCCGTTGTAATTATTGGGTGTAGCACACCGGGTAGTGAACCAACTCCAGCTGTTGTTTAGCCTCTCGGCACTGGGTGCCGGCAACAGCTTTTGGCGTCCCTGGGTGGGCCACGAGGCTGCTATTTAGCCTTGCCCGGACCCCTCCTGGAGGTCAAAGATTGCGGCGAAAACCAACGCCCAGCGTGCACTGGTGAGTTCATCGGGGGCCTCGGAGGAGATGCGATTTGATCGACCCCGGAGGGCACAACGGTGCAACACACTCATATAGTGGAGAAGCAGTTGTGGACAATGGTGAGGAACCGGTCCGTTAGACATGGGGGAGGAGCAGCTGCAGGCGACGGTGAAGAATCGGTCCCTTGGATAAGGTAGGAACCTTTTAAAATCCGAATTGTATGCTCTGTTGGAACCTGGGGACGCCCAGAGTTACCCTGTAGGTACGGGACAGGGACAGAGCTCAGGGGTTAGGGCACGGTGTACGCCCCTAGAATGCATTCTAGCAAACTGGAAGGTATTTGGTGCGGATCCGATGACTAAGAGCCAATTAAAACAATTTTGTACAGTTGACTGGCCTCAATATCAACTAGAGGACCAGGAGTGGTGGCCACCAGGAGGGTCAATTAATTACAACATGATCCTCCAATTAGTTTTGTTTTGTCAGTGAATGGGTAAATTGAATGAACATTTGTATGCACAAGTGTTTATGGCTTTAAAAAAATAGAATAAAGCTGTAATTCTGCAAAGTTGTAATTTGACTCCGACTGGTTCAGTAGTAGCTAATGTTAGTCCCCAGACCCCCACCCCCACTGTAATGGCGGAGCCGGTGTCCCCTTCGGCCCCCACACCCCCACCTTATAAGGGTAGGATGCCTCGGGTTACAAAAATTGCCCCCTCGGTGGGACTCTATCCTTTGCTTACCGAGACTGTTGTGGCTTGCCCAGAGGCAAACGGACATCAGACTACCACTATGCAAGTTTACACCCGTGTGCCATTCAATCCAATAGACTTAGCAGCTTTTAAAACACAGGCTGGGGAATTCTCCATGAACCCAAGCAGGTTTATTTCAGTCTTTGAGGGGTGCCTCAGTAGTCACAAGCTGGATTAAGACGACTGTAATATCCTCCTGAGAACCCTGTTGTCTGAGGTAAAGGAATCAGGTTACAGCTAAGGCAAGGGGAGCATCAGCGTTCAAGCGAAAAAAAAAAAAAAAGAAAAGAAAGGAAGCTATCTGTCAAGTTCCTACCCTAAGTAATCGTAAGTGGCTCAGGGCATTTCTGGGTATGGCAGGCTTTTGCAGGATATGGATCCCAGAGTTTGAACTGTGGGCTAAACCCCTGTACGACTGTGTAAAAGGAGCGGATCATGACCCCTTCTATTGAACCCCAGAGGCTGACAGGGCATTTAAAATCCTGAAAAGAAAACTGATGGAAGCCCCGGCTCTGGGCCTGCCGGATCTCTCTAAGCTGTCTCAGTTGTATGTACGTGAACGAAAAGGGGTGGCCCTAGGAGTGCTCACACAGCTGTTAGGAGCATGAAGACTTCCCGTGGCTTATTTTTCTAAGCAACTGAATCAGGTTGCAAAGGGTTGGCCGGCATGTTTACGGGCGGTCACAGCTACTGCCCTAGTGTCTGAGGAAGCCGAGAAGCTAACATTGAAAGGGGTTATGCAAATCTATACTCCCCATATGGTCCAAGCCTTATTGAATGCAAAGGGAGGGCTTTGGCTCACCCAGGCTCGAATTGCTCGGTACCAGGCTAAGCTGTTAGAAAACTCTGAAGTCACCTTACAGCCTTGCCCCTCCCTTAACCTAGCCACCCTCTTGCGAGAAACAGAGGAACAAAAACATGACTGTTTAAAGATCATAGATGCCCAGTACTCCAGCCGTCCGGATTTAAAGGATGTACCCCTCCCAAATGCAGATTATGAGTGGTACACTAATGGTAGCCGTACTGTAATAAATGGGCAAAGGAGGGCGGGTTATGCTGTTGTAACCCTCCATGACACTGTGGAAGCTGAAGGTTTGCCTGCTGGGACCTCTGCCCAGCTTGCTGAACTAATAGCCCTGACCCGTGCACTTGAACTGTCAAAAGGAAAGCGGGTCAACATTTTTACTGATTCAAAGTATGCTTTTGGTGTGCTACATGCTCATGCTGGCCTATGGAAGCAAAGGGAAATGCTAACAGCCCAAGGCTCCCCAGTCAAGTACGGGCCCCAAATCCTCTGGCTCCTAGAAGCCGTACAACTTCCCTCGGAAGTGGCGGTGGTACACTATAAAGCCCATCACAGGGAGGATCAAGATGTGGCCAGAGATAACGCCCGGGCAGATAGAGCGGCTAAGCATGCTGCCACCCTGCCATCCCCTCAGACTGAGAATGCCCATATGCATGCCCTTATCCCATCAGCTTCCAACCCCTCAGTACTCTGGGGAGGAGAGACAGCTAACTGACAAACTCGGTCTCCGGAAAAAGGAGGGATGGCTCCATTCCCCAAAAGGGAAGGTCCTCTTACCAAGGGGCCTGATCCGGCCAGTGCTGCAAAAACTACATCAAACCACTCATGCTGGCAGGGAAGCACTTATCCAGCTAATGGGAAAATACTTTATCATTTCTGGACTCCGACCCCTGGCTGCCCAGGTACAAGCGAACTGCTTAGTCTGCCAAAAAAATAACCCCTGACCGGGACAGCTGCCCTAAAACCCACTCCGGGCCCCGGATGAGTGTAGCAAATAAACTTTACTGAGTTTCCCCAGACCCAAGGGTTCAAATATCTCCTTGTCATAGTGGATCGGTTCAGCGAATGGCCAAAAGTCTTCCCATGCTGTAATTGCACTGCCAGAACAGTGGCCCTCAAGTTTGTTAAGGAGATCATTCCTCGCTTTGGACTCCCCCTGTGAATGGAATCTGACAACGGAAGACACTACACATCAAAAATCAGTCAAAGCATCTCACATGCCTTACAAATCCCCTGAAAACTCCATACGCCCTGGAGACCGCAAGCCAGTGGTGTAGTGGAGCGTACCAATCAGACCCTTAAACGGCATCTCTCAAAAGTGTGCCAAGAAGCCTCACTGCGATGGCCTAATGCTTTGCCCCTCGTCCTACTTCGTATCCGCGTTCTCCCTAAGAGTAAATTAGGGCTTAGTCCCTTTAAAATTACGTTTGGAAGGGCATGGCCTATAAATGGCACCCCGGTTCTGTCAGGGGAATGGGAGTTGGGTAATGATTTTTTGTCACAGTATATGTGTTCCCTGTCTGCTGTTCTCTTGTCTCTTCACAGGTATACCAAGGATTCCCAGCCTCTCCCCTTGGACTCTCCCGTCCACTCCTTACAGCCCAGTAACTCCATGCTTGTTCGTACCTGGAAAGACAAGCCTCTCCAGGAAAAGTGGAAAGAATCCTATACCGTCCTGCTGATCTCCCATACAGCGGCAAAGATCAAGGGACACAAAAACTGGATCCATCATTCTCATCTGAAGGCAGTACCCGCCCCCTCGTCAGCAGAACAGAGGACCGTCCAACCTGCTGCCTCCTCATCTAGTGACAATCTCGGGCTAAAGCTACTGTTTAAAAAACACAAATAGTGGGCACCTTAACGCTAAAGTGGGCCCACCCAGGTACTGAAAACCCTGGGTTAAAAAGACTCTGGTAATAATTAATTGGCTAACATTGTTATTCTCTGTTTTGTTATTTCCAAATTGTGCATATCGGGAGCATAACTCCTTTATTCTGCTTGCGCACCATGTTGCTACTTTAACAAACCAGACTGATTGCTGGGTATGTGCTCCAACTCCACTGTCCCCCAAAACGGGAATGCCCCTTGACATGCTGCCCTTGACCCTAGCAAAATTAGCCGCCACCAAAGAGCAGGAAAGAACGAACTTGCCGTTCTGAAATAAGATCTCTTTATAGCAAGCCACCTATCAGAACCAAAAGTATTCAGTTGCAGTACTCACTGAGGGAGTGTTATGTTTTACCCAAAACCAATCTAATCACTATGGGCGTCCTGTGGAAAAAAGCTCCTGTGTTATTACACAGTGGGCTGATGGGTATTGAATAAAGACCAAAAGGGGAGGCCAACCGTGTGGGTGTAATGGTTCCTCCCTTTCAGGAAAACCCTTACAAATAATCTTACCACAAAAAAAGGGTTTGGAAATATAACTTGCTGTCCAGTTAATATCTCCAATGTAGCAAGCCAATGGTGGGTTTGTAGTGGTCCCTATGGCAAGTGTAATTTGAACGGCACAATTAAAAACGCCCCCACTTGTACCCAATCAGAAGGATGGAATGCCCCCTTAGGGGCATATGAACTGTTTGAAAAAGCAGCCAAAGCAGCCTTAAATATCCCAGGAATCCCCTTAAAAAACAGTCCTTACTGGGCCCTACAGGGTCACTATTTTGTATGTGGCCAAAAGGCTTACAAAATGCTGCCAGCCAACTGAACAGGTAGCTGTTATATAGCTCATAAAGTTCCTCATCTGTCAATAACTGCCACACTGCCCCCCCCAAAAATAAAAATGCCTAAGACACCTCTGTTAAGTCACAAAAAAAAAAACCCTGTGGCAACTAACTACGGCATCTCATCTTTCTTTTTTACTTTGGAAGAGCCAAGTCTCACTGAGGATGAGAATGGGAAAAAAACTAGCATGGACTGGAAACATCAATTAGTAGCAAAGTGAAGTAAGTGTGAAGCAGGTGAGGGGGTATGATCTCTCTTCATGGGGGATGAGGAGCTGGAAGGCATCTTACTCTGTTTAGGGGGAGGGGAAAAGAAGGATGCTGTTGGAAGTCAGAGAGAAGTAGGGGGTGGTAAGATGCGTTTATTCCTTCTCAGTGCCTCTGTGAAGAACACTAAAGATTGATGTGCTCATCTTCACCCGTCTAAAGGTTAATTATTTTTAAAACTTTGTTGGAAAAAATAAGTAATTTTGTAAGAATTATTGTTCTGACAGTAATGGCTTTATATCACACTCTCCATGCTGTGTTCTGCTGCATAAATATTTTACAGAAAGGCACCATCCACAGTTTATTTTCAGAGAATGGCCTCACCGCACCCTTACCCACCATCCCAGTCCTGAGCTCCTAATTAAAAATAATAAGTGGACACAGAGTGCCGGCATTTCCAAAATACCCATAAAATCTCCAGGCTTTCCTTAATAGTCTTTTACAGTCAGAAAAGCTCTCTCTCTCTCTCTCTCTCTATGGGTGATGTAGTGTTTGGATACCAGTAGCTGTAAATGCCTGAAAGTCCATGCTTGACCATGAAGGGTACAACTGTTAGTGGTAAGAATTTGTCTTATGCCATCCCTTGCATGCTGTGACTTTGAATGCTTTATATGGCTAATCTCTGATCAACTGTTTGTATCTTTTTTTAAAAAAAAATCTCCATAAATTCACAGTAGTAATCTACAGAATCTAAAGTAATAATAGAAAATTGCTTTTGTTACATTCAAAAGCTTTGTCATGGTCTCTGAGACTCCATGATTTTGAATAATTTACACGTATCACAGGAAACTATCATGTTTGATATCTTGCTGCTCATATTTGGCCAGTAAAACATGGCTCTCTTCCTTTTCAGTTTTGTCAATATCTAAGCTTGTAGAGGATTTCTCTGCATATTTTAGCAAGTTTCCTATTTCCACTGCTGAAATGATCACATTTTGTTCTTTTTCCATTAGCAAAAGGTCATTCTCATCATTTATGTCTTCCAGAAATGGCAAGTATGATCTCAGTTTGGGGTCTACTTCTGCTTTCTCTTTAGGTCACTTTTGCATAATTGTTTAAGTTAACTCAGAACTGTCACTCTGTCTGTTCAACAGAACCTTTCCTTTTTTTCAGTTTTCTGGTAGTAGGAAGAATATACTTCCTACATGGACTTATTTTTTATCAGTATTGCTTCGGGATATTGTTTTTGCATGGTTACAGCTATACTATACCCAGGGTGTAGTAACATCTCTGATTCCACATTAATATAATATTTGTTACAGTTTCAGCATCATACATTAAATCAGGAGTGCTGGAACAATGTATATAGTGGGGGTGCTGAGAGCCACTGAAACAAACTTCAAACCCTATATATAATGGAAACGACTTCAAGCCTGGGGGTGCAGCAGCGCCCCCACCATCCCTAGTTTCAGCATCTATGCATTAAATTGAGAAAGTGCTAAAATCAAAAGATCAAATTCTATATCAACATATGAACGCATCTCCAATTGAAATCACAGACTTCTGAGTGCACATGTCTCAGGGCTCAATTTGGCCATGTGCACATACATCAGAATGCATGTAGTTTATGAAACTTAGTACGATTAATCACAATTGTCAGCATCTATTCTCTTCTGGGATGTAACTGTTTTCTTTCTTGTTTAGAGATCCTGATGCAAATGCAGTTGGCACCATAATTCATTAGATAATGCTTTTACTGATAATGCAAATGGATTGCAAAATAACAATTATGGACTGATTCTAGTCTCACCATCCATAAGATTGCAACTAGTTTCCTGTTATAAGCTTGATTTTCAGTTCCACTCTGAATTCCCCAACACCACTGCTCTTCTGAGTGACCATTTCATCCATGTGTAGATTTTTTATGGTGGAAATTGAGAGAGGAATTTTTCACATATGAAGGGTTGGAATTGTCCGAGAATTTCACTGTTTTAACATTTTATAATTATATTTTAATCATTGTGAAGTGCTTGGTTCTCTGAGCTTTAAGATATTTACTCTTGTTTTGTGTCTGAATATAGAATTACAAAGATGAGACTGGTACATTTACACAGGACATTTCTAGAGCACCCTTTAGATTCTGTGTGTCTCAAACTTTAGGTGTTCAACTTGAGACACTTTGGGCTTGATTTTCAGCAGTACTTAGCACCTACACCTCTTGTTATGTGCAATGGGAATTGTAGGTGCTCAGGAACTGTGAAAATCAGGCCTTAAGTACCATGTTGGGCATTCAGAATTAAAGCACCTCAAATCAGAGGCCATTTTTGAAAATGGGAAGAAGGACATTAAAAGGAACTGCACTTATGTCATCTGTACTTCTCTCTGCCAAAACAAGAGTACATATCTTTAAATTCAGAGAATCAGCTAATAAAAATTATGAAAACACAATCCTATAAATAAAGTTCTTTGAGAGAAGGTTTTTTGAGGTGCATATGACTCTTTTTTGTAAGATATTAGATGGCCATGAATATGTTATCCATAATACATGCCTAGGTCATTTACATGTATATACTTAATACATTTTAAAATATTAATAATACTAAAGACGAACATTGTACATGGCCCAACTATCAGAATCTTTTTTCTGTGTTTCTTTGTGGAAAAAATCACTTCAAGTATTTAAATGTTTACTAAGAAACACAGAAATTCTTCTCATTTATTTGCCACATAAAGTGGCACTTTAATGCATCTATAATTAATATTTTTCAAAAAGTATACTTATACAATATTTTAACAGTCCCACATAAATTAAGTATGATACTATTAGAATTTTAACCAGGAGAGGAAGGCAGGCTATTCTTGTGGTTAAGGGGATCTCTCCCAGTACATATTTGTATGGCACGTCACACAATCTTGATTGGATCCTCTAGTATGAATAAATAATATGTTATGACTGTCTATAATGTAAACAATCATTTTGAACCAAGCAGTGACATTTATTGGTTAATCTGAGATCACACAGTACTTTAAAAAAAACAGTTTAATTAAAAACAAACAACAATAAAAACACATTTCCCTATTCAAGAATCCCGAGCCAGTGGTAGTAAAATGAATGCTGGACCTACCCTCAGCATTCATTGACTTCAAAGGAACTGGACATGCTTAGCATGTTGTACAAGGCACTCAGAACCTTCCAGCATCAGATGCAAAGTACCTATTATTTGGAATAAGGCTAAAACAGTTTTCAAAACAGTGTGCTTTTTGCCTGGCCTTTTCTGTTCTACAAAATATTTTGTATAATTCACCTATTTTAGCTTTAATTTAGTCATGTATGGGTCAGCTAGCTTGAGTTGTCCTTATTTTCAGATAAAGAAACCTAAATGTCTCTCAATTATCATTTTCACTAAGATCTTAGTACCTCTCAAATTAATCCATAAACTGTTGCAAATCCTTTTAATTTCCTTCTTTCCATGCAAAGTATTGTATACCACCAGTGGTACTGAGCCTTGCATAATCATCTGTTTCTGTTGCTATGTGCAGGCTTCTCTTAGCAATAAGAATATGTCCATGTTGCTAAAACTGACATATTTTGCAAGTTTAGCTTGCAGTTGCAATGCGCTGTTCTGCTTGGAGTTATGCAAATTATTTGCACTGAGCTTTGAGTCCAGCCTTGATTAAAGTCTTGAGGCATTTTGTGAATCTCAGCCTAGGTTTGCAAAAACTTCACGAATAGTGGACGAGGCTGTTCACAGATACAATCTGCAATCCCTGAAGACCTCCCTTAACTGTCTATATTGGGAGTAAAGTGAGATTAGTTTAACTTGAACTTTCAAATTTGTCTGCTTGGTTTGATTTCCTTCCCATCCCGCATTCCAAACCTGCACGGTTCAGCTCATGAACCGTGTTCTGTTCATAGCATATAAAAGTTGGATAAAAATATTAAATACCCTTGATGAAAGGTTGAAGTCTAATGCTATTTTATGTCTTAGCACTCAGAATGATAACAAGAACTCCAAGGCAGAGAGAAAGCAGGCTTCTCCCTAAAACAGCAAGGTACAACTAAACCACTTTATTTATCTAAGTTGGCTCTTTGCAGCCTGACTCTGATCTTATGCTTGCCTACTACAGAGAACTCTAGCCTGCAAGCAGGAACTGGAAATGCTTTACAAATAAAGTGATACCTTGTAATTGTAACACAGCTTCAGTACACAAGAAAGAGAATGCTCTAGCATTTGCATAGTTCTGTTTCTGACATCATGTGTTTTTGTAATATTTAGTAATGCTCTCAGACTCAGTCATCTTTCTTATAAGAAGGCATAATTCTGAAGCTTCAGGAGCCTATGGTTTTGTCTGATGTGGCTTTTGGAAACTTCTAGTGCACACTTGGCTTGCTCACAGACATTTACCACATACTTTAGTGCAAGTAGTACATCACTCTGTTACCATATTCACTCTCGGTAACAATAGCTAACCTTACTATCAACATTAACTCCATTTTGTAATCTTTGTTATCAATTTTTAAAAAGTGATTATCTAGAAGATACCTTTAATGCTCTGGGCATTTAAGGGGTCTGGGCATTCTTGAAAGGAATACTGCTTAATGATTTCAATCCTTATTATTTACAGGCTGGATTTTGACTCTGCTGGGTCAAAGCTCACCATTGTTTCAAGTACATTATTTATGGAAAAATTCTGCTTTGAATCATCATGGCTGATCTCATCTTCAGTACTGTGTTCAGTGAAAAAAATTGAATATCTGAATTGATATTCATTCTACCAAATGAAGAGGAGAGTGTTGTGCTTTGTTTGATACAAGCTCAGTTTCTGACTGGAAAAGGCAGCTAATTCTCTTGAAGGCTATCAGTAAACCTCACATCTGTCAGTAAGTATGACTGACAGATAGGTAGAAATATTTATCTAAGTCTTGTTTTTTTTCTTTTTCAATCTCATGTTTGGATCTATTTATATCATATTTGGATCTGTTTAGTAAGGCAGTTACAGGATCATATGACTTAAAGCATATCTGATTCTATTCTCTTGACACATTTTAAATATATTTAATAATAGGTATTGCAATCAAAAACAAAACCTTTCATTTTTATTGGTACTGTACGTTGACAGTGAAATTGCTATACCACCAAGGAAGTATGATTTAAATACTGACATTTTGTTACTTAATTATAGTAGGAGGACTGCTGAAGGTTAATGGACCACTTTTAGAACCTGAAGTGGGTAATCAAAAAGTATTTGATGTGTAGCTGTTGTATAATGGTTGTTAGATACAACACATTTTTTGTTGTTTTTCTTGGTTTCTATTGCACAGCAAGAGACTGATATTTTTCCCCAGGAAACAAGATTGCTTAATTTAATTGAAATATGAAATTTGGACTTCTACCCCTTTAGCTTTATCTTAAAACAGAAGCATAAGCTGTACTAAGACACTTTATTACAGGGAGCTGGTAGCAACGCTAATATTTAGGTTCCCTACCACTTTCCATTATAAAAGATTCTCTAACACTTCCATTGAAGGCACCAGGTCTTTGACATTCAGCAGAGAGACAGTCCTGGGCCAGAGAAGTGCCTTTTCTTTGTCCCATGAAATTCCATTCTGGTTTGGCTGACACAGTATATAAACTTTTGAAAATCGCCATTTTGTGCACAGAGTGGATGGTGTTCAGTAAATGAATCAGAGTGGTGAAGAGAATGAAGCTGTTTGTAGGATACCTGACTCATTTGCTATAGATTCATAGGTGTGAAAAGAACAAGGCATACGTCTACAGGAAGCGAAAAGATGATTTTGTGGTAAAGCTGATGAATATCACGTAGGAGAACTTGCATTTGCTAGTCTTCCCGAGCAACTCATTTAAGTCAGAATGATGGCAGGAGGCATCTAATTGTGTGTGGAACTTTTTTTTTTTTTTGGTTCCCAAATTGAAACCTGGGGCCTGATTTGCAGAAGTGCTGACTACTCACAGTGGCAATAGAAATCAGTGAAAACTGAAGATGTTGAGCCTCACATCTGACAGTAAGGCATTGTGGTCTGGAGGACGGAGCATGGGGCAGGAGTCCTGATTGTGAGTTCTAATATGGAGTCTGTGTTGTAGCAACCAGGCAAGGTACTAACAAACTTCAACTTTATTTTTAAAGTGGAAATCTCTTTACCAATCTGCTGCTGCACCCTCGGTAGCTCTCACTTCGCCTCCTCAACTTCCCCCCCACTTTCCTGTTTCCTGTCCTTTCCGACTCCCAACAGCCAGTGCTCCCAGTTATAATAATTACAAGCAGCATCTAAACACCACATTCCCTTCTCTCTTAAGAAACTCTCCCAATTAAAATAAACATTGTTGTTCTAACCACAGGAACAAATATGAAACAAGACACTATACTGTTGGCAGAAATATTACACTGAAAACACTGTAGATACTACATAACATAGTCTAGTCCAGACATGTGGTCATCTGGGTCTGACACGCCATCTCTCAAGGCCCGGTTCCAGTGCAATGTCTTGTTGTGTTGGTACTATGGTGAAGTTATCCAATGCAGACTGGGTGTTGGCATAATCTCCTCTTGGTGCATAGGCAGGTGCAAGGTAAGAAGCATTCCATACCCGCCCATCAGAAAGTCGATAGGTGTAAGGTCCCTTCTTCTCTATGATTTTAAGAGGAGCTGTGAATTTATGATCTCCTTTGCATAAAATTCCAGTTTTTATGTTCTAACAAAGGAACCACACTCCAACTTTGGTTCCTTAGCACCCCGCCACTTGTCTGTGAAAGCCTTACTCTTTGCTTGGTTCTGTTCAACTGTTTTTCTCACATCATCCTCGGTTGGGGCATCAGGTCATGCCTTTAACAATCCAGCAATGTTCAGTTTAGTATTCATCTGTTTCCCATGTAGTAACTCTGCTGGTAATCTTTGTGTTGTGTCATGTCGTGTAGCCCGGTATGCTTGCAAGAAATCAGCTGTGAAGGTTATCCACAATCACCCTTCCAGTTTAGCTGTTTGCACACTCTCTTTCAAACTTCTGTGGAACCGTTCAATTTCCCCATTGGCTTGAGGGTAATATAGGGATGACCTTTTGTGTAAAATGTTCGTCTGTGCTAGAAAAGTTTCAAACTCCAGGTAAGTAAATTGACTATCATTATCTGAAACCAGTTCTTTGGGGTTACCTTCCCTGCTAAAAACTGAAGAGAGGAACTTAATTACTGTAGCAGAAGAGATTTGTGATGTAAACACTACCTCAGGCCATTTACTGAAATAGTCTATTAAAGTGATGGCATAACAGTCGTCAAAGGGCTGTGGTCCTTGTGCAACTTGAACGTGCGGCTCCACAGGTAAGTTCTCCATTTTTCAGTAGCCCAGACACAAGCAAGTGCTTCTTTTTTGACTGTAGAATATTTTCTCTCAGCATTACTTAGTGTCCTTGAAGCAAGTGCAACAGTCCTCTCTGTGTTGTCCTCATGAAGTTGTGTGAGGACAGCCCCAAGTCCATAATCAGAAGCATCAGTAGTTACAATTGTGGGCAATGCAGGAGTGAATAGTGCAAGTACTGGACTATGTACAATCAAGTCTTTCACCATTTTGAAACTAGCTTGTGCATCTGTTGTCCACACTAAGGTTGAACTTCTCTGTAGTAATTCTCGTAACGGTTCAATGACAGAAGCATAACTGGGAATGAAATTTGCATACCAGAGGTAAGACCCAAGAAGGAATGTAAGGTTTGCAAATCTGTTGGAGGAGGAGCATTTGAAATTGCCAGGATATGATCTGAATCAGGTTTTAGTCCAGCCTGTGAAATTGTATGCCCCAGAAAGGAGAGTTCAGTTTGTCTAAATTTGCATTTGGATCTACTGAGCTTGAGGTCTGCTTTGCTGATGCAGTTTAGTACAGACTGTTGGTTATTGTCATGCTCCTCAGAAGTATTTACAAACACGATAATATCACCCAGATAGCACTGAACTCCATGTTGATTCTTCAAATCAATGACATCATTTTTTGGAAGGCACTCGGGGCAGATGCGAGACCATATGGAACACGTTTAAAATGAAATAGTCCCTCATGTGTAATAAATGCTGTGAGGTCTCTGCTATCTTCATGCAACATAATTTGGTAGTATGCGGTCTGCAAATCAAGAGTAGAAAACATCTTTGCTCCATGGAGTTCTGCAAATACTTCTTCGATGTGAGGAAGAGGATGGCTGTCAATCACAATAGCTTTATTTGGCTCCCTTAAGTCCACACAAAGGCGAATGCCTCCACCCTTCTTCTGTGTCACTACGAAAGGTGAAACCCATTGTGAGGAGTCAATCTCTTCAATAATGTCCTTTTGAACAAGTTTTCTAAGTTCCTCTGAAACAGCTTCCCTTACTGAAAATGGTAAGTGCCATAACTTCTGTTGTACAGGCATCACATTATTCCGCATTTTAACTTTATGCAGAAACCCATAAGCACAGCTGAGTTTCTCCTCAACCATGTGTTTGGTCCCAGCTGAAACTGGTGTGTGTACCACAAGAGTGCTTTGCTGAGGAAGATCAATTCATCCATTAACTACCCTGAGATTTAAAGCAGCCAATAAATCTCTGCCAAGGATAGGAGTGCCTTTGTGGACAATATAGAACTCTGCAGTTACACAGCAATCATCAAAAGTAAGTATTGCTAGCAGGCAGCTATGTACTGGAATATGGTTTTTCAAATAGCACATCAAGTGAAGTTTGGGTTCAGTAAGAGGCACATCTTTAAAGTAATGCAAATAGATGGAATCAGGTAGTATAGACACTGTGGAGCCAATGTCCAACATTAGCTGAATAGAGTGTGATTTGCCTAAGGGTATGACAGAAATGTTTACAGTGCACTTTATTTGTTCTGGAATATGTGCAGTAGTGATTTTGTCCACGCTCAGCACAGTAACATCTGGTATTGTAACTGCATGCACCTGTTGATTGAACTGGCTGCTGTGACATACTTTACCAAAATGCCCAATCTTTTTGCAATGATTGCACTGAGCACTTTTGCCGGACATCTTGTGTAGCTTGCAAGGTGTTGTGGGGATCCACAGCGAAATCATGGTTTTACTGTATTTTGAATTTGCTGATTTGGTGGTTTTCCTTTAGTTTTCCTCTTTTAATCGTTTGTCTGCAGAGATAGTGAACTTTTCTGCAAAGGAGTCACAGCCTGTACTGTGCCTCCTGTATCCATGCTCATTATTTTGGCTTCAGCTGTAGCTGACTCAATCTGAGTAGCAATGGTTATTGTTTTTTCTAGTGTAAGTTGTGGTTCTAGAAGTAAGCGTTCTCTTACACGAAGCATGGTTGTTTTCTCAAGGAGCTGGTCTCTAATCATCTCATCTGCTATATTCCCAAAGTCACAAGTTACAATCAGACTCCTCAGGAAAGCAATATACTGCATTATAGTCTCCCCTATTTTCTGCTTACGCTGGCAAAATCTGTAGCGATTAGCTACTATGTTCACTTTTGGCACAAAAAAGTTCTTTAATGCAGTGAGTGCAGTCTCATTTTATCATCTGCAAGGGGAAAAGTGGAAAATATACGCTGCCCTTCTGCTCCAAGGCAGTGGATTAGCAGAGCACGCTTTCTTACTTCAGAAATCTCTGTAGCAGTTATTGCAAGCAGATAAGTCTCAAACATATGAATCCAGGCAGTAAAAGCAATTGGAGGCTCACCTGGGCTTTGCAGAAAGGATGCAGGTGGGCTCAGAGGCAGACAATCCATCCTCGTTGCCAAAATGTTGTAGCAACCAAGCAAGGTACTAACAAACTTCAACTTTATTTTTAAAGTGGAAATCTCTTTACCAACCTGCTGCTGCACCCTCGGTAGCTCTCACTCCGCCTCCTCAACTCCCCCCCCCCCTCCTGTCCTTTCAGACTCCCAACAGCCAGTGCTCCCAGTTCTGATAATTACAAGCAGCATCTAAATACCACAGTCTGCTACTGCTTCACTGTGCAGCCTCAGAAGTGTCTCTATCTCATTTCCCCTTCTGTTAAATGGGAATAACAATGTTGTCTTATTGTGCAGTGAAGATAAATTAATATTTATGAGGCACGCAGATATTACAGTGATGAGTGCTTTAGAAAAAAACATGAGGAAATCACTAATTATTTATACATTGCAGATGTTGGATTATGTACAATAAATAAGGCAGGGTCTGCATCTGCTCATTGAATGAGGATAAAAATATTGAACAACAGCCTCATCCTTTGAGCACAGTCCATCCTATGCACTGAATGGTGCATGAGTACTGCAGGAAAAAATAATAATGTCTGTATCATAATGTACATGAATAAAGGGACAGAATTAAGGTTGCACAGCCAATCTAAATAAAATAAATAACATTTAAATAAAAGTTTGTCCTGACTTTTAATGTGTGGGCATCTCTGAAAATCAGGCCATTTCTATTTAGATTCCCACATATGGATTTGGGATCCTATCTTTGAAACCAAGGTTTGAAACTTTTGGCCACCCTGTCCCATAAAGTTTATAGCATACAGTGGCATCTGGCAATGTTTAATCTTTCTAAGTAACTGCCTCTGATTGCAAAACTCTTTTTTCCTGAATCACTATGCAAAAGTATCTTTATCTAAAAAAGAGAACTGTGAGCAAATTCAAATGATGTTTTCCATTTTATTTCTACATATTAGATTGATATTAAAAATATAATCAGATTTAAATATTTTTTAAACTCTATTTCACTACGTGCTTTTAGAGAAGGTAATTTGTCCTTACGTTTATTTTTATCTTCATTCATTGTACTGAAAGTTGTAAGTTATTATTAAACTCTCATATTCACATTGGGTCATATAGCTCAAATATATTCTGAAACTAATAGGTGACAAACCTATATTATAGAAACATTTGCTATTTCCTTTGGGTTTTTTTAGAGAATAATTTTGTTTGTTCCTGTCTCTTTTCATATCTCATCAAATCATGTCTGATTATGTCTGGATTCCCTGGTATTTAACTATTATTGAATGTAGTAATGAAAGAAACCATGCAGATACTTAATTATTCACACGGCAGGTGTCCAGTGGAGAAGCTTCTTTCTAACCTTTTCCTCTGTGATAAGATAATTACTGTCGGGTGCAACTGCTACTAATATAAATATTCACTGATTGCAAACTGCGGCCTAAAGGCTGTTTCCGATAAAAGGCTCCTCTGTGAATCTACAGGGTGCTGTTGCTCACTTCTAAACAAATACAGCTTCATCAACAAAAAAATGTGGTTTCTGCATGAAGAACAAATAACATCAAATTGTAAGATTTTTTTTTTTATTGTGAAGTAGTGGTGGATAGGTGTTGACTGAATTAAATATCCACATTTCATACTTATTTATCTAAATTACCAAATTTAAGAATATGAAAACAGGTTAGCTTGAGCCCTGTTGTCTATTTAATTGGCAAAAGCATAAAGGAGGTTCCTTGCATTTTCTTTGCTTGTGTTGGCTAGAATTTAAACACAAAAAACAAAAATAATCCTGGAAGTGTAAATGTTGTAGCATAATTCTGTGGCCAGGAGTTGATCCTGCATCATATTCCCTGATGGAAAAATCACTGAATACATGAGATTCTGAAATGAGTCAGGATCAAGTAAAAATTTGTTTATTTTTTTAAATCAAAACAATCATATTTTATTACCTCAGTTCATTCAATTGTGTGACCTTAAAAATGACTTCATTTTTAAACATCATCTCTTTATTCCAATTCTTCAATCCTGTCGTCTTCAGTAAGAGATGAGAGTACTTGGCACCTTCAGGTGTTACTCAGCAATCTGCAGGATCAAGTACTCCATCTTCCTTTCACTGAAATCCTGAAAATTGAAAATTTCTCCAGGTTTATGAACTTTTTCTCATGTTGAAGCACATGCAACTAATAGTTACATTTATATAGGTTTTTGTTGTTGTACACAAAGAAAAGGAGAAAAAACCTGGTTCTTACATATAGTACTAGCTGTATTTTAAATTTTTACATAATGGACAAAACAGGAGCTTTTTAAAGTCAAACAGCCTACATGAATACTGTATGTAACTCTTTTCCTTTATAAAATGCAAAAGTAATGTGTATTTCATGAAGCTAAAGGACACCAGGGGTCTGACTCTGTTATACGTTTGGTGGTGAAGTTTATTTCTTTAAGGTACATAATTTATTTCTCATTGTGAGGAATAACACACAGAAAGTATCATCCTTGAGCTAATAGAAAGGAAGGACAATGTGCCGCACCTGTGAAGTTCCCAGAACCTCTTTCACGTTAACTCTGAATGGGCGGGGACAGGCTAGTATTCAGCATACAGGAAGAGGTTAGCTTCAAGAAAAGTAATGCTGCCCGCACACCTTCTGCCCTCTTGTCCCCATGCATTAACACTTTCTTGTTTTGGAAAGATGGGTACGAGGCAGGTATATAGAGTTAGCCAATGGCAACATGGGCCATGATCCTGCAAAGATTTTTGCATGTGTTTAATTTTACATTGACTTCAATGGGACTACTCACAGTAAGTAAAGTTAAGCATGTGTGTAAGTCTTTGTAGGATTGGGGTTTCAGTCAGTAGTGTTGCTGCAAGAGGGACATGCTAATTTTTAACACTTTGATGCTGGTAAAAATAGGACTGTCTGAACACTGCAGTGTCTGAACACAAGCAGCAAGCCAATCCCTGCAGGTTCACTTCCAGAGTAAAATGCAGCATTAATTCCCTAGATACTTTCTGTAGCCCCCATTAAAGGGATTATGAGTGTTTCCACAAACGAGTAGAGACAATGGCAGCATAGCAATGAAGTCATCTGTACTACTAGTATTTGGGGAAGAGATGGAATGGAGTGTATGCAGAGACTATGGCCTTACCCTACAAAGCCTTGCACATGATTAACTTTTCCCACTGTGAGTAGTTCCACTCAAGTCAATGGACTACTCACTGTGTAAAGTTAAGTATGGGCATAAGTATTTGCAGGATTGTGGCCTATCTGTACATCTGGCCTACAATTCACCATTTTCTCCCACAAACCTTTGGTTTACACTTTTGCCAGATCAAGCACCTCTGTCCTTTCAGTTTTCAGAGTAACAGCAGTGTTAGTCTGTATTCGTAAAAAGAAAAGGAGTACTTGTGGCACCTTAGAGACTAACCAGTTTATTTGAGCATGAGCTTTCGTGAGCTACAGCTCACTTCATCGGATGCATAGCTATGCATCCGATGAAGTGAGCTGTAGCTCACGAAAGCTCATGCTCAAATAAACTGGTTAGTCTCTAAGGTGCCACAAGTACTCCTTTTCTTTTTGTCCTTTCAGTATCACTGCAAGCCTTCTCTCACAGAGAGGAAGATGTGACTGATTTTCTGGAACTTCCAAATTGTGGAAGTTTTATTGTAAATTATCCTCATTGGCAAATTTTGGATGGGAAGAAGAGGACCTAGGCCATAGACCTTCTATCGGGGGAAAATAGGTGTTGAAAGTACTAAGGAATGTGAATTAATAATAATATATAGCATTTGTACTTCCGCAGCACATTTTGTTCAAGGAAACTGAGCCACAGAGTGAAGTGATATTAATTAATAATACTTAGCATTTTTACAATATTTTGCTTCTGTAGATTTCAAAGTGATGTGCAAAGCTAGATAAGCTCCATTAGCTCCATTGTATAGATGGGGGAATATGTGACATAAAAAAAATTAAGCCGTTTACCCAATACTGGGGGGGGGGGCGGGGGGGGAATAACCCACTAAAGGTCTCCTGACTCAGTTTTATGCCCTATCCATATACTTCCCAAATATTTCTTTAATTAAACATATATTCACCAGCACCTTTTTCTGTAAGCCCAGATAAAAATATCAGGGGATTTTTTTTTTTTTGCTTTTTGAGTTATCTGGATTTGACATACCGTATTTTATTCTTATTTGAAGTTGGCAAGGGAAACTGC
This sequence comes from Chelonia mydas, assembly GCF_015237465.2. Lineage (NCBI taxonomy): Eukaryota > Metazoa > Chordata > Testudines > Cheloniidae > Chelonia > Chelonia mydas. The sequence goes on from NC_057849.1 coordinate 70,140,693, forward strand.
ATTCACTGCACATTATTTCAGTGATCCAAACTCTTTGAGAATTCACCCTGCTGAGAAGCAAACGTTGGTATTAAGGGATAAAATAACTACTAATTTTTATTCATCTATCTGACCAGATGAATTCTAAGCGTACATTTTAATAGAGCTTAATGAGCTTTTTCACTGTTTATGGGCTTTGGCTATACCATGGTAATTAGCACTGAAGTGTTATTCACTCTTGCCCTAATAAGAGTTTCATTTTAACCTTTGTAAGAGGCCCTGATATTTTATGCTTCATTGCTTTGCTTTATTGAACATTATACGACATGGTAAGCATTTAAGTATGATTGTGGGGGAAATTAAATCACAAAAGTGCATTAATGGTCAGGCTTAAATCCATAAAAGCAGGGAAATTGAAGTTAAGGTTGAAACACCATACTTAACTAACCTCATTTTGCATACTACTGCAGCATGTATAGTATGCAAGATCATTTATTCTTTTGTTATTCAATATTTCTACACAATGGAGTGAATTCAGGGCAATGTTTTGAACATAAATCAGAATTTCCTTTCCTTAGTGCATTTCTCAACCTTAATGTTACCTTATTGTGGTTTAAATTTAAGCTTTTTTAAAGGTAGTATTAAAAATGGCCAATAAACACTACACACACAAATGCACTGAGCAGCTTCCGTTCAGCTCAAAGTCCAGATATGTAGACAGCCCATGTTTTACACTGACTATAAGATGCATTAAAATAATTTGAGTTCAGACTCACTTGTAATGAGTGCTGACATCCTCTGAGCATCATTGTATGTATCCTTCAAATGTAATGCTGTGAAGTGTTATCTAAACGTCCTATGTAGTAGTTATGTTAACTGATGTCTACATTAATAATGGCTTTTTTGCTGGACTTTCCCAACAGAATCAGTTCCCATTGACTGAGATGGAGCTGTGCTGACTTACATCAGCTGAAGATCTGGTCCATTCTATGTGGTTTTGAATTAAAAAAATAGAAAGGTACTCTTGTTTTAAGTTAAACTATTTGTTAAGTGAAGTTACGAAATAAAATAAATAGAAAAAAAAACCAAACAACAAAAAATAGAGGTTGCTCGTAGACTATAACAGGCAAACTTTGTCACTTATGGCAGGGGGCTCTGAATGATTTTAATGGTTTTATATACTATGGTAACATATTGCTTGTTCTGTGGTCTTAACAAGGTTTTATATATATTAGTAAGCTTTGTTAATGTGATTAGCTAAAATGACTCTACAGCCTTTTCCGCAAGCAATATCCCAATAGAGGAATACTAATATATTTGTGTGAAATGGTAATTTAATTGAGGAAATAAATTAAATTGTATTTACAAGTGAATTTGTTTTAATTGTAAGCCTAGTTAATATTAGTATAATAATTCTGGCTGTGCTGGATCTCTCACCACAGTCCTGATTGATGGCCCTTGCGAGCGATTCACATGATACACTGCACTTAGGTAAACAACACGTGTTAGCAGGGAATATTGTTCCATGAACATCTGAAAGACCGTGAAGTGAATTAAAAAATGCAAACCCTGATGAGGTTTTTTGTTTGTTTGTTTTAAATTCCTGCTGAAAAAAACAGATCTGAGAATGAAGAAGGTCTGGAGTAAAATACGCTAAGGAAATAAAAATGGGTTCATTTGGTGGCTCAGGTAAATGGTAATGGAGTCTTTCACTTCTAAGTCAAAACTTCTGAGTTGTGGTTGAAATGTGTTGCCTTGTGATGGTTAGTCAGTGGCCTCTGTAGAGTGAGTTGATGATTTCTATGCAGACCGTAGTGGAGTCTACATCTTAAAACACGTCCACCACATTGGACACTAGTACTAAGCAGAGAGCTGCAAGAATGAATGGGCCATGCAGAATTAACTCTCCTTTCACTCCAGCAGTGGTTACTCCAAGTCTAGATTGCAACAAAGTGACAGAAAATTCCCAATTTTGCCATGAAATGTCCCTAGCCTTTTGCCTAGCTCTGTTTAATAATAGGTTATCCCTAGCCTTTTTTTAGGAGGTAAAATTTGGTTTTAAAAAGATTCTGTATTCCCATGATGAGAAGGGTGAATATGAAACGAGTTCTGAAGAAAGTTCATGGTGAATTGTAACAAAGCTCAGAATAAACCACCATGTTTCATTGTCAGCTTTCACTCTCTGAATGTCATATGCATGTAATAATAATAATTAATCCCAGTTGCAGGGACAAAAATAAGTACAAAACTTGTTTTTTAAAATATAATATTTATTATTTAATACAGGAAGGGTGATCGGATGGAATCATATGAAGGAGAAATGAGCGGGGATTTTTTCCATTCATACCTGGGGGACAGGTTACTTCAAAAGTCAGTGGGAGTTATGGGACCCTTCCAGCAGGTACTTAACACCCTCCAGGATCAGGCTCTAAGTCACTTTTCAGTACATATGTTCTTCTGGTTTAGCTTGACTTTTAATTTTCAGTGATCTCTCTCAAGATGTTCTGAGCGCATCTGGCTAATATACAACGTAAAGCACTAGAAAACAAGTCACATCTGAATAAATGTGGTTTAGATTTCAGGTTCTGAATCTTCAAATTTAGCAAGCTGAAACATTTTCATTTGACTTTTTTTAAAAGACAGAATCAAAGCTTCAGTGGTTTAGAGTATTGGGCTATCTAAATCCTTGGCCTTTTCAGATTTGGGATTTCAGATCGTCTCAGTCTCTTGAATATCTCAAAATCTGAAGGAAAGATTCAAATAGATTCAATAGTGGATTGTTTCACACAGTGATATCCTGCAGTGAGTCCTTTATTAAAATTCTGACACTGAATCACAGGAGAAGTTGAGGCAATTTCCCCATGTCTCTGTTGGACACTGCTAAATCATTTGTATATTAGTGATAATAATATTTCCATTCTCCAATCCTTTTGCCGTGTTGTCTATTTGAATTGTGATATCTTCTGGGAAGAGACTGTTGCTGCGTGTTTTTACAGTGTCTATGACAGTGGGACCCTCATCTCAGGTGGAGTCTGCAGGTGCTATAGAAATATAAATAATAAAAAATTACAGCAATACATGGGAGGTTGCATGAGATGCCAGATATTAAAATAAATAAATATCCCAGTCAAAGACACTCACTCTGAGATCTTCAGTCCCACCCTGAACTGTAAATGATGATTTGAACCCTGGGCCATACCATCAGTAAGCTCAGTATAATTTTAGGAGAAAACCATAAAAATTCCCAACAAATGCACTTACTAGGAGTGTTTTTGCCAAGTGATTATGCGTCCTTCCTTCTTTTTGAATTATGAGAAACTTTTTTAAATAGCAGCATAGATTCTCCAGTCTTCCATAATCCTGACATGCAGGACAATCAAAGGGTAAGGGAAACATTATTTGTAGGAGCCCCTTGTTAAAATAGTGGCAGTAATTCACTGTATCTGGGCTGAGGAAATATCTCAGCTGTGAGATTGCTTTAAAATTTGGGGCAACTAAAACTTGAACCGTCTCTGGTGCTTGGGCTAATTAATTTGTAATGCTCAAAACTTTAGAAGTATTGAACCAAATTTTATTAAAACACCATGGTTAAAAGAACAAAGTATAAAAGCTGTTAGATGCTTAAATTATGATTTCCCATTTGTTGGAACTCTATACGCATGTATTGAGAATGCCATGATGTGGTGAATCAGGAGATGAAAGATGCACATTTGATTACAACAGAGATGAGGGCTTGGAAAATAATAACCCAGAAGTGACAGAGATAGTGGGCATTCCTCCTGGGTTTAGTGAGACTGAACTTTTTGAGCCTTTAGCAAGTCTTACACTTTACAGTCTTGCTGCCCACTGTCTGGCTTAATCTCCCCAATCCATTACCAGGGTAGGAAAGAGAGGCAACTCCCCCTCAGAGTTCCCCTCCAGTAGTTCAGCAACTTGAGTCTGTTGTTCATCACACATGAATAATTAAATAAAAATAATGGTTAACACTTATAAAGGATGGATGCAAGTCACACAAGTGCTGGCGAACTGCAGCAGGCTCTACTTATTAATGAAAGGTTTAAAAAGACACCGTCAGTTTAAATATCATATTTCTGCCTGTGAATTTTGTACATAATGTTGTTAAAAGTGACAACTAAAATGGTTATAGAGAGATAGAGAAAAATATTAAGAAGGGTTAGGTAGCACCATGCATGGAACCACTGTCTTGGGGTGAATTTGATCATTATTTCTTTCCATCTGCTATCATACCTCCCTTATTGCTAGATTTTATAATCATTTTGTAATGTTTTATCATGCAGAGTGGTTAAGGGGCTTATCTAGTTCTCAGGTTAGAATTAAAAATAATTCTGTATAATTTCTTTTACATTGTTCCCCACATATTTGAAATATGGAACTGCAAGAAAATATATTAGCTATGGAGAATAATTGGAAGCATAATCTTGAAATTGTTTTCACTAATCTTATTGAGACCATCATAGGACTATTGTTCTGTATATTAAACAATATTTTATTCCCCCTAAATCCAATAGAGTATCAATAAAGAAGAAGAAACATTGATGTGGAATCAACATCTCCTGAAAATCACTTGAAAGCCATTTATTAAACTCTGCTTTAGTTTTAAAACAAATTAACTTACAAGAAAGGGAAATATCTCTAGACAATATCTCTTATTGTGGATACAAAGAATATCTTACCAGACAAATGTATTACTAAGCCTAATACTTAGAATATTCTTACAATAATCCTTCTTATCTGTGAAATTAAATTTTATTTTCATGTTCCCTAAGCTTCTATTAAAATCCTAGGATAGAGTTCTTAATTCTGATCTCTGTCTCTTAAAAGCTCCTTTCAGAAAAATTGTAGGTACCAACATTTTTTAAAAAGGTAGAAACACAGCTTTTTCTTATGTGAGTTTTTAATCATAAGTGAAAAATAGTTTACTCCTGGGAAATGTCCCTCGTCTTCACAAGGAGAAAAGTACACGCAGAGGAGAAAGGAGGAAATGTCAGAGGGTAAAATACACAGACAGTTATTTATTTATTTGTTTGTTTTAATTTGAATGATCGTAATACCTAGGAGGAGCAGGACCCCAGTATGCTAGGTGCTGTACAAATACAAAACAAAAAGCTTATAAAGAGCTTATACATTTTAGGGGCTGAACCTAAGAGATGGGCTCACATGTCCTGTTTTTTAGTTTTAAAATAGATGTGTCTATTTGTATGTTTTGTTAATTTATCAGATAATATATGCTCTGAATAGGTAAAACTTACCTGAATAGTAGAAAAGGGATTTACTATGTAATATATTCAACATTTTTTTTCCCTGCTATTTGGTCACCTCCACCTGAAACTCAAGGATATTGAAATTACGTGAACAAATTGTTACTCAATTGTTAGCCATAAGCAAAAAGTTGTTTCTTTTTGTATAAAATGGAAATACATCAATCATGTGTCACAAGCTCACAGGTCACAAGGCTGTATGTTCTAGCAGGGATTAAAGGGGTCATGCTAAGTTGATAATGATCATTCCGTAGTAACAGATCCCAAACATTCATGATGGATTCCTCTTCCACAAAAGCTCTCACATACGAAGATGGCTACAGAGCCAGTCCTTTTACTACTCCTATTTAACTAGGGGAAGTATGAAATACCCTGGCCTGTATTGACAGCAGTATGCAGCTAACACACAAAGCTATGTGGCCTAAGGTTCCTGTTCAGCAAACCAATTAAACATCTGTAAGCGTGTAAGTCCAGCTTTATTCTGCAAAGTGCTTAATCATATGAGTAGTCCAACTGAGTAGCTAAATTAACCCAATCAAACTTACATATATGCCTAAAGTTAAGCACATGTTTAATGGCTTTACTGAATAGGAATGGATTTATAAGCTTAAAGTTATGCATGTGCTTAAGGGATCTGCAAAACTGGCTCATACATTTTCAAAAATGACTAGTGGTTTCCAATGCATTCACATTTGGTTGTCCCATTGGAGATATTTTAAAGGGGTCTGATTTTCAGAAAATGATGAGCGCTTGCTCTCTGAAAATCATTAACCCTTAAGGCAGGGGTGGCCAACCTGAGCCTGTGAAGGAGCCAGAATTTACCAATATACATTGCCAAAGAGCCACAGTAATACATCAGGTTTCAGAGTAGCAGCCGTGTTAGTCTGTATTCGCAAAAAGAAAAGGAGTACTTGTGGCACCTTAGAGACTAACAAATTTATTTGAGCATAAGCTTTCGTGAGCTACAGCTCACTTCATCGGATGCATTCAGTGAAAAATACAGTGCGGAGACTTATATACATAGAGAACATGAAACAATGGGTGTTACCATACACACTGTAACAAGAGTGATCACTTAAGGTGAGCTATTACCAGCAGGAGAGCGGGGGTGAAAAAACCTTTTGTAGTGATAATCAAGGTGGGCCATTTCCAGCAGTTGACAAGAACGTCTGAGGAACAGTGCGGGAGTGGGGTGGGGGAGAATAAACATGGGGAAATAGTTTTACTTTGTGTAATGACCCATCCACTCCCAGTCTTTATTCAAGCGTAAGTTAATTGTATCCAGTCTGCAAATTAATTCCAGTTCAGCAGTCTCTCCTTGGAGTCTGTTTCTGAAGTTTTTTTTATTGAAGAATTGCAACTTTTAGATCTGTAATCGAGTGACCAAAGAGATTGAAGTGTTCTCCAACTGGTTTTTAAATGTTATAATTCTTGACATGTGATTTGTGTCCATTTATTCTTTTATGTAGAGACTGTCCAGCTTGACCAATGTACATGGCAGAGGGACATTGCTGGCACATGATGGCATATATCACATTGGTAGGTATGGAGGTGAACGAGCCTCTGATAGTGTGGCTCATTTGATTGGGCCCTATGATGGTGTCCCCTGAATAGATATGTGGACACAGTTGGCAACGGGCTTTGTTGCAAGGATAGGTTCCTGGGTTAGTGGTTCTGTTGTGTGGTGTGTGAGTATTTGCTTCAGGTTGGGGGGCTGTCTGTAAACAAGGACTGGTCTGTCTCCCAAGATCTGTGAGAGTGAGGGATCATTTTTCAGGATAGGTTGTAAATCTTTGATGATGCGTTGGAGAGGTTTTAGTTGGGGCTGAAGGTGATGGCTAGTGGTGTTCTGTTATTTTCTTTGTTGGGCCTGTCCTGTAGTAGGTAACTTCTGGGTACTCTTCTGGCTCTGTCTATCTGTTTCTTCACTTCAGTAGGTGCGTATTGTAGTTGTAAGAATGCTTGATAGAGATCTTGTAGGTGTTTATCTCTGTCTGAGTGGTTGGAGGAAATGCGGTTGTATCGTAGAGCTTGGCTGTGGACAATGGACCTTGTGGTGTGGTCTGGATGAAAGCTGGAGGCATGTAGGTAAGCATAGTGGTCAGTAGGTTTCCGGTATAGGGTGGTGTTTATGGGACCATAACTTATTAGCACAGAAGTGTCCAGGAAATGAACTGCTTGTGTGGATTGGTCTAGGCTGAGGTTGATGGTGGGATGGAAATTGTTGAAATCATGGTGGAGTTCCTCAAGGGCTTCTTTTCCATGGGTCCAGATGATGAAGATGTCATTAATGTAGTGCAAGTAGAGTAGGGGCATTAGGGGGTGAGAGCTGAGGAAGCGTTGTTCTAAGTCAGCCACAAAAATGTTGGCATACTGTGGGGCCATGCGGGTACCCATAGCAGTGCCGCGGATTTGAAGGTATACATTGTCCCCAATTGTGAAATAGTTATGGGTGAGGACAAAGACACAAAGTTCAGCCACCAGGTTTGCCATGACATTATTGGGGAAACCGTTCCTGACGGCTTGTAGTCCATCTTTGTGTGTAATGTTGGTGTAGAGGGCTTCTACATCCACAGTGGCCAGGATGGTGTTTTCAGGAAGATCACCGATGAATTGTAGTTTCCTCAGGAAGTCAGTGGTGTCTCGAAGACAGCTGGGAGTGCTGGTAGGGTAGGGTCTGAGGAGGGAGTCTACATAGCCAAACAATCCTGCTGTCAGGGTACCAATGCCTGAGATGATGGGGCACCCAGGATTTCCAGGTTTATGGATCTTGGGTAGCAGATAGAATGCCCCAGGTCGGGGTTCCAGGGGTGTGTCTGTGCGGATTTGTTCTTGTGCTTTTTCAGGGAGTTTCTTGAGCAAATGCTGTAGTTTCTTTTGGTAGCCCTCAGTGGGCTCAGAGGGTAATGGCTTGTAGAAAGTGGTGTTGGAGAGCTGTCTAGCAGTCTCTTGTTCATATTCCGACCTATTCATGATGACAACAGCACCTCCTTTGTCAGCCTTTTTGATTATGATGTCAGAGTTGTTTCTGAGGCTGTGAATGGCATTGTGTTCTGCACGGCTGAGGTTACGGGGCAAGTGATGCTGCTTTTCCACAGTTTCAGCCCATGCACATCGGCGGAAGAACTCTATGTAGAAGTCCAGTCTGTTGTTTCAACCTTCAGGAGGAGTCCACCCAGAATCCTTCTTTTTGTAGTCTTGGTAGGAAGGTCTCTGTGGGTTAGTATGTTGTTCAGAGGTGTGTTGGAAATATTCCTTGAGTCGGAGACGTCAAAAATAGGATTCTAGGTCACCACAGAACTGTATCATGTTCATGGGGGTGGAGGTGCAGAAGGAGAGGCCCTGAGATAGGACAGCTGCTTCTGCTGGGCTAAGAGTATAGTTGGATAGATTAACACTATTGCTGGGTGGGTTAAGGGAACCACTGTTGTGGCCCCTTGTGGCATGTAGTAGTTTAGATAGTTTAGTGTCCTTTTTCTTTTGTAGAGAAGCAAAGTGTGTGTTGTAAATGGCTTGTATAGTTTTTGTAAAGTCCAGCCACGAGGAAGTGTGTGGAAGGTTGTTTTTTTATGAGAGTATCCAGTTTTGAGAGCTCATTCTTAATCTTTCCCTGTTTGCTGTAAAGGATGTTGATCAGGTAGTTCCACAGTTTCTTTGAGAGCATGTGGCACAAGCTGTCAGCATAGTCTGTGCGGTATGTAGAAAACAGACTCCAAGGAGAGATTGCTGAATTGGAATTAATTTGCAAACTGGATACAATTAATTTAGGCTTGAATAAAGACTGGGAGTGGATGGGTCATTACACAAAGTAAAACTATTTCCCCATGTTTATTCTCTCCCCCCCACCCCCCACTGTTCCTCAGACATTCTTGTCAACTGCTGGAAATGGCCCACCTTGATTATCACTACAAAAGGTTTCCCCCCCGCCCACTCTCCTGCTGGTAATAGCTCACCTTACCTAATCACTCTTGTTACAGTGTGTATTGTAACACCCATTGTTTCATGTTCTCTATGTATATAAGTCTCCGCACTGTATTTTTCACTGAATGCATCTGATGAAGTGAGCTGTAGCTCACGAAAGCTTATGCTCAAATAAATTTGTTAGTCTCTAAGGTGCCACAAGTACTCCTTTTCTTTTTAATAATATATAAGTAGCCCTCCATCAGCTCTCCCCCCATCCCGCCGGCCAGCAGCTCCACCGATCAGCGCCTCCCCCTTCCTCCCTGCACCTCCCAGTCAGCTGTTTTGTGGCATGCAGGAGGCTCTGGGGGCAGGAGGGGAAGGAGCAAGGGCATGGCAGGCTCAGGGAAGGGGGCAGGAAGGGGAGGAGTAGGAGTAGGTCCTGTGGCAGAGCCAGGGGTTGAGCAGTGAGCACCCCCCAGCACATTGGAAAGTTGGTACCTGTAGCTCCAGCCCCAGAGTCGCTGCCTATACAAGGAGCCACATATTAACTTGTGAAGAGCCACACGTGGCTCCGGAGCCACAGGTTGGCCACCCCTGCTTTAAGGCATCTCAGTATTGACACAACAAAAATCACTAGTCAGTTTTGAGAAGTTAGGTCTGTGTTAGTCTCATCCAGCACAGACAGCATGGTCTTTCATCTGTTTAAGAAAAATGAAGAAAATATAAACCTGATCCAACAATGCTTAACTCAAGCTGAATTTGGGAAAGGTTGAAGTAATTAGTGTGTTTAAATAGCCAGGTATGTATAAATATATTTATCAGTATGGTGCTTGATCACACCTGCGAATAATACAGGTACCTCTAGGAACTTTAAAAAATTACCACCAGAGAAACACAAACATCTCACCTTCAGCTGGTGGCATATACTGACTGGTGATACTAAGCAGCATTGGGGACATGCCAAGTAATTACTTTTAGACATCAGGATCATAATTCATGAAGTAACTCTTACCTGCTCAATTTAAGGCAAGCCGCCTATACCCTACCGTGGGCTCAAGGTGTGACCTGGTCAATTTAGGGCACCCCCCCCCTTTCCCTTTCAAGGACTCGGTGTAAGGCACCTATCCTTACCCGTGGGGCTCAGGAAGAAATCTGGTCAATTTAAGTACCCGCCCTTTCCCTCAGGGCTCAGGGCTCTATGGGTCTGTGGAACCTTTTCTCAGTGAAAAAACCTTACACAGTTGTGCTCTAAACATCTATTTATTAGTAACACACAGAGAATATATATATCAAGGAAATCTCTTATGCTCACCACTCCCAATATACAGACAAATTTCACCTGATGGCCTTTAGGATTCATTCATCTGGGGGTTCCCAGCGATGCCTCTGCATGTCACCGTCGTGCGGACGGGTCAGAGTTCTAGCAGCTTGATGTTGAAATGCAGTCTGGAAATGGTTCCCAAAGAACATTTTTCATTTACATTATATAGGTAAAACTAGCTCCCGCCTTCAAATTTTCTAAATCTATCACATTATCCCACACTCCTAAATAACACAAAATTTAATCAATTATGCACTGGCACCTATGTGTCCTCCTTCCTGCCCAAGTTATTTACATTTTATCTTTCATGACCACATTGTAACTTAGTTGTGACCTTCTCTATTTGTAAAGATGGCCAGCATAAAACACTGATCAGAGCTTATCTTACCATTTGTTGAATCTCTTTCTGTATCCTCCCTAATTTCCCAGCGTCTTTACAACCTTGGTGGTTATAGCTCTTCTTAGGGACATTCCTGAGGTGGGGGTGTTTTATCAGCTGCAGAACATTCCTTTTTTTCAATTTTAGTGGTGAACTCCCTGAGTTTCACCCAAGGCTGGTTTAATATGTGGAGGGCGGTGTTCAGATCTTAGGTCTATATAACCTAGGCACCTAAACTCCAGAATTAGGTGCCTAAGTCCCTGTATGCAGCTACAGTGAAATCCTCAAAACTCCTGCTTGGCTGCTGCTCGAGCCTATAGGCACCTAAACTCACTTGGAGCCTAATGTTCTACTTCCTAGATGCCGAGGTTTTTGCCTCTGTGGATGCACATTGCTGCCTCACTCTAGGCACTCAGATGTCTATTTCCTGCCTAAACCCCAGAGTGATTCACAGGGGAAGATAGTCATTCAGCTGCTTAGGTTGCATGTGGGACCCAGTCTTGTAGGCAACCTCTGAGCATGTCTACCAATCAGATCCCATTCAAAATCCATTCAGAAAAGGAGTATTCCGTTTACCTCCTGCAATGTCATTGCTGCCCCCGGGGCTGTCTCCTTCTCTTTCCCAACTGATGACCCGCAGGGAGCGGCCTTTGTGTTCTCCTGCCCTGACCCATTAGGAGCTGCTATTTTCGCTCCACCGCCCCCTATCGCCCAAGAGCTTGAGGTGGGCCTAGAAGCTCCAGCCCATCAGGCACCCCGTCGGGGGTCTGCACCCTGCTTGTGTGTTTTAGTGGACCACAGAGCTGCACCAAGGGCCCCGCCGGGGAACAACCGGGAAACCATAACCCCACCCCCACATGAGCTGCGAGGAGAGCTGAGGAAGTTTTTAGAGGATGTCCATGGCTCCCGCAACAAGGTACAGCTTGCTCTCCAGCGATGGGGGAATTTTTTTCAAATCCTCCGGGCCACAAGGGCCCTCATGGGGGCAGGTAAAGGGACGGGGAAGCAGGATGCTATGGCCTATTGGCGGGTCCGCATCTTCCGTGAACAATTACTCATCTAGGGGATGGGTCATGGACTGCTGCACGGAGATGCGAGCATCCCTGCCTGTGAGGACCCCCCCGACCCTCCCCATGACACCTCTCACCATTGCAACTTTGAACACCCGGGGTTGTAGGATGGCTCTCTGCAGGTCCCAGGTGCTCTCCTTCCTTCAGGAGGGAGGGTACTCTGTGGTTTTCCTGCAGGAGACCCATACGGACCCGACCGCCGAAGACAGTTGACGGCTGGAGTGGGGGGACAGGGTCTACTTTAGCCATGCCATGGTTCAACAGGCTGGAGTGGTGACCCTGTTCTCCCCCGACCGACGGCCCGAGGTGCTAGGGGTCGCCGAGGCTGTGCCGGGTTGCCTGATGCATCACCGGGTCCATATGGAGGGGCTCGTGGTTAACCTCGTTAACGTCTATGCCCCGACATCGGGCCCGGAGCGACTGCAATTCTACCAGTGGGCGTCCGCCTTCCTCAGCACCTTAGATTCTCACAAGTGCCTGATCCTGGGAGGGGACTTTAATACCAACCTCGAGGAACAGGACTGCTCGGGGACCGAGCAGAGAGCAACCGCCGCAGACGCCCTCTGGGAGATAGTCGAACATCACTCCCTAGTGGACATCTGGCGCGACCACCACCCGGATGACACTTCCACGTTCACCTTTGTCCGGGTGGAAGCCCATCGGTCGAGCCACTTCCGGTTGGACCGCATTTATTTATCACGCTTCCATCTCTCACGAGTCCACTCCTCCAGCATTCGGCTGGCCCCATTTTCTGACCATCATCTAGCCATCTTGACAGCCTCCCTCTGTGCAGAGAGGCCAGGGCCGGCCTACTGGCATTTTAACAACAGCCTGTTGGAGGATGAGGGCTTTGTGACGTCCTTCCAGGAATTCTGGCTGGCCTGGCGAGGGCCGCGGCATGCCTTTCCCTCGGCGCGGCGATGGTGGGACCTGGGGAAGGTGCGCGCCAGGCTTTTCTGCCACGACTACACCCAGGGCACCAGCTGATGGAGAAATGCAGTGATAGAGCAGTTGGAACGGGAGGTCTTAGAGCTGGAGAGGCGTTTGGCCGCCAGCCCCGAGGACCCGCTCCTCTGTGGAGCGTGCCGGGAGAAGCGGGAGGAGCTCCAGGCCCTCGAGGACCATTGGGCCCGGGGCGCCTTTGTTCGATCCCGCATCCGCCTCCTTCGGGAGATGGATCGCGGTTCCCGTTTCTTCTATGCCCTGGAGAAAACAAGGGGGGACAAAAAAACACATCACCTGCCTCCTGGCAGAAGATGGCACCCCCCTCACGGAACCAGTGGAGATGTGTGGGAGAGCCCGAGCCTTCTACGCAAGTCTTTTCTCCCCGGATCCGACCGACCCTGGTGCTCGCAGAGTGCTCTGGGAGGAGCTCCCTACGGTCAGCGCGAGCGACCGAGACTGGCTAGAGTTGCCTCTCACTCTGGCCGAGTTCTCGGAAGCCCTCCATTGTATGCCCACTAACAAGTCTCCAGGCATGGACGGGCTGACTGTGAAGTTCTACCGCGTGTTTTGGGACATCCTCGGCACAGACCTAGTTACTGTCTTGGCTGAGTCTCTGCAGAGTGGGGTCCTCCCTCTTTCGTGCAGGCGAACTTTGCTCGCCTTACTGCCGAAGAGGGGGGACCTCCGCGATTTACGAAATTGGCGTTCCGTCTCGCTCCTCAGCACGGACTACAAAATCGTAGCAAAAGCAATCTCTCTGCGGCTAGGGTTTGTGCTGGCGGACGTGATCCACCCAGACCAGACCTACACCGTCCCGGACCGCAGTATCTTTGATAACCTATTTCTGGT